>NC_092413.1:57218790-57534209 GCF_040894005.1 Engystomops pustulosus
TAACTCACTAACGTCTCCGCCGTAGGCTGCCCCCCTACATCTAAAGCTATTTGTTTCCTCCCTTTGATTCATTATATTTTCTTCTCCTAATGGCTAACTAACACAGGAGTGCAAGTGGAGTACTAACACAACTGTATCTAACACCTGCCAAAATACCCCAGACGACCATCACGCGTGACTCTGAGCTACCTGGGACTAATACTAAAACCATCTGATCTTGTAGCTTCTATTTTTGAATTGTATTTTGGTGTTTTTTTTCTTTTTCTTTTTGTGTATTTATATTACCATCTGTTTATATCTGCTGTGCTCCCTACATAAGACAGATTGTTTTTGTGATCAAATATCCCCAGTATAATATCTTTGGTAAATCTCCTGCACAAGGGTGGCGTACTTAGAATTCAGCTAATATTGTCTTTGTACATGTGTTTAAGTACATTTTTCACATTGGACGTAAGTGACACATAGTGAGAAATATGGGCCCCAAAAATGTGCAGAGGAAATCCGGTGGGGGAATCGACAAGCTATGGAAAGCCTCACCGGCTAAAACCAGGCAAACCCATAAGGATATAGGGGATGAAAATGAGGGTGGAGCCAGACATATTCCATCTCAGATGGAGGAACTCCCCCCTGAATTAAGAGAAACCTTAGCTGAGATCTTGTCAACAGTAAAGGATACCAAAGTATCGGTAGACGAATCTAAGACAGCTATTGACAAAATAAATACACAGATTAGCTCCCTACAGCTAGAAGTCACAAGAGTGAGAGAGGAGGTTAATAAGGTTCAGGAAAAAGTAAAAGAGTTTGAAAAAAGCTGTAACAAGATGGAGATGAGCCTGAAAGAAATGAAATCGGAAATTGACCGTAATAGGAAGGAAAATTGTAGACTGCAGGATAAATTGACAGATATGGAAGATAGGGCAAGAAGGGCAAATATAAGAATCGTGGGCCTCCCTGAGAACGAAACTGAAAGGGATATGTCAGAACAGATAGAGAAATGGCTTGCCGACACATTTGGTATAGATGGATTCTCAAATATGTTTGGGGTTGAGAAAGCACATAGAGTCCCCTTTAAAAAACCACCTCCAGGTGCTCCCCCCCGGATGGTTCTAGTTAAATTGATTAGTTCTCGGGACAGGGACCTTATATTGAGACAAAGCAGGGACAAGGCAGTTACGTTATTAAAGCAAGCGAAAATCTCAATATACCCAGACTTCTCGAAGGCCACTCAAATGAAGCGAGCTAGCTTTAAAGAAGTCAAAAAAAGGTTAATGGAGGCCAAAGTCCTGGTTTTTTGAATCCCCTAAAGATGTGACATACTGGCTGGACCAATAGCGGTTGTGACATCATTTGCTTGTCCTGATGCAGGGGCTCTTGGGTGGAGAGAGGGGAGGATGGGCGAGTGCGGGTTTGTGGAAACCTACGGATGAAGAGGAAGAAGGTCAAATGTGGGGTAGAGGGTCCGCTGGTAGGGGGGGAAGGGTTCCATTTGTTTGTTTCTCTTCTCCCTCCTTTTTTTTTTTTTTTCCTTTCTTTTTTTCCTCCTCCTTCTCTTTACCTCTTCTCTGCTTTCCTCCTTTCTTCATACTATCCCTTAGATGGCAAATGAGGTACGCATACTAACATGGAACATTAGAGGCTCCAGTGACAGACTCAAACGCCTCCAAATGTTTGCTGTTATTAGTAGACACTTGCCTGCAATTGTGTGTCTCATTGAGATGCATCTCACTCCAGAAAACACCCAACGTTTTAAAAAAAAGATGGATAGGAAGTGAATTTCATGCTTTTGGCAACATATTCTCCAAAGGGGTATCAGTCCTTATCCACAGAGATATAGATCTTACTGTTAATAGAGCAATGCTGGATAAAGAGGGGAGATTCATTTTTCTACACGGTCGTTTGAATGGAACAAACGTTATATTAGCTTTTGTGTATCTCCCCCCTCCAGCATCACTTGAGTTGAATTTCGTTGAAGAATTTGATAATTGTCCCCTAATGGTCACGGGAGACTTCAATATGATAATGGAAGAGGGTATAGACTAAGACAGGGACAAGACTTAAGCTTTGGCAAGGAAAAAAGGGGTAGACTGGCATATTTGTGCGATGACCTGGGCTGGACAGATGTCTGGCGGAAATTATACGGAAATCACAGAGCATATTCGTGTATGAGTAAAACCTATCAATCCCTTTTACGAATTGATCTGTGTTTGGCCAATACCTCATTCCTCGAGCTAATAAGGAAAATAAAATATGAGAGTATAACGATTTCTGATCATGCTCCACAACTGGTGATATTAAAATCGCCAACGAGAAATATGAGAAGGTTTAAACTGAACCCCTATTGGATCACAATCTTGCACCCTAAAGTAGAGATTGAGAACGAAATTGACTGGTACTGGGATACTAATGCCCCCTCTGCGAGCTTGGGCGCTGTATGGGACTCTTTGAAACTACATATTAGGGAATTCTATAAACATAATATCAAATTAGCCAGGGTACAGTTTATGCAGAAAGAGAATCAACTTCACAGGGAACATACTAGTGCAGAGCGGGACTTCATGGACTGTCCATCAGAGCTAAATAAAAGTAGGGTTATAGAAACCAAGGACAACTTGTACACTTTTATGACAGAAAAAGCCCAACATAAGTCATTCTTTCGAGCACAAAACCAATTTGTGGAGGGTGGCAAACCTGGAAAGTACTTGGCCAGTAGGATACAGAACTTTGCCGGAAAATCTGCTATTACAGCAATTAAGGGTAACGACGGTAGTATTATAAGGGACTCTAATAAGATCCTAGATAGGCTGAGATGCTTTTATTTAGAATTATATCAATCCGAACAAAAATCCAACAAAGCACTAGTGGAAGGATATCTTAAAGATGTCCAATTCCCCTCAGTGTCAACACAACAAAGAGAAGAACTGGGGGCCCCTATTACCCAACAGGAGCTAGAGAAAGCCCTAGAGTCATTTGAAAAGGACACCACTCCGGGTCCTGATGGACTACCATTTAGTTTTTATAAAAAATATAGCAAGTCGCTTCTCCCAAAATTAACTAAGGTTTTTGAAGAGCTTCTGCGCAGTAATGGAGTGTCAAACTCAATGGATGAGGCAGGTATTGTACTAATACTAAAAAAGGATAAGAACCCTCTGGATGCAGCCTCATACCGCCCGATTTCCCTACTTAATACGGACTTAAAAATTTTAGCAAAGTTGCTGGCACTTAGATTACAAAAAGTGATCTCCAAAATAGTCCATACAGACCAGAATGGTTTTATACCAGGCCGGAGGACATGGGACTGTATCCAGAGAATATTCGCCGCCATTGAATTGGGGGAGGGGGAGCTCCGCTCCATCCTGTCGATTGACGCAATTAAGGCATTCGACAGGGTGAAGTGGGGCTTCCTATAGGAGGTTATGTTGAAATTTGGCCTAGGGGAAAAATTTATCAACATGGTGAGATGCATGTATAATTCCCCAAAAGCCAGAATTAGAATGGGGAACAAGGAATCAGAGATTTTCCAACTGACCCGGGGCCCCGTTTCCCCCCTACTGGTCGCCCTATACATGGAGCCATTAGCGATCAACATAAGAAACTCGGTACAAATAGAGGGTGGGGGATGCGGTGACCTAGGGGATAAAATCTGCCTCTACGCAGACGACGTGGTGCTATACCTTCGTAATTCCCCCATCACTATCCCTAAAACAATCCATCTGGTAGAAGAATTTGGGACCATTTCAGGTCTCAGGGTAAATTGGAACAAGTCCAACATAATCCCCCTCGACAATGAAGTAAAAGAATGGGCTAGAAGGGAAGAACGCTTCTCATGTGTTGATAACCTGAGATATTTAGGCATTGAGATATCCCATAATACAGGAGATTTTTACCAACTTAATGTAGTCCCCTTAATTATAAACTAGAGGAAGATAATACATGGGTGGAACGGATTGTCCCTGTTCAAAGCGGACAAAATTGGGCTAATCAAAATGATTTTGCTCCCCCAGATCTTGTATATTCTCTCTGCATCTCCTATCTGGTTTGACGTCTCCTTTTTTAAAATGTTAGAGTCAATATTGAACAAACTAATCTGGGGGAGGAAAAGAGTTAGAGTGAAGATGGGATACTTATACAGACCAATCGGAGAAGGAGGATTAGGACTACCTTTTTTTTATGGGTACTATCTGGCGGCGCAGATGGGCAGATTAGTGGGATGGAAAGAAGAACCCCTTACTCATAAAAATAGTTTAACTAGCAGATGGGAAGGTGGATAACATCCTAGAACTACTAGAAAGCTGTCTTCTAAAAAAGAACCCTATAATAACTGGACAGTAGAGAAGACATTGGTGAAGGCTTGGAAGGGCTTCAAGGAAATACCCGGCCTTCAAGGATATATAAAGGAAACTCCATTGTGGCCTAATTCGTTTTTTAGAGACCCAATGATACTCCCAGATAAAATCTTTTGGTGGAGATCAGGGATCAGATACCTCTCTCAAATTATGATGGACGGCCAAATGATGTCCTTCTCTGCACTATGTTCGAGATACGGCTTAAAAGAAGGGGATTGGTTGCCTTACAACCAATTATCACATATAATAAAAAGTAAACCACAATATAGCAAATTTTCTTTAGTAACACACAAATGTCTTGAGCTTATTCGTAACACAAACGATCGTAATAACATTATTACTAAAATATATAAATATCTAAGAAATGATTATTCAGCACATATGAAACACAACTCACGCAATAAATGGGAAAAAGTAATAGGGAAGATGAACAAAAATGAATGGAGCGAAACACACAGGAACACTAAGACAGGCTCCAGTAATTGGAACCATAAGCTTATACAATTTTTTTTTTTGCACCAACTATATTACACACCATTGGACTTACACAGAATGAGGATTAGGGAGAACTCGAACTGTTGGAAATGCCAAGCTGCAGAGGCAGACTTCATTCATCTAGCCTGGTTATGTCCAAGTTTTTTTTTTTCTCTTTCTTTTCTCTTATTTTTGCTTTTTTGCTTTTCTTTTTGTGTTTGTCTGGGTACCCAGCGAACTCTCAGGGGGTGGGCGAGGGAGGGATATTTGGTTTAAGGTATATTCTTCACAGGACCAAGATGATAAAAGTTCAAAATAGTTTAATGGGAAAATTCTATATGCTGCTGCATTGGTGATATTTTGAAATTACATTTCATCTACTGTATTTGGAAATTGTCGATTGGTCTGTGGCCTGGTATAACAGTTTTTTAATGTAAAAACTTAATAAAGATTATCCCAAAAAAAAAAAAAAGAGTGAGTTTAAGGGGCATGGCCTAATGTCAAGTGACCCGAGTGACATCATCACAGGTCACCCCATGCACATATCCGACCACATAAAAAATGACAGCATGCCTTCATGCCGGCTGCTGTGATTTTATGTGATATGATTTGCTGTACAGTTTGGTAATGTTATAAGACTAAAGGACCTGCGATGATGTCACCCTGGTCACATGAAATTACTGCTACCTGCAGAGAAAGCAGGGGGATGAGCTGATGGAGTCAGCCCGAGGAGGCCACGCCCACCTCGACTCCCTATAGACATACTTGGGTACCAGGTAAAATTACTAGGGCTCTATAGGAACCTGCCACTAGTTGTATTTGTGAAAAAATGTGGTGACAGGTCCCCTTTAAATATGTGTGTGTCATAGAATTCTTAGGACCCTGTAATATTTTAGTTTTTCTTATTTAGCAAAAATATCTACATTTCAGTTTTTTCTGTAAAAATGGGTGCAGAGGGTACATTAATGACCAAAAAAATTACTTTTTTGATCTTACCAATAGGCTGCAATGAAACAAAGGGTGAAAATCCAAAGAGTTTAGGGAGTTTTTTTGATCATAATTAATTCCCTTAAAAAATTCATTGTTCTCTTGCTATTTTTTGTGCAATTTCCAAAATAAATCTTAGTAAAATTTAGAAAAATAAAATTTGTAATGGATAAGCATGGTGCTTATTTATTCATCTAAATTAGCTACACAGTTGTTTGGCAACCATGAGTGATATTGTAGCAGGAACCAGGTGCAAAGCATTGATGTTTGTGATTCCAAAATATTGCTCCAGCCTGCCTTTGTTCTTTCAGTCCCATCATCTTTGGAAATAAATGGAAATAACATTATTTAATATTATACCGGTTGTACATGAAAAAACTAAATTTGAAAGATGTGTCCATATGGTCAGTTGAGCTAACTAACCAGTTTCAATGTCAACAATTTGTTTTGACATGCTAAATTTACATCCAGATGGTGAAGATTTCCCTGAGAGAAATTTCTTGCTCTCGTTTTTTTAATGGAACATTGTTTAAGCCATACTGAAATGCACAATAAAAAGACAGATGTCTTAAACTAAGGTTTAAGGTTAAATGTTGGAGAACAATAACTTTTATTTATTAGAAGGGCATATTTTTTTAATAAATCTGGTGTTTTCAAGTCTCTGGCTGTTTGTCAGTTATCATTGAATTGATGTCTGGGGTAAGAAAAAGAAGTTATAGATACAAAACATACAAAAATAAAATCCAAATAAAGATGAAAATACCCTCCTAACAGAGATAAACAAAAAATCGAATAAATCTGGTGTTTTCAAGTCTCTGACTGTTGCATCTTCTTTTAACAGCCAGTAACTATCTAATTAATGTCTGGGGTAAAAAAAAGGTAGATACAAAGATACATAAATAAAATTCAAATAAAGATAAAAATACTGTGCCTGCACTAACTCAGAATATGTTAATTGAAAAATTCATTGTAAAAATAACACAAAATCCCCCATTGTGTTTGCATATGAAATTTCCAAGGAACTGTCCCACATCTGT
The DNA here is from genome assembly GCF_040894005.1 of Engystomops pustulosus. Classification (NCBI taxonomy): domain Eukaryota; kingdom Metazoa; phylum Chordata; class Amphibia; order Anura; family Leptodactylidae; genus Engystomops; species Engystomops pustulosus. The sequence goes on from NC_092413.1 coordinate 57,225,632, forward strand.
CCTGTGGTGATTATCATGGAATAAAGGTCCTTGAGCTCCTATGGGGTCATTGCTGGGGGCAGCAGTGGCTACTGCACCCAGCACTATGATTACTTTGGGACAGCAGTTTGGCTACAGCCTTGGGACTACAAGAGGCGGCACAGTGACTACTTGGGGGTGGCATCGACTACTAGGCGCAGCACTGTGGCTACTTGGGGAAGGGCAGCCTTGTGACTACTGGCGACAGAAGTAGTTAGTTGCAGCAGTGGGGCTACGGGGGACTGCACTGACTACGGGGGACTGCACTGACTATGGGGGGCTGCACTGACTACTTCTACAATAATCAACGTTCTATTGGATCGGCAGATCCTTTGCTGTGTGTGGGAAGCTTTTTCTTATCTGTTAGACATGTATTGGAGTGTCACACTCCTTCCTCAGTAGCATTGGGATGTGTTCACTAGCAAGGTGACATGAATTTATATTAATGTGGTTCAGTCCTTATGTTGCTTCAAAGACCTGTACTGTATTTTGTCCTTTGCTGCAAAAACATGTGATGGACCCCTTCAAGGTGAATCTTTCACAAACTCTTGGTATACATTAAGTATGAAAGGCAGGCCGGCTCCAGGTTTCAGTAGGCTCCTGGGCGACAGAACCTCAGGGGGCCCCTTTGCAGTGAACTCACGTGGCAGCATTTAAAATTCAGAAACTAAAACAGTCTCCTAATTTATCCTAATCCCTAATTTGTCATCCCAAACAGCCGTATCACAGTCAGGGCAGTTTTGAGGTCATTTAACCAACAGGACAAGCCTAAAACTTTGTGCCCCTCTGCCAAGTAATAAAACTGAAGCTTCAACTCAGCTGCTGCGGATCCTCATAATACACCCCTCAGCTGGTGCGGAACCTCATAATACACCCCTCAGCTGGTGCGGAACCTCATAATACACCCCTCAGCTGCTGCGGAACCTCATAATACACCCTTCAGCTGCTGCGGAACCTCATAACACACCCTTCAGCTGCTGCGGAACCTCATAATACACCCCTTAGCTACTGCGGAACTTCATAATACCCACCTCAGCTGCTGCAGAACCTCATAATACAGATCACTGCTGCTGCCTAACATCATAATACACACTTCAGCTGCTTCAATACATCATAATAACAGTTCAGCTGCTGCAGAACCTCCTAATACACAACTTTGCTGCTGCAGAATCTCATAATACACATGGCTGCTGAAACAGAAGCCTATCTCCTTCTCATGTACATACAAACCAACAGGCATTCACACATGCAGCAAGACATATATACAGGCAGTCACACATGCAGCATAGCTACATTCAGACAGATACATACAGACAGATACATACAGACAAGCATTGAGGCAAACACACACACTGACAGACAGATACATGAAAACAGATACACATGCATGGAAACACAACATCATACCAGGGCTGCTGCAGACACCATAGGGTGTAATGGTATTTCACATGTATGGCTGTGTATTACTGATCCATATGGTGAGTGTATGGTATATACCAGTGATGGCGAACCTTTTAGAGACTGAGTGCCCAAATTACAACCGAAAGCCACATATTTTTCACAAAGTGCCAAATGCCAGTTTAATGTAACTTATTGCTCCCTGATGTGTCACAGATTTGAACGTATTGGCGTCCTGAAGACACCAATACAGTAGAAAGATGGAGAAATTTGGATTATTATTGTAGCTTCCCTCGTAAGGTCCCCTTAACAGGATGAATCACGGGCCCTGAGAAGGGGCTTCAATGACAAATAGTGCTGAACATGGCACGTTCTAGGCTGCCTGTGACTGCAGGAGGAGGAGTCCTGAATGGTGACCTTTGTGCTGGGTGATGGCCTGGGTGCCCACAGAGAGGGCTCTGAGTGCCACCTCTGGCACCCGTGCCATAGGTTCGCCACCACTGGTATATACACTCACCATATGGATCAGTAATACACAGCCATACATGTGACATACATTACACCCTATGGTGTCTGCAGCAGCCCTGGTATCACACTGAGGAGTCTTCAGGCTTCTTCTCCTCCTCCATCTCTTCGTCCCGATCTCTAAGCTGCCAGATCTCTGCTATACTGCAGCTCCATGTGAAGAGGAGATGGGGGAAGGGTGGGTTAATCCATTATGTGCTGTATCTCACAGGCTGCTCAGCAGCCTCTAACTGTCCTGTGCCTTGTCAGAGTGAGGGAGGAACAGTGCAGGGCACAGGACACTTCCTCAGTCAAAACAGGAAGTGAAGATGTGCACAGCGTGTGTGGGCCCCCGGAAGCTCTCTGGGCCCCGGCACTTGCCCGGCTATGCCAGGTGCTGGAGTCGGGCCTGGTGAAAGGATAACAATAGGATGAAAATATATACCGATACATCATAATTATCAAAATACATATAATGAAATAAATTATAATAAATAGTGAACAACCATGGTAATAATAATTGTGCTACATAATATAATTCATCTAGGAATAATGCTAATAAAGCAAAATCTTATATGACATTGCTTTTAGTTGCATACAGAGATATTCATATCTAACCATCTTTATTTTATACAAAATCATAAAACATGTATATATACACACACATGTAAATATATGTATATAGGGATGCAGCTCTATATGTTCCCAACAATTTATATAAATGTGGGTAAAAAAAACACGTAAAATGTATATATATATATATATATATATATATATATATATATATATATACATACATACATTATATATATTTATGTCCATAAATTTTTTTGGGGGAACTGTTTGATAATGATGTTGATGAGGTCCCCCTTTGCGACTATCATAGAGAGGTAGTTTCAAATGTTGTATTAGATTCAGACTATTTATATGAAAGGCAGAGAGATAAAAAACATAAATATAAAGTGTACAATATAGATTGTTAGTATAAAAGAAAGATATATGACCAAATATATGAATAGATAAGAAATAGACATGCATATATTGTCAGATGGTAATCCCACATAGTCAATGGCTCTTGCAAAAAGGCCAGTGGCAGAAACAAATGTAATAAATCAATAAATAAACCAATAAACTAGAAGATGGTGAAAATGAAAAAATGGATATGGATTGGCCAGGTGGAAGCACCACAAGTGCTGAATACAGCCTGACAATATGGTGGTAACCTCGGGTCGATCCATGTCAAATGAGAATTTTAAGTTATTCACAAAAAAAAATAATAATTCAATCTCTGCGTTTAGACCACTCGGGTTCATGGAGCCAAAATCCAAAATTTGTCTTGATTCGGCATGGGACATGTTTTCAATGCAATCGTATCCTCATTATGAGCAAAGTTTACCTTTATGATAATCGCTGCAGCTGTTCTCCTGTGACCTGTGGTGTGTCTCCAAACTCCAATACGCATGTGCAGAGCACAAGCAGGTCACCGCAGAGGATCAGCAGATGCAGAGATATTAACAGCACGCCGAAGCACTGTATACAACTGTTGCGAAATTGACAAAGAGTTAAATCCTTTTTTGGGTTTATTTGGCTTTTTATTACCTACAGAACAAAACTGTAAGGACATATGCTGAACTATCATATAAATACAGATGAAAGTCAAAGAACACATACAAGGTCAATATATTCAATGTATTCAAGACATAGATACATATCCAAATTTGTGCAATTTTAAATGGCACATAAAAAAATCAAAAAAATTTAATAAAAAAAGTGATCCAAAGCTTGTACAGTCCTCAAAATGGTAGGATTGAAAACATCGTCAAAAGTTGGAAAAAATGACATCACTCACAGCTTTGTACACTGAAGTTTGAAAAAATTATTAGCACCTGAAGATGGCAAAATAGAAAAAAAATTGTACAGGTTTTAATTCTTGCAAATGTATGAAAAAAATTATAAAACCTACACAAATTTGGTATCTCCATGATTGTACCGACCCAAAGAATAAATTAGACACATCATTTGGGGCACAGAGTGAAATCCGTAAAATCTAACCCCACAAGAAAACGCAGCAAATGCGGTTTTTCACGAATTTCACAGCATTTGGAATTTTTTCCCCGCTTCCAAGTACATGGCATGGAATATTATATACCAGCACTATAAAGGGCAATTTGTTATGCAAAAAACAAGCCATTACACATCTCTATATATGGAAAACAAAAAGTTTTGAAGGTGGGAAGTGAAAAATGAAAACGCAAAAACGAAAAAGGGCCTTGACGGGAAGGGTTTAAATTTATGAAATGTACTAAATTTATCAATTTACCATGTCTATTAGTGCCAGTCTTTTTTCCATTTACAGGTGAAAATAGTTTGATTAAATCTGTACATCCCTAAATTGCATAGTCTGTATTCACTGTATCCATGTTTTCCAAAATAGAAGTTGTTGGTTTTACTAAATACATATATCCCTAAATTGCCGTGTCCTTATTAACTGCATCAGTTTTTCCCAAGATAGCAATGCCAGTGTTTGTTAAATCTGTATTTGCTGGATTCAAAATTGAAAAAGTCAAATTCTGCATTAGCTTGATTGAAAATTGAAATCTGTCAAATATCGCAGTAGCTGGAGGAGAAGGAGAATTTGTGGTTTTCCCATTGCTTCTTTTAGTGCTATGAGAATACCTGGGTCTGAACACTCAAAGAGCTTTAACCGTAATAAGTAGAATCTGTGATTTCCCCATTGCTTCTTTTAAAGCCAGGGTTGGACTGGGGCACCTAGGGCCGACAAGTGAAATTGATTCTGGGGGCCCACCCTACTGTAGTCTAGTATCAAGAAATTTCTAGGCATTGAGATAATAAAGGAATTTCTTTCTCCTGCCCTGGCTGCAGTGTTTATGTTATGTCAGGGAATTTTATATACAGTCACATATCAATCTTGAACAGGTACTAGGGATCCTATCCCTGCTAAAACCAGTAGGTATAGTCTAAGCACACCTTGCTAGATTTGAAGTTCTGAAAAGTTCAGAAAGTTATTGTTTACGTCTTAAGGTTCAAACACAATAGCCATAAAGAGAAGGTCTGCTATATAAAATGTCTATAGGCACCGGGGTATACAGGGTATACAAGGGTATACATGCTGGGGATATTACAATAATTCACCCTTTCTGCTGGGGATGGGCTTTGGTTAGGGATGTTACACTACACATGAGGATGGTTGTCTCACAACCTAAATAGTTAGTCATTGATTACAGGACTGATCAGACAAAGAGAAGTCAAATAAAGTGCCTAACAGATAACCTCTCCTCCGGGATCAGATATGCATGATGACAACTCCTGATGAAACATATAGATGCCAAGTTTTTTTTAGCAGGTATCTTCAGCAACATGCAGCACATCTCAACACTTGGCCCACATTTATTAAAGTGGTTGCGCCGGTTTTGTGTCGTGGCTGCACTGTGTCCTACAAGACAGAAACAATGTGCACCTAAAGGTGCTGCTTAGTCAGAGTTATCACCACATTTATTACTGACGTGCACCACAATTCTGCAGCATGAATAAACTGTACCAAAATAGTTGGTGCACACTTCCCGAGCAGTGCAGGGGGTCAGATTATTGAAGCCAGTTTTGATGAATCTGCAGCACTCAGCACACTCCACAGGCAAATTGCACATAGTACAGAACATACTAGTTTTGATAAATGTGGGCCTTTGTCCCTAAAAAAAATACCATAGTCATTTATGTTACCTGGTTCTGAGTATCCCACACTGACTAGACTGTGACCCCCACATTTTTCAAATATATGCCACCATAATAAATAAATTGCATTACATCCCTTAATATTTTGCACTGTATACATAGCCTCTAAAGAAATAATACTGTAACCTTATTGCATTATACACAGTGCTGCCAAATCAAAATGTCCCAAATGCGCCCCAATTATTATAAATATAATCCAGTCCAAATTATTAATTTGCATTCAGCACCCCTTAAATACTAAGGGCATCACAGGGCATCAAGGGCAACTCTTGGCCTGATCACACATGTGTTACCAATCGCATGTATTTGAATGGAAACAAGCACCCAGTGTTTTGTATGCATTTCAATGGAAACACATATGTGATCAGGCTGAGCCCCACCGCGTTTCTAAACACAATGCAAGCATTGTGTGTTTGATTCCCCATTAATTTCAATGGGGTTTGCGTTTGGGGTAAAGTTCAGGATCAGGTTTGGGTCCCGAATCAAATTCTTTCCCAATATTCGTGAGAACAAACCTGAATTTTGGTTTGAGGTTTTCTTATGGCAGATACAAACATAAGTTACTCCTTCATGCACTATCCTAGTATCTTATTAAATTCATGTCCACTACACAAATAAGTAACTTTATTAACACCTGGGCCTTCAACCTCAATACCAAGAGCTGCGTATTGGAACAATCCGTCTGCTTCTGGCTCCCACCACTGTATAGTTGCATCACGAAAAGATGTCACGACTGATAAAGTTGCCGCTGTTCAACCTAATCTAATATATATAATTTACTTATCCTAAAGACAGGATATTAATATGGAATATTCATTTTGTCCAATAGGAAATGATACCATAATCAAAACCAGTAGATGCCTTGGGTCTATCCAACATTTTCGATGTATAAAACACTAGCTGTAGCTCCCCCCATTGCCCAGGATACTAAATAACTCCTGCTAGCTACAACAAATTAGAATGGGTTGACAAAAAATATTTTATTTGTATCTATAGACTGTGGCCGGCAGTCTCTTTCAGTGAATGCCTGACTGTGGACGGCAGACTCTTTCAGTGACTGCCTGTCTGTTGCTGGCAGTCTCTTTCAGTCACTGCCTGTCTGTGGCCGGCAGTCTCTTTCAGTCACTGCCTGTTTATGGCCGGCAGTCTCTTTCAGTCACTGCCTGTCTGTGGCCAGCAGTCTCTTTCAGTCACTGCCTGTCTGTGGCCAGCAGTCTCTTTCAGTCACTGCCTGTCTGTGGCCGGCAGTCTCTTTCAGTCACTGCCTGTCTGTGGCCGGCAGTCTTTTTCAGTCACTGCCTCTCTGTGGCCGGCAGTCTCAGAGCTCAAGTTTCATTTTTGCATAGCTGTTTATAAAATTACAGATGATCTCTGATTGGTTTCCATGGGCAACTGAAACAGTTTTACCTCATACATTTCTGATAAATCTCCCCTATCTCTGTATCCCTATCCATCTTACCATAGACATAATCTGTCTTATTGCCTATAGAGACCAATCACAGCTCAGAGCTTATATTCTCTGACACTCTCATTACAGCGACTGTCTCTTTCTCTGACACTCTCATTCCAGCAACTGTGTCTTTCTATGACACTCTCATACCAGAAACTGTCTTTCTCTGACACTCTCATTCCATCGACTGTCTCTTTCTCTGACACTCCCATTCCAGCAACTGTCTCTTACTCTGACACTTCCATTCCAGCAACTGTCTCTTTGTCTGACACTTGCATAACAGTGACTGTCTCTATCTTCGACTGTCACTTTGTCTATGGGGAGATTTATCACAAGTGTCTGGGAGCAGAATTGCTCTAGTTGCCCATGGCAACCAATCAGAGCTCAAGTTTCATTTTCCCAGAGAGGTTTATAAAATTACAGCTGATCTCTGATTGGTTTCCATGGGCAACTGGAACAGTTTTACCGCAGACATTTTTGATAAATCTCCCCCTATCTCTGTATTCCTATCCATCTTACCACACACATAGGTTGTCTAATACTCATTAACTATAGTAACCAATCAAAGCTCAGAGCTCATATTAATGACCTGTGTCAGAACAATAACCAATCACGGCTCAGCTTCCAACTGCCACAGCAGGAGCAGCAGACAAACATACAAACGGACATACATCCATACAGACAAACACACATACACTCAACTTTATATATAAGATTATACAGAACAAATATGCCTTATTACTCATGAATAACAGACCCAAGAACCAAATCAAAGCTTGCTACATAGATAAGTTACCAAAACCAATCTAACTACACAGACATGGTACCATAACCAAGCTTACTACATAGATACAGGACCAGAAACAAGATAACTACAGGCATTCAGCTTCAAAACTGAGCAGAACATGTCTCACCCAACTATGAAGGGTGTCTGTGTTTGGTGCCCTTGCTGGTTCGTTGCTGAAAATCCCTCCTCCCCGCAAAAAAAAAAATAGATAATCTAGACCACAAAAACCATATATACATTCACTCCTGCACTGGCTAAGTAAATGAAGATGGTGTTTTCCAGACTACATATAACAGATTACAGCCTGATAAATGGAGTGTGTGTCCAGGGGCGTAACTTGAGGGGGTGCAGAGAGTGCAATCAGAGAGAGAGGCTTATGGTCCCATAAGGTTCAGTTTCCAGTATGAGAAGACTGGTAATGTAAAACATACATTATAGTTGGGGGGCCTGGCACAGACTTTGCACTAGGGCCCTTCAGCTTTGAGTTACGCCTCTGTGTGTGTCTGTGCTTTGTCTGTTAGATTGCTAACAGCAATAGTTTTGCCTCCACAACTAGATGTTGTTTACCTTGGAAAGCTTGAGTTTCTTTCCAACTTCCTTTGCGGCTTACATAGATCTCTGGTTGAAGCTGAGAGTCTTCTGGATGTGGTGGGTTACCATCTTGTGTTCTTGTGTGATTCTGGATGTTGAGAGCTCAAAAAATATGCACTTCATTGTGGGTGTGAGCCTACATATAGGTTTTTTTTTTACTAAGGGTCCAGCGGCCGCATTTCCTTAGGTTTTTCTGACGTTTTCGGGGATCGCGCTGCTGAGACAGGTATTTAGAAGGGGATTGTGTCACACGAGATCGGATTTTGGCGCATTGGCCCCAGCTTTCATGCAACAGAAATCGGGAGCGGGCCGTCGGACGATTTGACTGATTCAGACAGAGCCTGAATTTACAGTAGAATTGTATCGCATCCAATGCACTTACATATACCTGGAAGAAGATGGTAAACTCCGGCGGACCTGAGTGGGGAAACGACACATGCAGGAAACCTGGCCCTCAAATTTTTTACTTATATTTTTCATACGTTCCTTTATTCTGGTTAATAAAGTGTGTATCGTGCGACCTATGTAAATTTGCATGGGCATATGATGCAATACACAACAGGTTATGAGCTGTTATATTTTATATTCATGTGCTTCTGTGATAGTACCAAATGTTTATGTTAATATTTTAACACTGGCAGTCCGACACATTTTGCAGTGACAGCATGGATAAAAAAACAGGTTTTTGAAAAAAAAAAATTGACTAAGTCTTGTCTTACCCCCTGCTCTCTACCTCCTCCCTCTACCTCTGTAATCTAGCAGCAGCTGGAAGTGCAGGGGGAGGGAAGACCTGCTCTACTCAATGTAACAGCCTATGAAGCTATAGTAGTGGAGGGTTCTGGAAACACCAACCAGAGCTCTTGGAGATCATTAGAATGATTATAAAAAATGATTTTAAAAGAAAGGAGGCCATGTATAACATACATAAAAGGTGTCCCTGGTTTATCATGTTGGATTTTGATGGTAGATTTTGTTTAATAAAAATTGAATAAATCATAAAGCATTATACAAAATATACACATATTAGCCTCTTGAATTACTGAAATCAGAAAATCATGCTGTTTATTATGGAGAGCTTTCTTAGAAATGCTACATGAACTGAACTCATACAAATGAAATGTAACTTTCACATTAAATTACTACTTTTGAAATATGCAAACTTCTATGGGTTATACAATTTATGTTAGACCTCCCCCACCTCTATTTGGTACTGCCATTGCCACACTCATAAAGGCTTTTCAGCTTTCAAAATTGTGTACTTTTCTTGATATTCTCAATGCTGTCGAGAAAACAACTTAGATACTTTACTAGTCCCTAATATCCCTTAAAGGACATCCACTACCAGGATGAAGGATTGTTAACCAAGCATTTGATATACTGGTATGTGTTCCCTTTAGCAGGATCCACTCTTCTATTAGCTTCTTATGTCTTGGTTTATAAGAAAAAATGTCTTTAAAAAATATGCAAATGAGTCTAAGGGCCTCCCAGCTCCATAGATGTCAATGGAGACTGAAGCCCCTCAGGCTCATTTGCATATTTTTTAAAGCCTTTTTTTTTCTTAAAGCCAAGGGCATAAGAAGCTAAAAGAAGAGCGGATCCTGCTAAAGGGGGCACACACCAGTATGTCATATGCTTAGTTAACAATCCTTCATCCTGGTGGTAGATGTCCTTTAATATACAATTCATATGATATCATAACCTCTGACTGATGTTGGAGTTTATAAGCATGCAGATAATTGACCATTAGGGACTATGAGGGAATATGTAACAGGGATCATGTGTATGGGCTGATAACCTATATCTGAATCCTATATATCCGTATATACTCGTGTATAAGCTGAGTTTTTCAGTACAAAAAATGTGCTGAAAAACGTCCCCTCGGCTTATAAACGAGTCAATACTTAAGTCAATGGGCTTAAAAATAATAAACTTATATACTCACCCTCTGGTGGCCCCGATGTGCAGCACGGCTCGTCTTCTGGCTTCCTGGCTCCTCTTCTGTCTTCTGTAAGATCGTGCTGGGCGCCGCCATTGTTCTCGTGTCATACTATGCGCCGGATGCCCGGGATAGAACAATGGCGGCCCCCAGCACGATGTGACAGAAGAGGAGCCGGGAAGCCAGAAGACGAGCCGTGCAGACATTGGGGGAGCAGCGCTGCACATAGGGGCCACCGGAGGGTGAGTATATAAGTATATATATATATTTTGTTTTATTCTGGGCAGGCTGTATACTACTGGGGGCAGGCTGTATATTACTGGGGGCAAGCTGTATACTACTGGGGGCAAGCTGTATACTATTGGGGACTGGCTGTATACTACTGGGGCAAGCTGTATACTACTGGGGACTGGCTGTATACTACTGGGAACTGGCTGTATACTACTGGGGACTCGCTGTATACTACTACTAGGGGCAGGCTGTATACTACTGGGGGCAAGCTGGGCTGGCTGTATATTGCAGGGGGCAGGCTGTATACTACAGGGGGCAGGCTGTATATTATAGGGGGCTGACTGGCTATATACTGGGGGGGTCTGTGACCAATGCATTTCCCACCCTCGGCTTATACTCGAGTCAATAGCTTTTCCCAGTTTTGGTGGTAAAAGTAGGGGTCTCGGCTTATACTCGGGTCGGCTTATACTCGAGTATGTACAGTATATATCTGCAGCTGATGCTCCAGTAGTGTGTGGAGCTTGTTACACATTATTTCTGATGGGAATATAAGAGCATATGTTCAGTTATGGACATAGCAGGTTCCTTAGGTTTGGTCTGGTCTCCATTACTGAGCATTAACCGGGAGGAGAAACCACTAAAGAAACCTCTAGCACATTAAGTCTCCAGTGGGATGCCTGGTAATATCCATGCTTCTAAACTTTTCACAAATCTAAAACATTTTTGTCAGTACTTATCCTCACTCTTAAGACCAAATTTCAAGTATTTCCATTCTAATACAGGCAGTTCTTAAGTTGAATATGTATGTAAGTCGAAACTGTATATTTTATAATTGAAGTTTTAGACAAATTTTTTTTTTTTTTTGCCCCAGTGACAATTGGAGTTTCAAAATTTTTTGCTGTAATGGAACCAAAGATTATCAATAAAGCTTCATTACAGACACCTTGCAGCTGATCAGTGCAGTCTGGGACTATAGTAATGCATCCAGAGAGCTTCGCCAGAGGTCACAGTGGGCAGAGGGGTCCGTCTGTAACTATGGGTCGTCTGTAAGTCGGGTGTCCTTAAGTAGGGAACCGCCTGTATATCTAAGAAATCTTCCTATTTCAGTCATGCAAGTAGTACATTTCGAAAAGTCCTAAATTATAGTGACGACTGTAAGATGTAAATATTTCAGTAATATGTATAATGTGCTGGATAATAAATACTTTGCATTCTACTTTAGTGAAGTTTCTTTTTACTATGTTGTAATTGGTGTAGGAGAGTAGTCATGGAGTGGAGGAATGTATGACTCCTGTCATGTGGATAAAGGTCAGAAGACTACTATGGGCTTTGCTTCTATTATTCCCAGCCATTTTACTCATCAGTTATACAACAAAAATTGGATTTCCCAAGGTCATTTATACTCAAGAAAATGAACGCTTGATTTCTTTTCTTGCTCTTAGTGGATTCTAATTAGAGCATTTGGTTTTCTGACTTTTTGCCTAATGGATGATGTATACTTCTGAAAGACTTTCAACTACACGGTTTGTTCACATTTCAAGGAAAGCTATCTGAAATGAACAGAATTCAGTAGACTAACTAATCATTATGACCTTTACTGTTTAGGCCATACAATTTGACAGGCAGTGTTACACTAAAGCAGCATAAGGCAATGTACTAATGAGGCATACAACAAAGGAGCTTGCCATGCCTGACATTTTATTAATACACCATGAAAGATTGTACATATATATGATAATATTGTTAATAATCATTTTACTGATAATGGTGTTACTCCCACAAAATAATCTCTAAATTGGAGACACACAATATATTTACTTCATTATAAGTTGTATTTTCCATTGACCGTATTTTAATCTTTCCATATTAAGAATTTGAGATATAGCACCCATAGACTTCTATACACCTTTACTTTACCCACTGTGTCCCTGATGTTATATGTAGGCATAATTATTTTTATTGGATAACATATTGTCTGTGTAATCTACTATGGAAACATACAATAAGAGCATAAAGCGCCTAAATATCCATAATATCCTATGTTAATGGGTGGAAAAAAATTATATGAACCTTCTGTGAGTTCATGGTCAAAATATATTAATGGCATGTTTCTCCATTTTAAATATGTGTCTAGCGGAAAAAAAGCTCCTTTTAAAGTGACAGCATACTGAAGTTGTTTGTGAAGTTATCAGGTATCTTAACGAAAAAGGTAATTGAGAAAGTGATTTATTGTGGTGCCAACAAGCAATTAGCACAAATAATAATGGGACAAGACAAATATGGCATTTTCAATCCTAATTATCAATTGGAAAATTGGTCAGTAGTGTTGAGCAGACTTGAAAGTTCAGGTCTGGGTTCGGCTCAACACGCTGCTAATAACTCCAAGGATCAGTTCTGGCACTTTGCCAGCAGCTTTTAAATCTTTGAGGCCATATGCACTGGCACTAGCATGCCAGCAGTGCAGGGCAGTGTCAATTTTGGGTAGGATCGTCACTCCCTGATGACGTCATTGGAAAGGAAGACCCTTCCTAAAGGGAGATGTTTACCATTAGGGAGATGTTTGGGATGATAAAGTAGGGAACAGGATGTTTTATGCCGCCACAAGAGTTCACTGCAAAGGGGCCTACTGAGGTTCTGTCGCCCAGATGCCTACCGAAACCTGGCGCTGACCCTGGACCGCAAAAGATTTTTAAAGGTTGGGCTAGGTCAAACTCAGCCAAACACAAATTTTAACGGGTTTGTTCATTACTACTTGTCAGCATCAGAATGCAAAAAACACTGGATGAATGCTCTATAACAGTGTTTAATGATGAAAAAATTAATGAATGTCTTCATGACAGCAAATTCTTAAAATTTCAATGTTGCCATATGTGCAATATATTACTGTCATAACCCAGTTTTTAAGATGACGAGGTAAAGCAGCAGCTCAATACGTAGAAAAGAGTATTAAAAATCAAATTAGAAAAGCATAATTATCTTATGCCTCTACGCATTATTTTTCAAAGTTCCACTTTTCATGTTTCATAATCCATTATTCTAAGCTAATTCTTTTTTCATAAAATTTAAATTAACATATGCAAGTATAAAATGCCCATAGCAAGCAGCACATCTCTCTACAATCCTGGTTGAGTTTATTCTACTGACAACAGCACAGGATATGTAGGTATGAGAGGCTCTTTCCGGGGATTGATAAATAATGATGCCCAATGTATTCTTTATGTACTTCTGCTCTTGGCACCATAGACTTTCAAACTGTTTCACAGATGGCTTATATTACTACATCATTATGTTTTACTTTGGGGGACAAAGGATTCAACACAAATTCTTCTCCTTCACTGTATACCACCGGGATTATTCTCCTGAATCATTAGGAAATGTTCAAATAAGATAATATTTTTCATAATAACATGTCATAAACCTTAAAGGCTTTTGATAGAGCCAGCTTGACAGCACACCAATTATAATTCATACTTTTTTTTGGCTCTAGGCACCAAGTACAGCATATCACCCATTCTGTGGCTTGTTTTTTGACAATTATTCACACAACATGTTAATGGCGACATGCAACCATTCCCAGGGCCGGTTGTAGACTAAGTGCGGCCCTGGGCAAAATTATAAATGGTACCCTAAATTCTACTGACATGAAATCATTTTAGAAGGGGATGTACCAAGAACTGCAGTTATAATATCCAGCACTTTCAGGGGTGTTTCTAGGGTTGGAAACACACACACCAAATATATTCATAAAGAGAACCTGGCAGATCAACTGGGACCCTGAACCAACTACAGGTCCTTACGAACCTGTGGTTTAAGGTCCAAAATAGTCCTGTGTGAGGGCTGTGGTAGGGTAATAAAAGGGTAATTAAAGTAATAAACTTTTGTACTCACCTAGATGTGAGTCTGATGACGCACTGCGGACACATCTTTATACCCGCTGCCACCATGTCTCATGCTCCATCAAGTGAAGCCTTGAGATAATATTCCGGCTTCAATGCGCAAACTCTTCAGTGTCTTCTGCCGCCTAGTCATCAGGTGGTTTTTCCTGAAAGTCTTCTGAGATATTAGCTGCAGGTTTCTTGCAGCATTCAAACTTTGTACTGTAAGGTCTGAAGACACAAGCAAGTCTGATGCGACTAACTTGCATTGTGTTCTTGGCCAAAATGCTTAACCCCTTAAGGACGCAGCCTGTTTGCAGGTTAAGGCTCGCAACTTTTTTTTGAAATTTGACCTGCGTCTCTTTATATGGTTATAACTTTTGAACACTGTTACTTATCAAAGCGATTCTGATATTGTTTTTTCCCCACATGTTGTACTTCATTTTAGTGGTAAATTTTGGCTGATACGTTTTGCGTTTATTTACAAAAAAAAGAAAAAAGTGATGAATTTTTAGAAAAATTTGCAATTTTCGAAATTCAAAATCACCGCGTTTTCAGGCAGATAAATTTACCACCTAAATAACTTGCAGAATAACATTTCCCATTTGTCTACTTAACATTTTCATAATTTTTGAAATGTTTGGATAATTTATTTTGACGTCACGCGGCCTACAAATCGAATAGCGATTTTCCGTATTTTCGGAATTGACTATTTTGGGGATAAATACTGTTTGAAATCAAATTTTACATATTTAGCAACAAAACCCCCTATATAACCAACCCATTTTCAAATCTGCACCCCTCAAACTATCAGAAACAGCATTTACAAAGATTGTTAACCCCTTGAGATCTTCATAGTAATTGAATCAAAATGGCGGTGAAATTTAGAATGGTCAAATTTTGTCGGTTATACGTTCATCTAGCCCTAAAATTTACACATTTCCAAAAGATAAAAAGAGAAAACTCACCATAAAATTTGTTCTACAATGTCTCCTGAGTGCAGCGACCCCCCACATGTGGACATTACTTGTGTTATGGGGGCACAGCAAGGCGCAGAAGGGAAGGAGCACCCTGCAGCTGCCAGGATTTTAGTTTCCTCGTTGCCCCCTTTTGAAGGCTATAACATTTTCGCTTTTCCGTTATTTGGGCCATGTGACGGCATTTTTTTTGCGGGACGAGATGCTTTTTCCAGTGTTACCATTTTGGGGTTGGTATCACCTATTGTTGAAAATTTTGGAACTTTTTTTGAGGTCATGAGTAGAAAAGCATCAATTCTGTACTGGATTTTTTACTTTTTTTTTTTTTTGTGTTCACCGTATAGCCTAATAATCCTGTTATCTTTATTCTATGGGTCGATACGATTACGGGGATACCAGACATGAATATTTTTTCTTATGTTTTACTAAATTTGCCAAATAAAACCCTAATGTGGGGAAAAATCTATCATTTTTGCATCGCCGTCTTCCAAGTGGCATAACATTGTTACGTTTTTGGCTACAGAGCTGGTTGATGGCTTGTTTTTTGCGGGACATGTTGTTCTTTGCAACAATATCATTCTGGAGTACATATGTTTTGTTGATCACTTTTTATTGCATTTTTAGTGGGATATAATAGGTAAAAATCATAATTTTTGGCGGGTTTTTAACGTTTTTTTTTTACGGCGTTCATCATATGGGTTCAATAGTTATTTAGTTTTATTCTATGGATTGTTACGGACGCGGTGATACTATATATGTGGGGTTTGTGTTATGATTTAGACTTTTTTGAGCATTATATGTCTCTTTATATGTTTTGGGACTTATGGGCATTTTTAGTGATTTATAAAGTAATTTTTTATTGAAAAACATTTTTTTTACATTTTTTTACATGATCCACCATGGGATATGAACAAGCAATCATCTGATTGCTTGTTCTTGATAATACTCTGCAATACTAATGTATTGCAGGGTATTATCAGTGCCAGCCTATGCAGATGCATAGGCTGACACTTTGCCTTTAAGATGACGTCACAGACGCCATCTTAAAGGTAAACCCTCCAGGCTTCTCTGGGGTCCCGATCGGACCCCAGAGATGGCAAAACAGCAATCGGCCCCCCCCGAAAACGGTGCGGGGGGGCCGATTGTGATGTAAAGACCCCCAGAAGGCATGTTAAATGCCGCGGTCGCGTTGACCGCGGCATTTAACGGGTTAAACACCCGCGATCGGAGCCCACTCCGACCGCGGGTGTTAGCCGGGGATGTCAACGGTAGATTACCGTTGAAATCCCGCGGCTAACGATGCCGGTTCGGCTGCTATACAGCGCTGAACCGGCATCGTCTCTGCGCAGTAGCTGTACTGCGCTGAGCGCTATTCGCGGGACTCAGCGCAGTACAGCTACGGCGCAGAGCGCTAAGGGGTTAAAGGCCGGAACTGAACAGAAAAGCTGACATAATTGTGGCATTTAGACCTAAGGGTTCATTAATGACCATTGTAGCCTCTGCCAAAATACAGGTTGTATCTGAAATGTCTACGAGGTCTGACCTGGCATAGAGTGTGCCAGTGAGGGGAATATGCCAGACTTAAAATCCCCCCCACCCATTGTGTGAATCCAGCCTTTAATCGCTGCTCCCTGGCAAATGATGGCTGGCTTATAGATGACTGACAGAATGCACCTCCCACTGGTTCTAGACTCCCTGGATACTGCATGTATATATGACAGCATACGGTGCACAACCGTATGTAGCACGTATCCCGGACATATGCAACACGTATTTTAAATGTTCCAACTATGGGACTATTGTTCTATGGGACGTAGGGAATGGAAATACTGAATAAAATAGGACATGCTCTATATTTTTTACATCTTGCTCACTGTACGGCACAGTGAACAATACAGCCATTCAAATGGATTGCTGTACTGACTATTGAAATGAATGTGGCCATGTACTACCCACATTAAACTGGTAAGGTAGGGTATCATATGACCATTATAATACCTTTGTGTGAAAGAGGACTTATATTAGTATAAACTCATGTATGACTTTGTATTCCATTTTTGGGAAGGGAACTAAATATTCAATGATTTTTTTTATTAGTGTTTCCAAATAGTTGGAAACTTTTTTTAGCCTGGCACCCTAGATACTTCAAAGGCTCAGCAAACACAAGCCAGGTGCACACAGTGAGAAATGATTACTCCGCAGTGACATCTTCTCTGCATTAACAATAAAATCAAAAGAGAATCCTGTATCCCTTGTAACTGCATATTTCTCTGTAGCTACCCCAGCTTGAATATATACTCACCTACCGCTAGTTTTGACATCAAAACGTTCCTGTGCATTAATAGAGAGGATACATGTCTGGCATCAAAATCTCAGATAAAGAATTTACATTTATATAGGTTAGACATGATAAAAAAAAACAATTATAAGATGGTTCCAAATTTTTCCCTGGATCCTTGGCTCTTATCTCTGACAGCCGGAGACCTCTTTTGCTAAATTGCAGGAGCAATTAGGACCAAGTAGGCAGAAAATAAAATGTAAAAAAAACTGTAAAGTATAAGTAATACAGCCATATGTAGAAATATTCAGGCTGCTACTGAGAGACTCGCTGCCACAGTCCACATCACACACATTTACTTACCTCTCCCCCACCCACCATCAGGGGGAGCAACCCAGAAATATAGTCATCCCATAGCTGACACCAGTTATTAAAGTGGATTGCCAGAATTGTAATAAAAACTTTGTTTTGTGAGTGAGGCTTAGAAAAAAGTTGAATACTTCACATTCAAAATAATTCAACATTATTACAGGGTAAAAGTTTGTCACATTTATCTCTATTCAGTTTCTAATAAACTTGTGGAAAAGCAGCCAAAATGTTCCTATCAGTGCTCTAAAAAATGAAAAGAGAGTGGCATTTTGTATTTTGAAAAGATAAACCTCTCACAAGGTTAGGAAACTATGGAAACAGGCAAAACGTATGACTAAAGCCTTGTTACCAGCTTATGTTTTTAACCACTAACGGATTGGTCACACCAGTCCAAAAAGTTTTGCAAACATAATCACCTTTTATGTAATAGCTCGGCTAGAACTTGACAGAATAGAATAGTAGAATAGTAATAGAAAAAGGGAGAACATTACACTTTCAACATGCATGTGCATCTATCTGAAACATAGATGAAGATTTAAAGAGAACCCGTCATGCAAAATAACCCCTCTAAACTAAATATGTTTTCATAAACTGCCATTAGAGAGCATTGCCTCTATCCCTTCATTGTACCTCTACATGCCTGTAAACCTAAGCAATGAGGTCCTAAAGCTGTATGCAAATAACCTGTGAAATGTCCAATGAGTCATTAGCATATTCAAGCTGTCCACCTTATTCATGAGTGGGAGGCACAGCCACACCCCCAGTGCTTGACGGACAACTGCTCCATGTAATGGCTGCTCCATGTGCTGGTGGCCACACTCCCTGCAGCCTGTGTGTGTATGTGTATGTGAAGGATACAACAGCTCCAGGTTGCAGCCATGTTATAGCAGAACATGTCAGGTACATGTGCAGCTGATGTCTGTGTCTCTGTGTATTAGGAGGATGCAGCATGTCAGCAGATGCAGCACACACACTAGCAATGCTTTACCATACATTACACACAGACATGAGCAGGGGGAGGAGAGGGGAGGCGTAACAGGGGTGACATCACTGCCTCTGATCATGTGACCAGCCTCATTTACATAATAAAGAAAAGATGATTTTACAATGATTAATGTATGAATTGACTAGATAAAGGCTGGGATGGAATCTTTGTGAGCTGCTCTAACAGGTAGAGGTGACAGGACTAGTGACACAGACCTGATGACAGGTGTCCTTTAAGAGGAAAATTCTAATATTCACTTCTGGATGGTATTGCTGAAAGATATTAGTTTATTATCCCAATCTTAAAGCAACCATATTTAAAATATCTGTTCTAGATCTTAACATCACAGTTTAGACCTACAGTGAACCTTATAGCTTACATATAAATTGATCTACAGAAAGTTTATCAACTTTACAAATACACTGAAATAGAGTGATATGTCTAGTAATGTATAGATACGATATAAGATATCAGTTAAATGTAATTAATTACTGTTGGCAAAATAATTGTTAATAAATAGGGGTGGAGTGTATGTTAATTTATTACACTGGTCATAGTATTTATTGTAGGATACCTGTATGTATTGATTATAGGACCGTGGTACTGGTGCTGTATTCATACACAAAGCCCCATTCTAGTGTTGTATTTCTGTATGGAGCTCAGTTCTGGTGCTGTATTTTTACACAAAGCTCAGCACTGGTGCTATATTTCTAATTGAGCCAAGTTTGGGTGCTGTGTTTCTGTATGAAACCAGGGTTAGGTGCAGTATTTCTGTGTGTTCTGGCACTGTATTTCTTTGTACAGAAATGCAGAACCAGATTTTAGAAAGCTCAATTCCTTTTTATGCATTGTGCTTGGTTCTGGTGCTGCATTTATGTTTTTAGCTCTGTTCTGTTGCTGTATTTATGTATGAAGCTAATAGAATAATTAATGGCCGGTACTATATAATAACCCGAGGGGCACCTTACATATTTTAATTAAAGGGGGTCACTTCATATGATGGTATCAGGAAATTGGAGACTACAAACAGTACACTATAATATGACTGGTAGCACTACATTGATTATCCCCTTCCTGACTTGCGCCATACTAGTACGGGCCGAGCTCTCTCCATAGCTGGTGGGTCTTTGCTGAATTTTGTTTTCCCGCCGATCACCGCCGGTGGCTTCAAAAAGATGGTGGCGTGACGTCATCGGGGAGCGGCGATCCATCTTCATGACAGCCTTGAGTCTTCCGAAGACTCCAGGCTGTCTCTTTTAACCCATTCATTATAATGTGCTAGTTGCTGTTACTGTAGTATGGCAGCATATGATAGGATCGATCAGACAACCGAGGGTTAAAGTACCCTAGGTAGTCTGAAAAATAGTAAAAGTAAAAATTTTAAAAAGTTCAAAAATTATAATAAAAAAACAAAAAATTCAAATCACCCCATTCTCTAGAACTGATATAAATATTAATAAACAGTAAAAATCATAAACACATAAGTTATCGCCATGTCTGAAAATGCCCAATCTATCAATAGTAATGGTTTTTCACTGCGTTTAACCCCTTAACAGAAAATAGCGCCCAAAGTCGGAAATGGCACTCTTTTGCCGTTTTGAAAAATATAAAATAATCTATAAAAAGTGATCAAAAGGTCGCACAGCACTAAAAATAATAGAAATGAAAATGTCATCAAAAGTCGAACAAAATGACATCATGCACAGCTCCGTACACCCAAAGTATGAAAAAGTTATTGGCGCCAGAAGATGGCAAAATAAAAAAAATATTTTTGTACAGGAGGTTTTTAGTTTTGTAAATGTATGAAAGCATTATAAAACCTATCCAAATCTGTTATCCCCGTAATTGTACCGACCCAAAGAATAAAGTAGACATGTTATTTGGGGCACACAGTCAAAGCTGTAAAATCCAAGCCCACAAGAAAACGGTGCAAATGCGTTTTTTCACCTTTTTTACTGCATTTGGAATTTTTTCCCCGCTTCCCAGTACACGGCATGGAATATTAAATACCATCACTATGAAGTGCAATTTGTTATGCAGTAAATAAGCCATCATAGAGCTCTTTATGTGGAAAAATAAAAAAAGTGATAGATTTTTGAAGGTGAGGAGTGAAAAATGCAAGTGAAGAAACAAAAAAGAGCCAGGTTGTTAAGGGGTTAAACACTGAATTATATGGTGTGAGACTGCTCATTTTATAATTGTTATAATTATAATTTGTGAGGCATTGTGTATATTTAAATGTCTTGTGGGGATATGGTTCTTTATTGAGATTTGCCCTGTAGAGTAAATTAGCGAGAAATGGCCCGGAACACATCAGTGCACCAGAGTGTACCAAGTCCAACTGCACTACTAAAATATTAGTTGTATGCTGAGACTTGTGCAAACTAATAGTTACATCGCAGCTTGTTAAATGCAGAGACCTTCAAGATGTCAGAATATGTGTTCTGTAGATTTGTACATTGCATGCCCCAGAATATATGGACCGATGTCTTTCTGCATTTACACTAAGTGCAAGTATTTGCTAACATTCTTGTAATCTCTTGGTTAATAGAGATCTATTAGATTGGAGACAAACATAGGTCCAGAAATTGATGTATTGTATGTTGCAGCACCTCCAGTCTTTCAGATGGAGCTCATCAATAATCCCACTGTCCTTCTTTGCAAAAATATTATAATAATTGTGGATTGGGACTCAACAAAAGAAGTCTTTCTTATTTTTTTCCAAAATTTCAGCAGCCTGGTCTCCTCCCTGACACAGAAAGGAAGGGTAAATGTATGTGGTTTCTCCATCAGAAAACTGTCAAAGAAGCCATAATGAAACTCCCCATAATGAATCTGCTGTCTCTCTTGATGAAATAACTGTCAGGAACCAGGGGTAGTAGACCAAGTGGATCACTGCGGACAATGATGTAAGCCTGGGAGCGGAGTCTAAGTAGCACCTGGTTTTCACCAGAGCCCACAACAAAGCGGGTTGGCCTTGCTGCGGTGTGGTACCACCAGGTCACTCCACAGACGCGAATTTGTCCGCTGTGGCAGCCAAGGCATAGTACAAAGTCGTAAGGCAAGATTGTGGTCATGGACAGGCAGGAGGTCAAGACAGGCAGCACAGCATCAGAGTCAATAACAGGAAATCGCAGAATAAACACAGGGCATAGGTAACAAGCTTTCTCAATGGCTATGAGGCATAAAGATCTGTCGGGGTGTGCAAGGAGAGGCGGGCTTATCAAGGATTCTGGGAATGGTGAGCACCAGTCAATGGTGCACGGACCCCTTAAATCTTCGAGAGATGGGAAGTGCACTCACGACCACAGTAGCAGGAACAGGTGAGTTGGACTGCCAGGAGCCTGGAGTGGGGCACTGGTGAGCGGGAGCACCCATGACAATACCTTCCTCTTCCGGCCTCCCACTCTTCTTGGTCTGGAGGAGTCGCTGCAGGAGAACACGGTTTAAGATATTGTCCTAAGGCTCCCAGGACCTCTCCTCAGGCCCGAACCCCTTCCAGTCAACCAGGAAGAACCGCTTACTGCTGACCGTCTTCATGTATAGAACCTCCTTTACATTGAAGACTTCGGTGGAATCAGCCTCAGGAGCAGGAGGAGGAAGTTTCTGGGAGAAGCGGCTCAGGATGACTGGCTTAAGGAGAGATACATGGAAGGAGTTTGAGATGCGCATGGTCGGAGGAAGGCGCAACTTATAGGCCACAGGATTGATGCGCCTTATCACCTTGAAAGGACCCAGGAAACGTGGACCATACTTGGAGGATAGCTTTGTTACCTTGAGAGAAGATGGGAGGTGGCCTTTGTTTCTTGTCGGCCTGGGTCTTGGTTCGGGCAGAAGCCTGTAGCATGGAAAGTCTGCTCCCAGATAGATCCTGGACCAACTTTTCCATGGCAGGGATGTCTGAAGACACAGGTAGAGAAAGAGGAGGGCATGGGTGCTGTCCATAAATGATGAAGAGTGGGGCAGAGCCAGCAGACCTGAGTCCAGGGAGTTATAAGAAAACTCCAGCCATGGCAACTGTCAATGGTGTCCCTGCGATCCATGCCTCGCATCGCAGGCACACCCGTGCCCCTCTCTATGGTGCTGCCCGCACTGTCCACGCTCCTGCTCCTGTCCCTGCTAGGCTGTATCAGCACTCATAGATATAAATGGCCAGCGCACCTCTGATTGGCGCTGGCACTTCCTGGTTTCCCATAAGGACCGGTCCTTAACTGGAAGACGGGGGAGATCCTGCATTGGGGAATGCCAGTCACACTGCATGGTGACACCTCTACCAGTTCTGACTTCCTCTGTGTCTCCCAAGCTCTTGTAGGTCTACCTGTATGCTATCAGGACTTTGCTGAGACTTTGCCACCGCATCGTCCCTATGATTGCCCTGTGCATCTCCTGCCAGGTGCCTCTCCTCCTAAAGGTCGTGTCTACCCTCTTTCAGTTCCAGAGACAGCTGACTTGTTAGAGTATATTAAAGAGAACTTGCAGAGAGGCTTCATACGGAAATCCTCCTCTCCGGCTGGCACAGGTTTCTTTTTCGTGACCAAAATAGACGGCTCTCTCCATCTATGTATTGATTACCGCAGGCTGAACAAGGTCATGGTTAAAACCCGCAACCACCTGCCGTTGATTGCTTAACTTTTTGACCGCCTGCGTGGCTCCAAGGTTTTTTCCAAGCTGGACCTTCGTGGCGCCTACAACTTCATCCAGAACTGAAAGGGACAGCATTTAACACCCGTGATGGACATTTGGAGTACTTTGTGATACTATTTGGACTCTGTAATGCTCCAGCTGTCTTCCAGGAGTTTGTGAAGGACATTTTCCAGTGTGTACTGGTCTACCTTGACAACATCTTGGTGTATTCCCCAGACCTCGAGACCCATCAATCACACGTACGTCAAGTTCTTGGCCTGCTACGGGCTGACGATCTCTGCGCCAAGCTTGAAAAATGTAAGTTTCACCAACAGAGCCTTCCATTCCTTGGCTACATTATCTTCTATAAAGGTCTCCAGATGGATCTAGCCAAACTGGCTGCGGTTCCTCCATGGCCACTCCCAGAAGGTCTATAAGCCATACAAAGGTTTCTGGGTTTTGCAAACTATTACCGGCAGTTTATCCCGGTAATTCTCCACTCTGGTGTCTCCCATCGTAGCAGTCAACAAGAAGGGCGGCAATCCCTGCCTCTGGCCCTCGGCAGCTGAAGAGGCCTTCTCAAGTTTGAAGTCCACTTTTTCCCCACCTCCTGTTCTCAATAGGCCTGACACAGAGAAACCTTTTCATCTTGAGGTGGATGTCTCACCAGTAGGAGCTGGAAATTACTCTATTGGTGAGAACTGTTAGCCATCAAGCTCTCCATCCCGTTTGTGTGTACACAGACCACAAGAACCTTCTGTACCTCCAGACAGCCCAGCACCTGAATCCCAGGTAAGCCCATTGGTTGTTGTTCTTCTCAAGCTTCAACCTGTTGATCCCCTGTCCCGTGTTTCGGATGTCATTGGAGAAGAGCCGGTCCCTCGGCATATCATCTCTCCTGAACAACTTGTTGTTGCAGCTCCGGTGGATCTTCGGCAGCTTCCTCCCAGCAAGATGTATGTTAGACCTGCACTCCAGAACAGGATCCTGTCTTGGGGACATTCTTCGCAATTGGCTGGGCAACCATGGGTGCAAAGTTCCTTGGCCCTCATATCCTGCTACTACTGGTGGCCAAATCTGGTCAAAGACATTCGGGATTTTGTGGGATCCTGCTCCTCCTGTGCCCATAACAAAGCCTCTCGCCTCAAACCGGCTGGATTGTTACTTCTGTTGCCAATACCCAGTTGCCCGCGGTCTCACGTGGCTATGGACTTTGTCACTGATCTTCCTTGAGAGATCATGGCAATAAGAGATTATGGCAATACTGTCATCTGGGTCGTGACGGACCGGTTTTCCAAGATGGCCCATTTTGTTCCTCTTCCAGGTCTTCCGTCTTCTCCATGGCTGGCCAGTTTGTTCTTCCAACATATCTTCCGGCTGCATGGACTTTATGTCCGACCAAGGAGTCCAGTTTGTGTCCAAGTTCTGGCATTCCCTGGGTAACCAGCTGCAAGTAAGTCTGGACTTTTATTCTGCTTACCACCCTCAGTCGAATGGTCATGTAGAAAGGGTGAATCAGACTTTGGGCTGTTACCTTCGTCACTTCGTTTCAGCCCATCAAGATAAGTGGGCTGATCTGCTACCATGGGCTGAGTTTTCCTCTAACTCCCTGGACTCTGGGTCTGATGGGGCAGCTCCTTTCTTTGTTGTCTACGGATGAATCCCTCGTCCTCCTCTCCCGCTGCCCACACCCTCTGATGTCCCTGTAGTAGCGGATCTGGTGTAGGACCTCAAATCCATTTGGGAACAAACCCGCCAGTCTCTCCTCTGAGCCACTGATCACACCAAGAACCAGGCTGATTAGAAGCGTAGGACCCCTCCTGTCTTCTCTCTAGGCGACAATGTGTGGTTATTCTCAAGATACGTCCGGCTGAAGATACCTAGCTACAAGCTTGGTCCCCGCTTCCTCGGTCCTTTTGAGGTGATTCAGTGCATTAATCCAGTGGCCTACAAACTCCACCTTCCTCCATCTATGTGCATCCCGAACTCCTTCCATGTCTCTCTCCTGAAGCAAGTCATCTTGAACCGCTTCTCCCAGCAATCTCCTCCTCCTGAGGCTGACTCCACTGAAATCTACAAGGTTAGGAAGGTGTTGACTGGAAGGGGTTTGGGTCTGAGGAGAGGTCCTTGGAGCCTGAAGAGAATATCCTGGACCAAAGTCACCCTCCAAAGATTCCTTCAGACCAAGAGTAGGGGGATGCCGAATGGGGGGTTCTGTCACTGCCTCAGTTCGCAGGCACACCCATACCCCTCTCCATGGCACTGCCCTGTCCCCTGGCCCACACTCACCTCCCCACACTCCTGCTCCCGGCCAGGCTAGGCCACGCGTGTGCCACCGCTCCCTACGGCGCGCGCACTGGCACTTGTAGAATTAAAGGACCATCGCACCTCTGAACGGTGCTGGCACTTCTGGATTTTCCATAAAGACCGTCTGCTCCCATCAACTCCCGCCGGATCTTTGAGCTATTGTAGGAAGAGAAAGCCTCCTTGCGGTTGTTCCTGTTACCTTCTTTGTTCCTGTCCCCCCTCTACCTTGAATTCCTGTAGTGATCTTGGACCT
Organism: Engystomops pustulosus; assembly: GCF_040894005.1. Taxonomy (NCBI): domain Eukaryota; kingdom Metazoa; phylum Chordata; class Amphibia; order Anura; family Leptodactylidae; genus Engystomops; species Engystomops pustulosus. The sequence continues at coordinate 57,251,964 of NC_092413.1, forward strand.
GATCTGTGACCTAGCATCCTACCCGCCTGTCTCGGACCTCGAGCCTGGATTGCGTTTCTGTACTACGACCTTGGCTGCCACCGCGGGCTAGTCGCACCTGTGGAATGACTTGGTGGCTCTGGTGAAGACCGGGTGCCACTGAGATTCTGGTCCCAGGTGTCAGCTAGTATCATCTCCTGCAGTGGTCCAGGGGGTTCACTGACCCCGAGTCCTGACAGCAACAGACAAAATGCACACCGACAAAATGGTAGAGATAGCAGCCTAGAATTTGATTAACTCGGAAGAAAAGTCCAATATCACTTGAAGCTGGCTGTACAGAGATCACCAGAACTTGAAGACAAACTGAACCCTTGGTAACAAATGATGTGTAGAGGAAGATTTGAAGAAAGAACAGGGCAAGGCATGGAGCAGAAGGTAGACCTGGCAGAGGAACAAAGTGGGACATTTTGGAAAACCGGTCAGTGATAAAGTACATGGCCTTGTGAGTTCACAGGCAGCTGGGTATCGGCAATGGAATAAGAAGACCAGCAGGTTTAAGAAGAGATTGCTTATTTCGGGCACAAGAAGTGCAGGAACCCACAGAATTCTGTACATCTTTGACCAGATCAGGCCACAATTAGAAATGGGAAATGAGGGCAACAGAGCGTTGCACCCCACGGGGCCCAGCCACATGTGAGCAATGTCCCCAAGTCAGTATGCTCTTCCAAAGAGCAGGTCAGATGTAGTTCTTGCCAGGAAGAAGCTGTCGAAGATCCACTGGTGCGGCAGTGGAGCCGGTTCTTCCCCAATAACATCAGAGGCACAAGAGAGGCACAAGATGCAAGTGTATAAGGAAAATGAAACCGGAAAAGAAGAGTGACTAGCGGGTTTGTTGCGGATTGAGCCGCTGAGCTGTCTGGAGATAGAGGAGGTTCTTGTGATCTTTGTGTATGTATATATATATATTTTTTAGAGAAAGTTTCTACAGCCGTCGGAGTTTAGGATTGACATTCTTCTTGGTCAGCGCCACAATGGGAGATACAAGGGAAGAGAAGTGTGGCATAAACTGCCAGTAGTAATTGGCGAAGCCCAGGAATCTCTGTATGGAGCAAAGTCCTGCTGGGTGATGCCATTGGAGAACTACAGACAACTTAGTGGCATCCATCTGTAGGCCTTAGTCAGAGATGATGTACCCAAGGAACGGAAGGCTCTTCTGGTGGAACTAGCACTTTTCAAATTTGGTGTAAAGACGATTGGTCCTTAAATGTCTGAGGACTTGCCGCACGTGGGACTGATGGGACTCAAGGTCCGTAGAACACACCAGGATATCTTCAAGATAGACCACGACATAGGTATATAGCAAGTCTATGAAAAGGTCTTTGACAAACTCCTGAAAAACAGCGGTCTTCAACTCATTGCCTTCGCGGATAGGGATGAGGTTATACGCCTCATGTAGGTCTAGTTTGGTAAAGCCCTTGGCTCCATGTAAGCGGTCGAAAAGTTCCATGATCACCAGCAATGTGTATCAGTTCTTCACAGTGATTTTATAAAGGCCGCAATAGTCTATGCATGGACAGAGTGACCCACTCCATTTTGGCCACAAAGAAGAACCCTGCAGCGGCAGGAGAAGAGGATTTGCATATGAACCCCCTCTGCAGGTTCTCTTTGATGTAGGCCGACATTGCAGCTGTTTCAGGCACAGACAGTGGGTACACCCGACCCCATGGAGGAGATGTGCCCAGCAGCAGGTCACTAGGAAAGTCATAGAGATGGTGCAGTGGCAAAGTTTCTGCTTGCTTCTCCGAAAAGAGAAGTCCATATATGGAGCGGGGAGACCTACCAGAGGTTTGGAAGATTTCAGAAAAGGTAGCTCCAAACAGCTGTTGAGTTGAGAACTGGTGCATAGCGCTGCAACCACAGAAGGCCCAGAAGAAACTGATGACGTGGACCAGGTTAGCATGTAAAATGAAAGTCTCTCCTTGTGCAAGGCCCCCACTTGCAGGCATAGGGGTTTAGGGCGGTACCGGACCGGGTCGTGGAGAATCTGGCCACTGGCTGACAAGATGACTAGCGGCTTTTAGAGACAGACCACAGGAAGATGATACTGAGAGACCAAGGCAGCATCCATGAAGTTTCCCACAGAACTGGAATCCAGGAAGGCTCCATCCCGAAGACAGGTATGTTCAGACATGGAGAAGGTTTGTTTTCACCTAGAACACTAGATGGGCGCGTTTCCCGAACACTGAGGACGGAGTGGACACGTCTGAAGGAAGTTTTCCGGGCTGCACAATAAAGGCAGAGGTTCTCCTGACATAATAGTAATAATAATAATTCTTTCTATATATAGCGCACACAGATTACGCAGCGATGCACAGAGCTTGTCAAATTGGTCCCTGTCCCCATGGGGCTCACAATCTAAACAACCTAACAGTATGTTTTGGAGTGTGGGAGGAAACCGGAGTACTCGGAGGAAACCCACGCAAACAAAGAGAGAACATACAAATTCTCTGCAGATGTTGACCTGGGTGTGATTCGAACCCAAGACCCCAGTGCTGCAAGGCAGAAGTGCTACTCACTCAGCCACCGTGCCACCCTAACATCTATCCACCTCTATCCACCTGCAATGGTTCCTCTGCAGCTGACACGGCTGGTGGCTGAAGAGGTCTTCGGAAGCAGGAGCAAGGTGAGGCAAACGTCGGACCCTGACTTGCATTTGTTCAAGATTTCCCTCCTCAGAGCGCTCCATAAAGCAGATGTCAATCTGAGTGGCCAGACAGATGAGACCACTCAGAGTAAATGGTAGGTCACGTACAGACAGTGCATCTTTAACCTGTCCAGCAAGTCCCTTTTTGAAGGTCGCGACCAGGGCTGCTTCGTTCCAGGCTAGCTCCGAAGCCAGGGAATGGAACCGAACCACATAATCACTAACAGATGAGTCCCCTACAGCAGTGCGGTATCAGCAGAAGAAGCGCATGCTGGTTCCTCAAAGACAGACCGGAACTCAGTGAAGAAGGAGGTAATATCAGCTGTGACCGGGTCTTTCCTGTCCCAGATGGGGGTAGCCGATGCCAGGGCCTTCCCGGAGAAGAGGCTGATGATGAGAGCAGCTTTGGATTGTTCCATGACGAACATGAGTAGCCATGAGTGTTCCATAAGTAGCCATCAATTGCTGCAACATGGCAGTGGTGGTCAAGTGGTGACCTTGCATGGTAATCTGCTGGGACTGCTGGACCATGATGGTGGTAAGATCAACCAGTTCAGTTATCGGAACCTTGGCGAGATCCATGGCTGGATCTTACTGTCAGAAACAAGGGGTAGTGGACCCACTTGACCACCACGGATGGTGATGTAAGCCGCCACCTGGGAGTGGAGTCTAAGTGCCACCTGGTTTGCACCAGAACCCGCCGCAAAACAGATTGGACTTGCTCCAGCATTGTACCACCAGGTCGCTGCATAGGTGTGACTTTGTACAAGGTGGCGGCCAAGGCATAGTACAAAGTCATAAGAAAAGATTGAGGTCGGGGGCAAACAGGAGGTCGTGACGGAAAGCACAGGATCAGAGTCAATAAGGGAACCGTGGTCACAGCAGGAAGTCACAGATTAAACACAGGGCATAGGTAACAAGCTTTCTCAACGGCTATGAGGCACAAGATCCGGCGTGGTGTGCAGGAAGAGGCCAGCTTATGAATAATTCTGGGAGTAGCCGGCACCAACCAATGGTGTGCCGACCCTTTAAACCGCCCTAATACACGTCCGACCACTGGGAGCCTAGAGCGCAGAGAGGGGCACGGGGGAGCACCCGTGTCAATAACCATCAAGGAAGATATTTCTTTGCTTAATGTTGCTTTGTTTCTGTAGAATTCTTTGATGTCAATCCACAATTATTATTATATTTTGTTATGCAAACATATTTCACGGTAACAACTGTAAATAAATAAATTTTGTCTTACCAAACTGGTGTAAAAGGTGTACTGAGGATTGCAGTTATACGTAAGCACTGTTCTGTAAGATGTGTGTTTCACCATCAGTGTCATGCTACTGCCAACCATATAAGTTTTTGTTTATAGATGAAAAATCTGATATTTCTTAACTGAATTTTAAAACTGCAGGTATTCATTAGCAGTAAAGAATATGTGCCGAGGGACATAACAAAGTTTAAAGAGCCCAAGTAGTAACATCTTCTGAAGAAGTGAAATGACATTAATATTGATTTTCTGATAACAGCCATGCTTGACATCAGTTTGCAGGTCAGTGAACTGATGAGGCATCTTCTTGTAATAAGTCAGATACTGCTGAGAAAGGAAATGTCTCTTTCTTCTGTTCAAGTTTTTAAATGCAATCCTAAAAAGACTTTCAAAGAACAGTAAAAGAAAATATCAGACAGTAAAGGAAATCCTAAAGAATAATAATTGGAATTGCTCACCAGTTCTGCAGTGGACAGCATAAGGATCTGTGTCGTCATTGAATGTCACAAAGTTAAAGAGAATTTGGACTGAAAGCCCCCTCTGCATTGTCCAAACCTCTCATTAGCATTAAGCTAAGTAAGCTGAGGAGCATATTGTATGGACAGAGGATATGTGGTCCACTGTTCCTTGCCAAACTGGGTAAAGACTGAACCCAAAATGTGTAAAGAAGTCAAGGAAGGAAGTGTCCATGTTTGGGGAATGTTTTTTGCAGTAGGAGTTCGACCTCATATACAGCTACATGACAGAGTGAATGCAAGTGTGTATCAGAACCTTCTTAAACAACATTATTTCTGAAAAAGCAGGTGATCATATATTGTGCTATAATTTTGATTTTGATCTTACAGTCTTTGAGTCTTTACTGGAGGGGTTTTCCTTTACCTACTGCAAAGTGAGGACACAAAACAGGACAAACAGACAAAATAGTCACAAAAAGATCACAGGGTACTATTATTTTTTTTTCTTTAGGTTATTTAATAATTTTTACATTTAGTAAATTAGTTGAGAAAAGTAATTAATTTACAGCAACTTAATAATAATAATCTTTATTTATATAGCCCCGTCATATTCCGTAGTGCTTTACAAATCATAGGGGACATATACAAATAAAATACTACATTACAGAGTAGAAGCAGTCATATGGAACAATAAGAGTGAGGAGAGTCCATGAGCATGAGAGGGTGACACAAGGGGTATAAGAGCTTTTATAATAGTCCAGACATTCTTTATAAGGGAACAGAATAAAATCATTTAATAAAAATGCTGCTGCTTGAATCAGCCATTAGCCACCATCTTATATACAAAGTCCATAGTCAATGGGACTGCAGAGAAGCCTGGAGCTTGGTATCTATCTGGTGTTTGCCGGATAACATATGGGAGGAGTACACAGGATGGGTTAGTAAAAAGAGAGATGAAACTTGAATACCATATATACTCGAGTATAAGCTGACCGGAATGTAAGCTGAGACCCCAAATTTTAACACCAGAAACTGGAAAACCTATTTAGTCGAGTATAAGCAGAGGATGGGAATTGCATTGATCACGGTCTTCCTAGTATATAACCAGCAAGCCCCCTGTAGTATATAGCCTGCCAGCCCCTGTAGTATATAGCCTGCCAGCCCAAGTAGTATATAGTCTGCCAGGCCCCTGTTGTTTATAGCCTGACAGCCCCCTGAAGTTTATATCCTGCCAGCCCCCTGTACTATATAGCCTGCCAGCCCCTCTCGTACATAGCCTGCCAGCCCCTGTAGTATATAGACTGCCACCCCCCTATAGTATATAGCCTGCCAGCCCCTTAGTATATAGCCTGCAGCCCATGCCCCCAATATAATGCCTGTAAGCAAAAAAAAACAATGTACTCACCTCCCAACGGCCCCGGCAGGTCTTCTCCTATACAGCGATGCTTCAGCATCGGCTTTGTGTCCCCGCCCGTCAGTCCGTCGCAGGCACCATGATGTCAGCTGCTCACTGACATCATAGTGTGTGACAATGCCGGAACACATAGTAGAATGTCAGCGAGCAGTGACGGATGGCACGGGGACACAGAGCCAATGCAGAAGCATCGCTGTATAGAAGAGGACCTGCTGGGGTGGTCGGAAGGTCTGTACACAGTTTTTTTTTTCGCGACTCGAGTATAAGCCGAGGTGAGATTTTTAAGCACATTTTTTGTGCTGAAAAACTCGGCTTATACTCAAGTATATACTTCTACTAGCTTCTTTGATAAATCAATAATACAAATGAATACATGAGACGTTTTAATGTATGTTTTAAATTATTTTGCATTACATTCTGAAATTTCTGCTGAATTCAGACTTGCTAGTTGGATGGAATGACACTTATAGAGCTGTCAGTTTACATAAAAGCTAAAGGCTAGGTTGAATGGGTTTGGGTTAGTCACAGCAGCTAGTTCAGTGCAACATGATTATTACAAGGCTCATAATGACAAGAAATTAGGGGAGATTTCTGAAGGTGTTGTGGAATAGACCAGTGCAGTCTTTGACTGCAGAGTTGTATTCTGCACCAAATAAATTGTGCTGGATGAATTTTGTGGAGTTGTTTACAAATATGGTCTGGAATGGTCTATTTCCGGTGTGTAGACACTAATTGTGTTGATGTGCAATGCAGTGATTTGCCATACAACTTGTAATGTAATCGTTTGGCAAATCTTTCTGTTCTTAGTTCTCATACTATTCTTGTGGAAAACTATGCAAGAATATCAATTAGATTTTTACCCATTTACATTAATTATACAAATTCATACTAAAATACATGAACATTTGGTCTGTTATACCTTTCATGCTACATGTTAGAAACGAGTGTTCCATAATTCCTTATTAGGTTTCCACCAAACCGTGGCAACAGCAAGAAGCTATCCATGAATGTTAAGTACCATATATACTTGAGTATAAGCTGACCTGAGTATAAGCGGAGACCCCTAATTTAAAAACAGAAAAATGGAAAAACCTATTGACTCGAGTATAAGCCAAGGATGAGAAATGCATTGGTCACAGCCTCCCCAGTATATAGCCAGCAAGCCCCCTATAGTATATAGCCAGTCAGCCCCGAGTAGTATATATCCAGCCAGCCCCCATGTAGTATACAGCCAGTTTCCTGCAGTATACAGCCTGCATGCCCCCTGTAATTTATAGCCTGCCAGCCCTCTGTAGTATACAGCCAGCCCCCAGTAGTATATAGCCTGCCAGCCCTTAAAAAAAATAAACTCAGTACTCACCATTCTGATGGTCCAGGCAGCTCCGCTTCCATCTTCATGTTTGCGGCCGGTCCGCGACAGCTCCGCCTGCAGCGCCTCTTCTTTCTTCAGGCCGGCGCCAGGACTGCAATATCTCAGCCGCTGCTGTCATCACAGAGTGCGCTGGCGGGGCCGTGCAAACGGAGATGTTGCGGTCCTGGCGCTGGCCTGAAGAAAAAAGAGGTGCTGCAGAAGGAGTTGTCATGGACCTGCCGCGAACATGCAGATGAAAGCAGAGCTGCCCAGGACCCCAGAATGGTGAGAACCGAGTTGTTTTTTTTTTATATACCCGAGTATAAGCCAAGTGGGGAATTTTCAGCACAAAAATTGTGCTGAAAAAAATCGACTCATACTCGAGTATATATGGTAATCATTTGTAAGTCAATACATTTTACTGTCATGAAATTAAAAAGGGTAGTCACTTTGTCATTATAGCCCTGTATAACAATTTCACGCACACTTCCATTTGCTTTCCTGCTTCTGTGCTCAAAAAGTAATAAAGCAAATAATGGATGTTGTCATTCTGGTTGCTGCTTGCGTGAGGTGACATGTATGGCTGCCCACGGTAATTGTCCCTTTTACATACAAGTATAGAAAGGAATTCTGTGTGCATACAAACCCTCACATACATAATACATTACATATGTAGATTAGCATATCTGGTATCCCCATGGAGAGAAATGGCCCTTTATGTGCTATTTTATACATCACCCTGGCTGCCATGGTAGCTAGAATGACATCAACCTTTCTCTACATTTTTACTGCATTGAGAGTTTATCTTATTATATGACTTAAACAGCATTATTTATTCCAACAAAACATTTTTTAAACGAACACTGAAAAAAAATCTATACAAGATGTTATGGTCCAGGCGGTTTGGGCGGTAGCTCAGGGCACAAGCCTTTTAAGGGGACCATGGCTACACAAACCACACACCAAATGTTATACTGAGAAGGACCGTTTTTTGAGGATTTTGATGACGTTTACAATGTTATCATTTTTAGTACTGTACGACCTTTTGATCACATTTTATAGAAAGTGCCATTTTTGACTTGGGGTGCGATTTTCAGATGCGGCGATACCTAATGTGTTTATGATTTTTACTGTTTATTTATATCAGTTCTAGGGAAAGGGGGGCGATTTGAATTTTTAGGTTTTTTTATTATAATTTTTTTTTAACTTTTTTTTATTTTTATTTTTACTATTTTTCAGACTTCCTTGGGTACTTTAACCGTAGGGTGTCTGTACGATCCTATCATATACTGCCATACTACAGTATGGCAGTATATGTGGATTTTACTTCCCATACATTACAATGTGCTGATAGTACATTGTAATGAATGGGTTAACCCGAAGTAGCTTCAGGTCTTCGCGAGACCCAAATCTACCAGGGCGACGGATCGCCGCTTCCCGATGACTTCACGGGGGGGGGGCGACGATACTCAGAAAGATGGCGGCGCCCACACGCTGCCATCTTTTTGAAGCCGCCGGCGATCTGCAGGAAAACACCCGCGATCGGTGCCGGCAATATGCTGGCAACATGCAGCAAAGACTCACCGGCTATGGAGAGTCTCATGTCACATGTCGGTAAGGGGTTAATAAATGTCTCCCTCCATCTGCAATAAGCCTCATGAAGTGGTTCTTCTTTTCCCCCAGCCTTTTAGCAGCTTTAAAGGCCATAATGATAAAATGGTATTTGCTATTGCAACACCCCTGCCGATGCAAGGCAGAGGGGTTGTTGCGAATACGTCCCAATATGTAGCTTGCAACCTGTGTGGAGTCTGATCAACCCCACAGCAGGTCACAACACGGGGAACACTGCAGCGGTAGATCCTGCCTGGTAAGGCAAGAGTTAATTGTTTAATTAACTCAGGGAGTCTAGTGAGGTGAAGCAGACTAGACAGAGAGAGCAGTTGATTAGAAGTCTGACAGGAGTCAGTCAGACAGACCATTCCAGTCTGACAGGAGTCAGACAAAGTAGTGAGACAGTAGAGTCAGTGAGGAGTTAGTGAGAGTAAAGGGGTATCATCCTACCTTCAAGGGTGATATCTGAAGTAACACAGGACAAGCTGAAGCATTCTACTAGGACACAGCTACTTCCCAGCCTGCCCTTGCATCCAGGCTGGGGATCAATCCCTGTGGTTTCCTCTCCAAGTGCATCCCCAAGTGTGTGCTCCGGGCAGTAAAATATCGGGAGTCCGAATCATCCTTGAGCGCTCGAATCGACGTGATTGTGGAAACACATCTACAAGTGCATCCCCAGCATTTTCCTATTTTGTCAAGATTCGTTTGGCACATTATCCACTGTTCCTGTTGGTTCCAATAAAGAACTGTAAGTTTCTTTTAGACAACGTGTGCCTCCGTCTGCTCCCTGCTACTACGGCTGTCACCATCACGGGCACCCTATCCACTGCACAGGGACTCATACTCCAGACCCCAAAGGGTTGCCCCAGGGAGAACCACTATAATAGGCTTATTACCAGGACCGGTGTTATTAGCCTTACTGTAAAATAATGGAAACTGAAATATTTGGCTAAACTGTATCAAAAAAACAATAGGAGTTGTAATAAGTAATACCTTAACCAAGGCCATAGTTTCAGTCTTCTGAAATTTACTATGAAGTAGTAGCCCTTTATTTGGGCTAGAATTTGGGCATAAGTGTTGCCAGGCCTAATTTAATTTACCTTAAACAATGAAACTGAAATGATTCCGTCGAAATGGACATCAACCTTCAATCTCTAAGCTACATATTACATGAAACTTCATTACAATATGCCCTCTGGTTGAGAGTCATCATGTCTTCAGATTCATTTATGTCACAATAATTTCATTATTATATAAACACTACAATGAAATTTGGTTCCTAAATTGGAAAATTAGCTTAACCCAAAACTCATACATGAATCAGACTCTTATAACATCTGTCTTCTGGGTGGTTTAATACAGTGTGTTTGGAGGTTCAGTATTGCAGTGTTAGCACAGTCCTTCAAGCATATGGATGAGATGTGACAACTGCCAATGAGAGGGTGATTCTATGAATAGAGAGAAATTTATTTTTCCTAAGGGTGTAGGTTATAAATAGATCCCAAGGAGCCCCCAAGGTCCTTTCTGACTTGAAGTGAAAAATGGAAAGAAACATTTATATTCTGATTTTTCTTAGGCTGGAGTATCCTCCGGGCAGGGAACTTTGATATCTATATGGAGTTTACTGAATGTTAAATGTCTTATTTCACTTTGCAATTTGGTTGTGTGTAAGGCTCAATAAAAGTTGATAGGATACGAGGCTTTCTGTATTTCTGTGTTTCTAGGTAAGCAATTTTAGTTTACTTAAAAATCTAACATTTTCATCTGTGGCTGTCAACATTAAAAAACACTGTTCCCATTTTATTTGCAGTACTCAATCTCGATCAACTGGAACAGAAAAAAAAAATCGGCATTTCATTTCATGTATGAAAGACACCTCTTCCACTGGTTAAAATCTCATCACTTTTTCTAGGCAGTTCTACACTAAAGCTATTTGTTGCACATTGTGGGGATATTTAACACAACTTGCGATTGCACCATTTTTGCGCCATATTGGTGTCCTGCAAAAAATGGTGCAGTTATGTACATGCTACTTTTGGGCACAAAAACAAGACTCAGGGTAGAGATAATTCCTTCTCCCCTTATTGAGTCTCTGTGGGTTTTTGTGACTGTTTATTCAAAAGTCGCACAAAAGGTCCTAAACTCTTCTTCAACTTCTTCTTAAGTTTTTCCTATGGCTGGTCAGTACTGGAGTTTATTTGCTAATTTTAAACCTCGCTTTGTGCCAAAATTGCGCCTTTTTTTTTTTAAATCTCTTTATTTAGTTTTTTAAATATTAACATGAAATTTTACAGATAAAAAACAAGAACAATATGACTTGTACACCAATAATAGTAACTTTAAATACAACATTCAATATGGTTAAAGATCTTAATAAAGTGTAACAACCATTATTCCATTTACCATTAAATACATGTTCTTCTTATTCACTAAACCTACCCCAACCCCCCCCCCCCACTTGGCAGCGAGAGGGAAAAAAAAAAACTTTATGAACCATCTAGGGTTACTTAAGTATCTTAGCCATCTCCTTTTCCATACCTTCTCTTTCTTTGCCTCTATATATTTAATCCTTTCAAACATCTTGATTCTATTCAACCTATTGAATAGAATCACTCCTCAATTTCTAACGGTCTAGTGGATTTCCGTCCATATATCAACATACCTTTAGCTATCTGTAAGGCCACCAATAACCATTGGACTTGATCTTTAGAGCCAGTTATATCAGCAGTATTTCCAAGGACCAGCACATCCGGTGCCTTAGGAATATCTAATCCAGAGAATTTACACACCTCCGAGTGGATTCCCTCCCAGAATTCCAAAACCTGCCGACAATTCCAAATCATATGCAGAAAATCTGCATTTAATTCTAGACATCTGATGCACTTTTCTGTTTGTTTTTTCTTAAAGTAATTTTTCTTTTTGGGGGTATAATATAATCTATATATGATTTTGATCTGAATTAATTTGAGGGGTTCGGGGGTGGACATGCTACCAACATTCTGATATATACTTGCCCATTGGTTTTCTGACAGGGTCCCAATATCCTCTTCTCATTTTATTTTACTATTGTGCTGCAAGTGATTTTCTTTTCCCTTTTATATTCCCAAGGAATTCCACAACCTGATACCTATTTACCCTTAAGTATTCTTCCTTACTTATACTTTTAGATCTGTGATACAACTGAATATATTGAAAATAGTGTTTGTCCTCTAAATTGTAAAGATCTTTCAACATGTTGAAAGAGATTAATCTCCCACCCCTAAAGATCTGTGATATTTGAGTAATACCCCTATCTTCCCAAAACTTGCGACCCTTAAAGTGCCACATCTAATGTATTTAAAACATGGTGCTTCCTAACCCACTCCCATACTTTGCTAAAACACCTACATGTTAAGACCCGTGCTAGATTATTCGTGTCCATATTTCCCTTACGTGCTATAGCCTTAATAATTATCTCATCGTTCCCCCCCCCCAACAAATATTGAAGTATAGCAGATACAAAATACAAAAAAAAAAATTGGCAACGCCTAACCCCCTAGCCTTTTCGGTTTACAAAAATATTCTAATTTTAATCTAACCCTCTTTCTTCCCCAAATTAGCTCATTCAAAAGTTTCTCAATGGTTTTAAAGTATTTCCCACTAATCCAGATTGGTGTAACTGTGATTATATAGAGGATTTGTGGTAATAAAATCATTTTAATAAGTGCTAGCCTATCTACCTGTGTTAGAGGCAGTTTAACCCATACATGTATTTTCTTCCTAATTCGCTGTATTAATGGCACTAGATTGTTTTCGATATATGTCCTGGGGTCTACAGAGACTCTTATGCCCAAATATTCTATGGTATCCCCTCTATCCAGAACTAACAGATCTCCACTATTCCTGACTGTGAAGTCATCCACTGGAAGAAGACATGATTTTTTCCAGTTCACTTCTAACCCAGAGTATTTACTAAACTCTGCTATGGTTTCCATTATTATCGGGACCGATTTCTCTGTTTGATCTACTGTAAATAATATGTCATCTGCGTACAATAACATTTTGTCCTTTATTCCATTACCACCCCATCCTAAAATATCTACATTGTTTCTACATTTGCTTGCCAGAGGTTCAAGAAACAACACAAACAAGAGCGGGGAGACTGGACAGCGCTGTCGTGTACCTCTTGAGATAGCAAATTCCTCTGTCAAGTCCTGTCCAATCCTGATTCTGGCCTTTGGATCAGCATATAATATTTGGATGTACTTAATAAACTGTGTCCCAAACCCAAATCCTCTCAACGCCTCCCAGAGGAAGACCCACTCCACCCTGTCAAACGCTTTAGCTGCGTCAATTGACAGGATGGAGCGGGTCTCCCCCCGGCCCAGTTGTATCCCAGCAAATATCCTCCTCACATTGTTCGACACATATCTGCCTGAGATAAACCCTGACTGATCCTGGTGTATCAATCCTCCCACAACCGTTTTAATTCTTATTGCTAATGCTTTCGCATAGATTTTAATATCCGTATTTAGTAAGGATATTGGGCGATAGGACTCTATCTCTGTGTCAATTTTATTTTTTTTAGGGATAAGTGTAATAATAGCCTCTCTCATCGAGACTGGTAACTCACCCTCCTTCAAAGAGTAGTTCAAGACCTCCAAAAGGATAGGTATTAGAACCTTCCCACACCTACGGTATATCTCTAATGGTATTCCATCTGAACCGTAGGCAGTATTCCCAGATATTGTCTTGAGAGCTTCTTTTGGGCCATTCTCCGTGATCTGGTCATCGAGTTGTCCCTTTTGCATATCTGTTAGTTGGGGTAGTTCAATCCCCTCAAGATATTCTCTAACCTTATCTACTCCCTGTGTGGTATTTGAGATATATAATTCTGAAAAGAATTTTACAAACTCCTGTTGAATTTTAATTTTATCATTTATAAAGATCCCCGTACTGGTCCTAATTACATTTATCCCCACATTTGGTTCCTGATTTTGCACCACCTTAGCCAACATCTTCCTTGGTTTTCCCCCTTCACAATGCTTTTTATACCCTGCAAAAAACCTAGCATGTTCTGCCTTCTCTAGTAACACATCTGCAAGTTCCTTGTGGGCTCTGTTCACTTTCTCAAAATTCTCGTTTTTCGGGGTAGCTCTAAACTTCTCCTTACTTTCTTAAATATTCTCCTTTAACCTTTCTTCTTGCTTACATTTTGTCTTTTTTTTACCCATTGTATTTTATTATATAAGAAACCCCGGATATGTGATATGTGCAATCTTCATATCCATATCGATCTTATTTTCTTCCCAGAACGTTTTAATCTCCTCCATCAAAACTTGATCTATATCCAGGATTGACAACCAATGGACATTGATTCTAAATAGTATCGAACTTCCCCCCCTTTCCCGTTTATTTCTAAGATCAAGCACCAAAGGGTAGTGGTCCGATATGCTATTGGCTTCATAGGTCATTTTTACCACATAGTCCATACTAACATCGTTACCCAAGGCGAGATCTATCCTCGACATCCCTTTATGGGATCTGCTAAAGCAGGAGTATGCCATTTTTTGGGGGTATTTCTGCCTCCATATATCCAATAACCCTACTTCATGACAAATTTTCCTTAATGGTGACTCCCCATCTATCTTTCTAGTAAGGTCGGTTGACACTCTATCCAAATTTGGATCCATTATACAGTTATAATCTCCACAGGAAAATACAGGGCACTTGGGGCAGTTTTCCAAAAAGAAAAGCAATTGCCTAATAACATCCGGTGAATAGGGTGGTGGGATATAGACAAAAGACAGTACACACCTAAGACCCTCCAGTATGCCATCAATAAAAACGTACCGACCATAATTTTTGATTTCAAAACCTTAAGGTCGATTTTATGATGGATCAGTACGCTGACACCCCTTGATAGATTGATAAGCCATTAATGATACTGAATACCTAACCATTTCCGTTGTAATCTGAATATAGTATCCTGTGTTAAATGTGTTTCTGTTAATACTACTATAGCTGGCAGATGTCTATGAATACAATCGAAGATCACAGTTCTTTTAGTAGTTTCCCCAAGCCCTCTAACGTTCCAAATCAATACCTTGGTGTTCATAAATCAGAAAAAAAAAAAAAGACCTCCCCTCTCCTGCCGAGTACCCATCCCCTCCGATTGGTCCACAAAATTCTTGTGGTCCTCTCCACTACAACCTCACCCCTCCATTGACCCCCCTCTCAGCCGTACTTCCACCAAACCTTCCTACAGCATTTCAAAAAAACATATTTGTGTAGATGACACTTATCAAAGCCTATGACCTCATAGCCCTTAAGAGTCTAGCCACTCCATCGCTTGATCTGATGTGTCGAAAAAAATGGCTTTATCTTGGTATATGACCCTTAATTTGGAGGGAAAAGGGAGAGAATATCTAAGGTTGGCCTTCTGTAACCTCTTTTTAACATCATAAAAACTCTTCCTTTTATTTTGTGTGGCCTTGGAGTAATCTGGGAAAAGCATAATTTTAGAGTTTCCACAGAACACCTCCCCTTTCTCCCTTACATTCTTTAGCACTACATCCCTGTCTTTGGACAATAGTAATTTGACAATCAAATGAGTTGGCCCAGCTCCTGGTGGAGGTGGCTTCCCAGGTACCCTATGTGCTCTTTCCACACAAAAGAAGGAAGATAGATGCTCTCTTCCCGTTGTCTCAAGGAGCCAGTTCTCCATAAACTTTGTGGGGTTTCCCCCTTCTGTCCCTTCTGGCATGCCAACTACTCGTATGTTGGCCCCACGGGATCTATCTTCCATCTTGTCAATTTTTTTTTTGTAGAGAGCTCTTACCTTCCCTAAGTGAATTTACCTCTTTCTTCAAATTACTCACTTCTTTTGTTAATTCTCCTATCTTATTTTCTTTAACTCTCCCCTTATAGATGTAATTTCTGAATCAAATTTATTGGTCAAATCCAGAATAGAGGAGTTGCAGTTTTTTATGGCTTGCAGGATTTCAGAGACCGAATTCTTATCCATAACTACATTGCTTTCCGCCCCGCTTTCTGTACCCGCCTCCTCTACACCTGCTCTCTTAGGCTCATGATCTTCCTGAGTCATCTCTTCTGCTCTAGTTGAGCTTGTTCTCACCCCTATGGGACCCTTTTTCTTTGGGCGAGGTAGTTCCTTGTGATTTTCTTTTCTTTGAGTTGTCTATTTTTGGTGCCATTTCTTTTTTCCCCTTTTTCCTCCCTTCTCTCTTTCTCTCCTTTCCTTTCTCCTCTTCCCTCTCCCCTCTCCTTCCCCGTCCTTCCTAAATATCACTGAACACATACAATGGACAGATCGTCAAATATCAGCTGATCAGGTATTAATAATAATAACAGCCCCTGTCCATCCTTTCCTTACCATTGACAATAACAGAGTGTTAGTAGTAAAATTAGTAATAATCCATCTCCCTCCTTTCTTAATTCTTGAGAATAACAGATATTACTTATCAGAGGGATCAGATATCCTGACTCCAACTGGAAAATGGTATGAGTTAGTAACACAAGTGACCGAACCAGGGTTAATCAAAGGTTAAGAGACAACAATCCGATCGCGTGCGCCAAAATCCCGGGGCAATTCAGGGGAAATCGGCGCAAATCGTAAATATTCGGGTAACACGTCGGGAAAACGCGAATCGGGCCCTTAGTAAATGACCCCCTATACATTAAGTGACTGTGGTATTTTCAGAGGCACAGTGTGAAGAGTCCAGAGTAAACGTTATCTAGGCAGCAATAAGTCCTGGCCTTGAGAAATTGTCATGTAGTCCTGTAACTAATAGAAGCAGAATTTTCAGCTCTTGGAGGCTACTTCTGTCTATGTATGATCAGTACTGTAGTTGCTGAGAAGCCTTATGGTTTGTGAGACAATGCCTAGCTTGTGTAGTGATGCTCATGGCACTATGTGGGAGTGTTATTAGTTGTTATTAATGCTGTTAGTATATATGATAAAATGGGTTTAAAACAATAGCATAATAAGGATAGTTGTATCTGAAACGCATAGGTTGGAGTCGAGTTGCTATGCCCTTTGTATCCTGATATGATGTTTTTACCTGAACTGAATTAAAGTATGTAAAAGTTTTACTACATTTCCATGGTGGATGTGATCTTTGGAAGATGGACTACACCTTTTTTCTATGGATTGTGTGCTCATAAACTGGAGTGTCTCTGCTAATATTTTGTTTGATTGTGGAATAACTAGAAAACAAACAGTGCATATGGAACATTGTGCCAAATGATAGAATACAATTGGTTCCATCTCTTATTTTCTCTGAAGGCCGATTAGAAAATGAATTAACAGTTATTTGACTGGCTTTGTACTGTCATTAGTAGTAACAATGCAGACAAAGAATGAAAGTTCCACTTTTTTGTACTGTATACCTTGCTCTTTGGAGTGTGCACGTATTCTGAACAGGGAAAGGGGGATAATCTATACTGCCAGAAACTTTGAACAGAAAGAATGGAATGTTTTCGGTATTAAGCATGTTGTAATCCAGCACCTCATTTTTCCTCTTATATAGTAAATGCTAAGGAACTCCCTTCAGATCACTGCTCCAGGCAATCCAGCAAGTCCACAGCAATAAGGAGGCGAAAGATTAAAGGGTGGTGTTATGCTGGAGCTAAGTAAGCTTCATTAGGTATAGGGAAAATGAAGCAGCACACACCAATAAAGCCTATATTGTTTATTCAGCATACATGGACGTTGATTGCGACAAACCAAGTGTTCATTTTGTGGAAACAACTGTGGAGACTTTGGGAAAATATGTCTTTTTGGTTTAACAACCGGCTTAGTGATAGAAAACAGATGATGGTGATGAAACTATGCTCTGTAAGGTTATCTATTTGGACCAAGGACCACTGAAACCATTGCCAGGCAGATGCAGTCAAGACAAAAAAAAGTTATGGAGGCTGAGGATATCCCTGAGGACAGAAACTCCTAGTCAGACAACACATGGAATACAGGTTCATAAAAATATTCAGCACAGCTCACCCCAATCTCCTCTTAGAAAAAAACACTTTAGCATCCTCCTTGGTGCAATGCCGCAGATTTGAAGACACCTGGACAATATCGCACAAACATTCCATGTGCTTTCGTCACAACAAGGTGTCCACGGTTGCTGTAATAAAATATTGAATTCTTCGTTTTATAATAAGAATAATTTTTTAATAATAAAAACATCTAGCTAACACCGTGGGGTGGAACAATGACCCACTCTTTCCAATGTTTATCACATCTTAGTCATGGCCTGAATTGATTCATACATGAACAAAAATGTGTTGCTGTTTCAGTTACGTAGGGATAAAATATAAACTTGCATCTATTGATGGCAAAAGTTCCTATGAAAAAGAATATATATGCCACATATTAAACAGTTTCCTCTGTAAAAGGTCTATTGGACATACCACAGGTCCCAGAATGTACCTGCTGACAAACCGCAGAGCAGTCAAACACACCTAAAGAATACACTAAAGTATAGTGAGAGAGAGAGAGAAACCTAAAAACAGCGATATACATAATAGCAGTAATCATACAGACTACAATTATTAAGAGAGTATTACATAAAACCTTGTTAATCAAATGTAAACATTGGAAAAATATACATTTAAGGCAATGTACACAAAGCCGAGTTTAGAAACAGGTGTGGGGTAGCTCTCTACATAGAAAACCGAGCTGCCACAATCCGGAAATAAATAGTACATGTCCTATATTTTGCAGCGTATCCACCCTGCCAGGTCACTGCTCTGGGACCTGGTTACAGATGAGGGCCACAATAACGGTAGTGTGCATGTAGCCTAAGGGACATGGCATAGATTCCTACTTACATATCAAAAGAGTGTGTGGCAAGTATAAACAATTCCCTCTGTGTTAGATCTATGGGTTGGACAACAGGTCCCAGAATGAGCCTCCTATCACACCACAGACCAATAACACACAGCTAGATATCCCACTGTAATATGATGTAGCAACACATGGCCCATGAGAAACCTTACTACCTCAACATGGATAGTATTATAAAATCATACATACAGACTACAACTGTTGCAAAACTATAACTTAGCACCATGTTTATTAGCACATCTAGTCTAATCTACCCAATGTACTAACCTGTTGAGGTATAACCAGACGCCATGATTGATATTTGCTGCAGGGGGATTGATATTTGAGCAATTTGTGATCTATCGATGTGTAAAGAAATTGCAAGAAACTCACTGTGTCCCCCTACTGGACAGAAACAGGCCATGCAGGAAAAGAGGAGCACCAGTCTACATATAACTCATAAAAATAAATATTTTATTCAATACATACATAAAAATTAAGTTTAAAAACCCAGAGGCGGGTACACAAGCGGATTAAAGTGCTTGGCAGCGTTATGCCAAACAAATATAAATCCATACAATAAAATGCAAGTGGTATAACAGTACATCACATCAAAAAACGCACTATGGCTATTACACAAGTACTATAAAAAGACAGACCACAAAACGCTATGACCTAGAGTCGAACTGTATCAAAGCACAGTTGAAGACGTTGGCCCATCACCTCCCCGACATGTGTTTCTATCACCCTATCTTATCAAGGGGTGGTAAGGGGTGAAAAACGTCTTAAAAAGTGCAAACTAGCCTATCGCTAACCAAACAGGAAATTATGTATCCTGATTAATAAGATTAATAATAAAATAAGATTATAAACTGCCCCCCAAAGAGATCCTTTTATTAAGATGAAAGTTCATGTAGGAAATAGTATGCTCTAATAGGGTTCCATACTTATACAGGGCTGCATTCAGGAGGATGACTGCTCCCCCTTATCTGCAGCTCTGATTACAATATCCAAATTATCCTTAAGCTATTTAACAACTTTAGATTCCCTCTTTGTAAGGATATAACTAGAGATGAGCGAGCACTAAAATGCTCGGGTGCTCGTTACTCGAGCCGAACATTTCCAGATGTTCGAGTGCTCGTTTCGAGTAACGAGCCCCATTGAAGTCAATGGGAGACTCGAGCATTTTTCAAAGGGACCATGGTTCGGGAATAAAATGTGTTAATTAATTTAAAAAGAATGTCTTCTGATAAGTTAGCAGATGTATGCAAACATCTGCAATCTATTCTTCACTGTTCCGCGCGTATATTATCTCCCGACAAGTTAGCAGATGTGAAGAACAGTGAAGAATAGAATAAAAACAGTGAACACAGGATCATTTAAGTGAAAAACACAGTGAAGAATAGATTGCAGATGTTCGGCACATCTGCTTACTTGTCGGGAGATACGCTGTCTCCGTGCCCCGCTGTCTCCATGCCCCGCTGTCTCCGTGCCCCGCTGTCTCCGTGCCCCACTGTCTCCGTGCCCCGCTGTCTCTGTGCCCCGCTGTCTCCGTGCCCAGCTGTCTCCGTGCCCAGCTGTTTCCGTGCCCCGCTCTCTCCGTGCCCCGCTCTCTCCGTGCCCCGCTGTCTCTGTGCCCCGCTGTCTCCGTGCCCAGCTGTTTCCGTGCCCCGCTGTTTCCGTGCCCCGCTGTCTCCGTGCCCCGCTCTCTCCGTGCCCCGCTCTCTCCGTGCCCCGCTGTCTCCGTGCCCCGCTGTCTCCGTGCCCAGCTGTTTCCGTGCCCCGCTCTCTCCGTGCCCCGCTCTCTCCGTGCCCCGCTCTCTCCGTGCCCCGCTCTCTCCGTGCCCCGCTCTCTCCGTGCCCCGCTGTCTCCGTGCCCCGCTGTCTCCGTGCCCCGCTGTCTCCGTGCCCAGCTGTTTCCGTGCCCCGCTGTCTCCGTGCCCAGCTGTTTCCGTGCCCAGCTCTCTCCGTGCCCCGCTCTCTCCGTGCCCCGCTCTCTCCGTGCCCCGCTCTCTCCGTGCCCCGCTCTCTCCGTGCCCAGCTGTCTCCGTGCCCCGCTCTCTCCGTGCCCCGCTCTCTCCGTGCCCCGCTGTCTCCGTGCCCCGATGTCTCCGTGCCCCGCTGTCTCTGTGCCCCGCTGTCTCCGTGCCCCGCTGTCTCTGTGCCCCGCTGTCTCTGTGCCCCGCTGTCTCCGTGCCCCGATGTCTCCGTGCCCCGATGTCTCCGTGCCCCGATGTCTCCGTGCCCCGATGTCTCCGTGCTGCTCCGTGCCGCTGCCTGATGTCTCCGTGCTGCCGCTGCCCCATGTCTTCGTGCTGCTCCCCGGTGTCTCTGTGCTGCTCCCCGGTGTCTCTGTGCTGCTCCCCGGTGTCTCTGTCCTGCTCACCGTGTTCTGCAATGTCTTCTTCACACATATATATTGTTCTTCACATACTATTTTGTTCGCACGGTTCCGCGCGTATCTTCCGACAAGTAAGCAGATGTGCCGAACATCTGTAATCTATTCTTCACTGTGTTCTTTACTGTGTTTTTCACTTAAATGATCCTGTGTTCACTGTGGTCACTGTTTTTATTCTATTCTTCATTGTTCTTCACTGTGTTTTTTTAATTAAATGCTCGATCTCGAGCAGGGGAAATACTCGTCCGAGCAACGAGCCGTCTCGAGTACCTTAATGCTCGAACGAGCATCAAGCTCGGACGAGCATGTTCGCTCATCTCTAGATATAACGTTTCTGGTATTACTCAAAAGGGTTAAATCTTGTTCAACAAATTCATGGAATCTATCCAAAGCAGGAGTCCTCGAATTCACTGGATATAATCTGGTTTCTTAGTCATAAAGTTTTTGCCAACAAAATCAATGGTTTCAGACGCCTCACATAATAGTCATCTATACCTAAATACATTGGACTGATCTGAAAATTGCATGCATTCTGTATTTAATGTGAGTAAATGCTGAACATACTAATTGTCATTAACATTGCTCGTATCATATCACTGGATCATCTATACTTTGCTCAGTTCTATGCCATATTTTTTATGGCCAATCGATTTATATGAAGAAGTTTGTGGTTTTAGTTATTATTCAGTCCAGTTACCATATTTATTTTAAATTCATTGGATGTCTGGAAGTTTAAAGGGAACCTACCACCACGATTCTACCTATAAAGGTAGAACAGGTGGTAGGTTGATGTAAGGGACGTGAGGATAGTTCTTTTTAGAGCTAATCCTCACGTCCCCGCTAACTTTAAGTTAACTTTATTCCCCTAATATGTAAATTTTGTTATGCGGCTACTGGGGCGTGGAGTAGCCACGTTACTCCTCCTGCCCTGTTGTGTGCTGCGCGCAGCTCCTCGTAGCTGCGCACCCTCGTCCATCATGCTGGCCTCCTGCACATGCGCAGAACGCAGGCCCGTGGCTGAGCAGCCCCAGCTCCGAAACCGGAGCTACTGCGCATGCGCAGTAGCCACTTTGTCGCACACAACAGGGTAGGAGGAGTAACGTGGCTACTGGGGCATGGAGTAGCCGCGCCGTGTAGCCCCGTGCCCGGCTACTCAACGCCCCAGTAGCCGCATAACAAAATTTACATATTAGCTAAATAAAGTTTACCAAAAGTTAGCGGGGACGTGAGGGTTAGCTCTAAAAAGAACTATCCTCACGTCCCTTGCATCCACCTACCACCCGTTCTACCTTTATAGGTAGAATCGTGGTGGCAGGTTCCCTTTAACATGTCAGTACATGATGATTCTGACCAGTAGGGGGCACAGTGAGTTTCTTGCAATTTCTTTACACACTGATAGATCACATGCTGCTCACGTGGCAATGCCTATGCAGCACATATGAATCATGGCGTCTGGTATCTCAACAGGATAGTGTATGAATTAGTACTTTTAGGGTGCATTGCTGAGATTAGACCAGATAATAAACAAGGGGTCTTGTAGTACTTTTGCAACAGTTGTAGTCTGTATGATTTAAAATACTATCCATGTTGCGATATTCGGGTTACTCATGGGCAATGTGTTGCTACATCATATTCCGGTGGGATATCTAGATGTGTGTTGTTGGTCTGAGGTTTGATAGCAGGCTCATTCTTGGACCTGTTGTCCGACCAATAGATCTAACACAGAGGAAATTGCTTCAAGGGGTTGTCCACTTTAAGCACATTCCAGTAAATAATGGATATTTTGTATTTAATGAAAAGTTATACAATTTTCCAATATACTTTCGGTTTCAATTCTTAACGGTTTTTCTAGATCTCTTCAGGAAACTTCATTCTTTACTTCCTGTAGATAAACACCGGTCCATTGTCATGTGATGTCACACAGGTGCAGGACTCATTTTAAGATAGAGTAATTAGAGCCATGTGACATCACACAGTAAACCAGTGTTTATTAACTTATTACTTTACTTATTAAGTAAAGAATGAAGTTTCCTGTTGCATAATGACAAAAGGAGATCTAGAAATCTTAAAGGGTTTTAATTCCCTAGTGATGATTACACAATAAAGATATTTTTAACCCCTTAATGTACAATTGCTGTTTTAGCTCCTATAACTCAGTTATGGTCAGTGTAAACTTCCAGTGTGAACGGGGACTCTCAAAGCAGATACTTCAGGATTCCTCTGTGCTATGAGATGCTGTGTGCTTTAAATGTTCTCAGCGGGGGCATAACTTAAAGGGGGTGCAAAGGGTGTGGTTGCAACGTGGCCCATGAGGTTTAGGGGGCCCATAAGGTGTCAATTTCCCATATGAAAAGACTAGTACTATATACCATACATTATAGTCAGGGGCCTTGCACAGACTTTGCAGTGGGGCCCATCAACTTCAAGTTATGCCACTGGTTCTCAGAGTATAAGGGAGCAGGGTTTATCTTCACTTTTATTTACTAGTCTAGTCTAGTTTACTAGTCATTCTACTAGTATCTGACACATAGAGACAGATGTGAGATGATGAGATCCATTAAATAGATATAAAACACAATGACACCCTCACCTTTGCTAACTCACCTTTAACGCATGTTCTGCTATAGGCCTCCCTCCCCCTCCCTTGGATAAAGACCTTATCTTGTCTGTAGCTTATAGAGTAAGTCTCTTCACTCTGCTTGCCAGCAGCTATTGTCTGTGTCTGAGTTGTCCTTGTTATGCAGGAAGAGGGTCAGGAGGCAGAGAACACTCCAGTGTGCAGACAAGAGAAGCGATTAATGAGAACCCAACCATAGTCAGAAGATTTACATTCATATCCAGGGGCAAATTGTATACACTAGGACTGATAGAGCCTGGCTGTAAATTTATCTGTGAAATGCTGTATTTTTGTGAATAAAAGTGAATTAGAGAATGTGTTATCATGAGTTTATTTAGGAAAACCATATTTTACACGTTCCGATAGACTCCTATGGGGCATACGGAATGGAAATACATGAAGAAATTTTCTATTTTTTTTCAAGTCTCATGGTATGGTACAATGGTATTGTACATGCTATGGTTGCACAATATGTTGTAATAATTGTAGTCTGTATAATTTGTGCTGTTATTTATGTCGCTGAATCCAGGTTTGATAACCTCGGGTTATTGTTCCTCCCTAGTGTTAGCTGTTTTGATTATTATAATAAAGAAGCCGATATTTTACCATTGCACCTGTTGACTTGCCTTGTTGTGTGGGAAGCATAAGGAATGTTTGTAACACATGGAGTACCGGGTACAATTTTCACTGCATTAATGACACATGGTTAGAGATGAGCGAACATACTCGTCCGAGCTTGATGCTTCGAGCATTAGCGTACTCGAAACTGCTCGTTGCTCGGACGAATATTTCACCAGCTCGAGAAAATTGCATCTCCCGTCGTTTTGATTTTTGGCGGCCAGAAACAGAGCCAATCACAAGCCAGGAGACTCTGCACTCCACCCAGCATCACGTGGTACACTTACACGTCGATAGCAATGGTTGGCTGGCCTGATCAGGTGACCGTGGAATATACTAGCCCCTTCCCGCGCTGCGCGCATCATTCTCTGTCTGGATGCCGTTAGGGAGAGAGCTGCTGCTGCTGCAGGGATAGCGTTAGGGTGTTATATTAGCTTACTGTTAGGCAGGAGTGAGACTACAAGAACCCAACAGCCATTGTTCGGGCTAGAATATTTTTTTTTTATTTGCTTGTGGCTGAGCTTGCTGGCACTAGTAGTGCAGCTAGTACCATATTGTGACGAATTTGCAGGGAGATTTGCGAACGTTCTATTTAGCTCTTAGTGACACACATATCCATCTCAAACACCTAAGTGGGACAATTTATTAGGGGTTTGATTGAATTAGGCACAGTCTGACGATTTTTTTTTTTTTTTTTAAACTACAAGTCATCACAGGCACAGCACAAAATCCTGTTGTGTGCTGTCAGTGTAGATTAGAAACTAGCCATAGCAATCATCAGCAATGGTTGCTGTGTGATTTATTCTGATCGTTTTGTTCAAAACACAAAAAAAACACAAAAAAACACAAAAAATAAAAAAACACAAAAAAAATTTACAGTTTACACTTTAATTTTGAAAATGTTGAACCCGAGGGCTAGGGGTAGAGCACAAGGGCGTGGGCGTCCAACTAATGCAGGGGTCAGAGGCCGTAGTCCTGGGCGGGGTGAGACACCACCTGCTGATGAGGGAACAGGGGAACGCCGCAGAGCTACAACTCCCTAGGTTCATGTCTCAAATTATTGGGACTTGTGGTAGAGCACTGTTGAGGCCAGAACAGTGCGAACAGGTGATGTCGTGGATTGCGGACAATGCTTCTAGCCATTTGTCCACCAGTTAGTCTTCCACGCAGTCCACCCATGTCACCGAAATCAGCACTCCTCCAGCTCCTCCACCTCAGCCTCCTTCCCCCCAGTCTGCCCCCTCCCAGGAAAATTTGGCATTTGAACCGGCATACTCTGAGGAACTGTTTTCTGAACCCTTCCCACAGTCACAAACCACTTGTCCGGTTGCTGCTGAGCTATTTTCCGATGCCCAGGTTTTCCACCGGTCGCAGTCTGTGGGTGATAATGACATTATTGACATAGTGGAAGAAGTGTGTAAAGAGATGTCGGACGATGAGGAGACACGGTTGTCAGACAGTGGTGAAGTCCAGGGCAGGAAGTCCGAGGGGGGAGCAGACTGAGGGATCGGTGACAGACCAAAGCTGGGTTGATAGGCCGGGTGAACACAGTGCTTCTGAGACGGAGGCGAATCCTGGACGAGAACAGGTTGGAAGAGGCAGTGGTGGGGCCAGACGGAGAGGCAGGGCCAGAGCTGGTGCATCAGCGCCAAATGTTTCACGTAGTGAAGCTCCCGTGGCGAGGGCTAGATTTTCAGAAGTCTGGAGGTTCTTTAAAGAAACACCGGATGACCGACGGACTGTGGTGTGCAACCTGTGCCAAACCAGGATCAGCAGGGGTTCCACCACAACTAGCTTAACTACCACCAGTATGCGCAGGCATATGAATGCTAAACACCCCACTGAATGGAACCAAGGCCGTTCACCTCCGGCCGGGCACACCACTGCTCCTTCCCCTGTGTCATCTGCTGCCTCTGCTAGTCAGCCCCCTGCCCAGGACCCCGACCCAAACACCTCCCGTGCAAAAACCACACCTTCGCCTCCACGATCCTCCACAGCATCCACCAATGTCTCCATGCGCAGCGTTCAGCTGTCTATACCCCAGACGCTGGAGCGCAAGAGGAAATACAGTGCAACCCACCCACACGCCCAAGCCCTCAACGTGCACATCTCCAAATTACTCAGCCTGGAGATGCTGCCCTATAGGCTGGTAGAAACCGAGGCCTTTCACAAACCTCATGGTGGCGGCCGCCCCTCGGTATGCGGTCCCCAGCCGCCACTACTTTTCCCGATGTGCCGTCCCAGCCCTGCACCAGCACGTGTCAGACAACATCATCCGTGCCCTGACCAACGCCGTTTCTAACAAGGTCCACCTGACCACGGACACGTGGACGAGTGCTGCCGGGCAGGGCCACTATATATCGCTGATGGCACATTGGGTTAACTTGGTGGAGGCTGGGACCGAGTCTGACCCTGGGGCTGCAAATATACTGCCGACGCCAAGGATTGCGGGGCCTACCGAGGTCCAGGTCTCTCAGGCCTACTATGCCTCCTCCTCCTCCCACCCCTCTTCCACCTCCTCCTCCGAATTACCATCCGTGGGCATGGCGCCATCAGTCGGTAGCTCTAGGCACAGCAAAAGTGTCGTCGCTTAGCGACAGCAGGCGGTGCTCAAACTGTTGAGCCTAGGCGATAAAAGGCACACCGCCCAAGAACTATTACAGGGCATCACGGCGCAGACTGAACCTGAAGCCAGGCATGGTTGTGTGTGACAACGGCCGTAACCTGGTGGCGGCTCTGCAACTCGGCAGACTGACACATGTGCCATTCCTGGCCCATGTGTTAAATCTCATAGTTCAGCGGTTCCTCAAGACATACCCCAATCTGTCTGATTTGCTCACGAAATTCCGCATCTGTGTGCATTTCAGGAAGTCCAGCACAGATGCTGCCACTCTCAGGGCAGCGCAGCGCCGCCTCCATCTGCCCGCTCACCGACTGTTGTGCGACGTGCCCACGAGGTGGAATTCAACATTAACCATGTTATCCAGAGTTTACCAGCAGCGCAGAGCGATTGTAGACTGACAGATGTCAACTTCCACCAGAACTGGTAGTCAGGTCAATCAGCTTCCTCAAGTCTACAATGAGGAGTGGACGTGGATGTCTGATATCTGTCAGTTGCTGAGTAACTTTGAGGAGTCAACACAGATGGTCAGTGGCGATGCCGCCATCATCAGCCTCACCATCCCGCTGCTTGGCCTGTTGAAAAACTCTCTGGTCAGCATGAAGTCGGAAGCGTTGTGCTCGTCACAAGAGACGGGGGAAGAGGATTCTCAGGTCTGTTTCTCAGCGCATATCGGAGGAGGTAGAGGAGGATGAGGAGGAAGAGGAGGAGAATGTTGGCGAGACAGAAGAGGGGACCATTGTTCAGTCCTTCACTGTTCAGCGTGTATGGGCAGAAGAAGAGGAGTTGGAGGAGGAGGAAATAGACAGTCAGGCCAGTGAGGTGAGTGAATTATGGCGCATATGGCAGATTTCATGCTAGGCGGCCTATCCCGTGACCCTCGCGTTCAAAGAATTTATTCCAGCACCGATTACTGGGTATTCACTCTCCTGGACCCACGGTACAAGCAAATTCTTTCCACTCTCATCCCTGGAGAGAAAAGGAGTGTGAGAATGTATGAATACCAGCCGGCCCTGGTGCACAAGCGGAAACAGTATTTCCCTTCTGACAGCGCTAGCAGCAGAGGGCGTACTTCTACGGGACAAGTAGTGAGGGAGAGTAGGCGAGCAGGCAACTTGTCCAGCACTGGCAGGGGTACGCTTTACAAGGTCTTTGCCAGTTTTATGTCACCCCAGCAAGACACTGTCACCTGTCCCCAGTCTCGGCAGAGTAGGGCTGATCTTTACAGAAAGATGGTGCGGGAGTAGTAGCTGACCATCCCATTGTCCTAAATGATCACACAGCTCCCTACAACTACTGGGTTTCAAAGCTGGACATGTGGCACGAACTGGCGCTGTACGCCTTGGAGGTTCTTGCCTGCCCTGCCGCTAGCGTGTTGTCTGAGCGGGTTTTCAGTGCAGCTGGTGGCATCATCACCGATAAGCGTACACGCTGACGCTTATCAAGATGAATAAAGCCTGGATTTCTCAGGATTTACATTCTCCGCCAGGT
The DNA here is from genome assembly GCF_040894005.1 of Engystomops pustulosus. NCBI lineage: Eukaryota > Metazoa > Chordata > Amphibia > Anura > Leptodactylidae > Engystomops > Engystomops pustulosus. The sequence goes on from NC_092413.1 coordinate 57,280,312, forward strand.
GAAAGAAGCTGAACCTGAATAATGTATGCACTCCTCCTCCTAATTTTCCTCCTTCTCCTCCTCTTTGTACACTAAAGCAGAGGAAACTGGCTATTTTTTGCTATTTTTCTAGCTATAGTACTTTATGTATTTAATTTTTCTGGAGGGCCACCTACCCGGTCCTCTGGTTTGAAAACTTTTTTGGACTGCCACATACAGGCACTCAATCTATTTAATTTTTCTGGAGGACCACCTACCTGCTCCTCTGGTTTGAAAACTTTTTTGGACTGCCACATACAGGCACTATCCAAATCTAATTGTCTCCATAGCAGCCTCCACGCGTCATCTTTATAGTTGCCTCCACACGTTGTCTCTATTGCTACCTTCTCACATCATCTCCATACCTGCCTCCAAAAGTTGTCCATATAGCTGCCTCCATACATCGTCCCCTTAGCAAAAGAGCTGTGTCAGGCAGAATTTTTGGTTGTTTTCATGGCTTCCACATCAAACTTGTTAACTTTGTCGTCACCCTGCTCTGTTATCCACAAAATATACTGCCAAACTTTTATCATTTACCGATATTATTTCAGCGCTTCTTGCGCATCTGTTTACATTCCCCTCACCCACCATAATCCAAACTTATAAGAACGTTACTACACTTGATCTTATACAAAAGGTTCTTAGAAGTTCTGTTTGTAGCCCCCGCCTGCTTTGAAAATTATAATTTTTTCAAAGTAAACGCTTCTGGCCCCCAGGCCCATTTTGGGTGGGGAGGAGCCGAGAGGCAGGGGCTTGGACAGGGGAAAGCTCACCTGGCAGCGGACCGCCAGCTCCATCCCAAGATCCAACTAACAGTTTTAACTGCAGCACCTTTAATCTACTACTAGTTCACTGGCTCCATACATCGTCCCCTTATCAAACGAGTCGTGTCAGGCAGAATTTTCGGGTGTTTCACCAGATACATAATGGAACTCGGCCCATCTGTCGCCGCCATGCTGGAGACCTGAAGTTGCAATCATAGCAGCGCAATATGGATCCCCCATACTGTCACTCTTAATCATGTAACCATTTCCGAAAAAACAGTTAAAAATAGAACCGCTATGCTATTCCATTATTCCTAGATGAAATATTCAAACGACCCTGCCTGCTTTGAAAACTATAATCTTTTCAAAGTAAACGCTTCTGGCCCCCAGGCCCATTTTGGGAGGAGCCGAGAGACAGGGGCTTGGACAGGCGAAAGCTCGCCTGGCAGAGGACCGCCAGCTCCATCCCAAGATTAAGCAGCCTCAGAGGCATCCATGCATACTGCCCCTGCTGTTTCCTGTCCATTTCGCCACCACGATCCTCCCCAGCGTCCACCAATGTCTCCATGCGCAACTTTCAACTGTCTATACCCCAGACGCTGGAGCACGAGAGGAAATACAGCACATCATCCCCTTATCAAACAAGCTGTGTCAGGCAGAATTTTCAGGTGTTTCACCAGATACATAATGGAACTCGGCGCATCTGTCGCCACCATGCTGGAGACCTGAAGTTTCAATCATAGCAGCGCAATATGGATGCCCCATACTGTTGCTCTTAATCATGGAAGTCGTCTCGATGGCTGCCTCCACATGTCGTCCCCTTATCAAACGAGCTGTGTCAGGCTCATTTTTCGGGTGTTTCACCAGATACGTTATGGAACTTGGTCACTATGTCGCCACCATGCTGTGTTATCGACTATATATAACGTCAACCTTTTGTTCACATAGGAAATCATTTCAGCGCTTCTTGCTCACCTCCTTTGGTTCCTCTCTGCCGCCTTAACCAGGCAAAACACTGCTACATACAGTGCTACACGTTATCCTCGCCAAAAGGAATTTTTTTAATTGATTTGAAGCCTGAGTCCATTTGGGGTATGTCGCCATGCCACTCTCTAGCCTGCCGCTGCTGCCGCTGCCTCTGCATGCCGTCTTCTATAGTGTCAGGGTCAATTATTGGATGCTTTAGATGCTATCTAGCCTCATTCGGTCACTCTGCATTGCCATGCTGTTGCCCATAATTTTGGCATAATGGTGCGATTATGCAGCCTCATCCATGCATGCTGCCCCTGCTGTTTCCTGTCCATTTCCGTGGTGTTTCCATCATTTTCTGAGGTTTCCAGGTGTTTGGCCAAGCTTCCCTGTGCAGAGCCTTGGTCCCCTTGAAAAATGCTCGAGTCTCCCCTTGACTTCAATGGGGCTCGTTATTCGAGACGAGCACTCGAGCATCAGGAAAAGTTTGTCTCAAATAACGAGCACCCGAGCGTTTTAGTGCTCGCTCATTTATATACATGGATAATTATTTCTGGTTAGAGGGGCTAAAGGTTTCACCAATGTCCAAGATAGGTATTCATTACTGTAAAACACTGTGGAACTTGCTACCACAGAATGTAGGAATGGTTGAGACACATTGCAGATTTGTTGGGACTGCATCTGTATTGGACCTTATCCACAATGATTGATTGACCACAAAGGGTGGTTTTTATGTTATTAGTCTATGAGCCCTTATGGCCCTCCTCTCACACCACACATACACATGGGTGTGGCCATTTAGTTTTTGTCCCTTAGGGACTCTTGTAGCACGGGCCCTTATAGCCTTAAGCACAGTACATAACCAATATCACGGGTCACATATTAACTTTATACACATATTCTTTGTAATGCTGGGCCCAGTACATACATGTGGGTTTGGGCAGACGTGATAATCAGCACACCTTTTTACACAGCTCTTATTAAAGGCAGGGTTTATACACCATTTGTGGTTACACCTTAATAAATACGTTATTCACTTACACCCGTTTATATTCATATCCTTTGGTATGTAGAAGTTAACTATACACATACCACCAGAGGCAAACTGATGGGACATATTGTTTTATTTAATAAACATTCAACTTCATATAACTGTCGCTGGGTCACATTGTTTCATTCAACATGATCTAATACTTATTAATTAATTTCTTTCAGCAGGTCAGGAATATTTCTGTCTTGATGTATTACTGTATTTTCTGGACTATAAGACACACTTTTTAGCAAGAAAAAATCTTGCTAAAAAGTGCCTGCGTCTTATAGACCGGAGGTCAGGAGGATCTCCATAGCAGCCTCCACGCGTCATCTTTATAGTTGCCTCCACACGTTGTCTCTATTGCTACCTTCTCACATCATCTCCATACCTGCCTCCAAAAGTTGTCCATATAGCTGCCTCCATACATCGTCCCCTTAGCAAAAGAGCTGTGTCAGGCAGAATTTTTGGTTGTTTTCATGGCTTCCACATCAAACTTGTTAACTTTGTCGTCACCCTGCTCTGTTATCCACAAAATATACTGCCAAACTTTTATCATTTACCGATATTATTTCAGCGCTTCTTGCGCATCTGTTTACATTCCCCTCACCCACCATAATCCAAACTTATAAGAACGTTACTACATTTGATCTTATACAAAAGGTTCTTAGAAGTTCTGTTTGTAGCCCCCGCCTGCTTTGAAAATTATAATTTTTTCAAAGTAAACGCTTCTGGCCCCCAGGCCCATTTTGGGTGGGGAGGAGCCGAGAGGCAGGGGCTTGGACAGGGGAAAGCTCACCTGGCAGCGGACCGCCAGCTCCATCCCAAGATCCAACTAACAGTTTTAACTGCAGCACCTTTAATCTACTACTAGTTCACTGGCTCCATACATCGTCCCCTTATCAAACGAGTCGTGTCAGGCAGAATTTTCGGGTGTTTCACCAGATACATAATGGAACTCGGCCCATCTGTCGCCGCCATGCTGGAGACCTGAAGTTGCAATCATAGCAGCGCAATATGGATCCCCCATACTGTCACTCTTAATCATGTAACCATTTCCGAAAAAACAGTTAAAAATAGAACCGCTATGCTATTCCATTATTCCTAGATGAAATATTCAAACGACCCTGTCTGCTTTGAAAACTATAATCTTTTCAAAGTAAACGCTTCTGGCCCCCAGGCCCAGCACTGCCAGACCCTCCTGACCGCTGTAAGGGAGATTGGGTGATGCCCTGATATAGAGCTGCACCCGATCTCCCAGAGAGGAGCCTCCGCACTGCTCTCTTCCTACAGGCATAGGACCTGCGGTGATGTCAGCATCATGTGACTGATCACATGCTTCTTACATCACCACAGGTCTCATACTGCCATACTGCCCTGGGACAGGGTAAGAAGAAGGGGAATGGGGGAAGTGTGTGTGTGTGGTTCTGTGTGCGTGTGTGTATAGGTGAGCTGAGTGTGTATAGATGAGCTGAGTGTGTATAGATGAGCGGAGTGTGTATAGGTGAGCTGAGTGTATATAGGTGAGCTGAGTGTGTGTATAGGTGAGCTGAGTGTGTGTATAGGTGAGCTGAGTGTGTATAGGTGAGCTGAGTGTGTATGTGGATGGATGATGCAGAGCTGAGTGTGTATGTGGATGGATGATGCAGAGCTGAGTGTGTATGTGGATGGATGATGAAGAGCTGAGTGTGTATGTGGATGGATGATGAAGAGCTGAGTGTGTATGCGGATGGATGATGCAGAGCTGAGTGTGTAACTATGGATGATGCAGAGATGGGTGTGTAAATGTATGTCTGTGTGTGATGTGCTTTAGTGTGACCAACAGGGATATTTTAATTGGTGTAAAATATATTTTTCCTTTTTTTGGAAGCCTAAATCTGGGGTTCGTCCTATAGTAAGAAGCGTCTTATAGTCCGAAAAATACGGCACTCACCTTATTTGAGCATCTTTGGTTGACATCAGGAGTTCTGACAAAATATCTCTGGTTTAGCATCTATCGATTCTCTGTGGCTGATATGAAGGCATTGGAAAATATATTACCAAATCCTGTATTGAGGAGGAAGAAAAGGAGAAATAGATAGAAGACAACTTAATATAGTACATCTTTGAATACTAACCTGGAATGGAAATTACATTTCTTGTCCCTTGGAAGGTTTAACGGTTTATGAACCTTTCAACTGCCCTTTCTTGGACACTTAGTGGACTTGAAACTTGGAGAAGTATTTTTCGGACTATAAGGCGCACCGGAGTATAAGGCACACCATCAATAAATGCCTGATAAAATGTCTAGGTTCATATATAAGGCGCACCGGATTATAAGGGTCAATGACCAGCGGGTGGCAGACCTGTACACAGTTCAAGGCAGCTGTTGTCTGTAAGTATGGTTCTTATATAAGGCGCACTGGACTATAAGGCGCACCTTTGATTTCTGAGAAAATCAAAGGATTTTAGTGCGCCTTATAGTTCGAAAAATACAGTACTCGGTTTTCTTTTGATCCAATTTTTGCTTCCAAATGACTACTCTGTAATATTTATTGATTTATGTGTTTTGCAGCACTTGATTTTTTGACATAAAGATTAGTTTTGGTTAATCTTAACCTTTTTTGATTGGTATGCTATGACAATATTACAGTATACCTTCTATTAATACACTTACAAGTTGATCGAGACAGACATTTGTAATATCTGTGGTTATAAGGAGTGAATGTTGATAATGAGTAGTGTGTGCAGACTCGCCTTGAATCCCCTTATGAGCAGATTATCGGCTTCTCAGTTTGTCGGCGACATGAATAAAGCACTTTGCTATTTTTGGCGAATCAATAACTTTACCATGACCATGTTTAGGGTTTGGTTGACATTTTTTATATGTCAGAGCTACAGTGTTATTTACTTTTTCAGGGTTAGTAGTCGAATATTGTGCCTATATTATGGGTTGGCGCCTGGTGTTGGGTTTGTGCTTGTTGTTCCAACACGACATTATGGCGTAAGCGAATACTTGGGATCATCTCGGTTTTCACCAGAGCCCGCCCCATAGTTACTTGGACATGCTGCGGCGTGGTACCACCAGGTCCACAGGCATGACTTTGTCCGTGGTGGCGGCCAAGGCGAAGTATGGTATCGTAAGGCAAGCTCATGGTCGGGGACAGGCAGAAGGTCAAAACAGGCAGCACAGGATCGGAGTTGGGTACGTAGCGGAAGGTCAGGGCAGGCAGCACGGGATCAAAGTCAATAATAATGGTGCGCTTGCCCTTTAAATCTACGGGAGCCGAAGCGCACCCTAGGTGGGCGAACCGGAGCATGGACAGGTGAGTTGGAGTTGCAGGGCACTGGAGCATGGTGGGAAGCACGGGTGAGCCCACGACCCAAGATATAGGTTGCGGGAGCACCCGTGACACAAGTATATTGCATGAATGACCAGAACCCCCAGATTCCAAGTCTAAAAAATATGAATTAAAAAAAATCACAAAACTTTCTCTAGAAATCAAATGAAACCTTATATCAAACAAATAAATCAAATGAACCTTATTTATGTTTTTTTTTACCAGTTCCCTTGTACACTGCATGAAATATCATATAGTGCCGTTCGGAGGCACAGTAACGCTACTACTTTATGAACCTGGGGCTCCCTGCACTGCTCCGACTGTGCGACAACTTTTTTTTGGTGCACCATTAACTTGGAGCATGCAACAAAATTCTGTCAGACTGTGTATGTCTAATGTGGCGCATTGTCAGACTGTGCACCGGAACGCCCCCTTCAGTGAAGGGGCAGCCGCGACACAACAGAGTCGCGTGTGACACATATGTGGCGCAGACACTTCTTAAATCCATGTGCAAGCAGTTTACACATAAAAGTATGTGCAAAGGCTGACAGAAAACTGGCACAAGAGCTTTAGTAAATGTGCTCTATGTATCCCACTGAAATCAAGCCATATACATGGCTCTGTAAATGGAAAAATTCTGACTTTTGGGAGGAAAGGAGTTAATTTGGAAATGAAAGGTTAAAGGAGACCTCTAGAGGAAGCACATTCTGTGACTCTGTGCTTTCATACATAGTGGGGGCGGGGGTTATTAATCTGTCTACGATAGAATCCTGTCTTAGTTTGCACTAAAAATTGTCTGCACCGCATTTATAAAGGGTTTTAGAACCTGTAGTTTTCTGACTCTCCTACAACTAGCTTGACAAAATGCAGTGGCCTATGAAAACCGGCATGGCCATACTGCAAAAAAGGTCCATGTGCCAGAAATACTGCTGACCTGACAGATTTGTGTCCTAATTTTCTGCCGAAAAGTAAGCCAACTAATAGGAGGTGCAAAGTACGACCAGACAGTCTTATACTGCACTAGATTTCTCACCCAGTACCAGACACTTATAAGAATTTGGTGTAGAATAAGGCTAATCTAATCTACCGCTGCACTGTTTTACCTTAGGACACTTTTTTAAAATCTGCCTGCCCCACTGTGCCTGATTTACAATGCATCATCTTCTGCTTAAAATGGCCTATCTTTCACTATGTCTCACACCAGCTTCATCCAAGGTACTTTCTGTATTAATGTATTTTCTGTCAGTCTATGGAAAGCTTCATAGTTTACTTCCAATGGACACACACCTGTCCATGGTCATGTGATGTCACACAGGTGCATGGCTTCTTATAACACATAGCTCTGATTACTCACTGTGACTCTAATGAGTCATGCACCTGTGTGTATGTGTGTTTTCATTAGAAAAACAATATCAAATATATACTGAAAGTGGAAAATCCCTTTAAAGGGAATCTGTCCCCAGGGACTTCATTTCCACTAAAGACAGCAAGCTTGCAGCTGTACATACGTCCCCCATTGACGACAATGGCCGCATGGAGCGATACGGTGCCGCATACGTGTGGCACTGTACAGCTCCGTACACTTGAAAAATATAGGACAAGTCCTATCTTTCCCCGTGTTACAGCCTGTAGGCTGTGCATTTTTACGGAGAGGACAGGGGTCACCCCTCCTCCTCTCCATGGTGGAGGACATATGCCTGCCCGGCAAATGGCCTGGCGAGCATACGTTCATGTGAAAGCTTATTGCTTTAACACACTGATGTCATCTCACCACTCTGTGATCTCCGTCCTTGTGTGAGTGAAGAAGCAGGAGGTAGGAGTTGCACAGGAACACAAAGGTTTCGACTGAAGAGTGAGTGGCACAGACAAGTCGCGTATAATTTTTTAAATGCATCCAAACCAAAACAAACCTGGGAGTCAGAAAAAGATTGTCAGGGTGCAAGGTAAGTTAAAACACACAATTATATTGTAATGCAGATGTTTAGACATCTTTGCACTGCAGCTGGAATGGGCTTCTGCAACCTGTCTTTAGTGAAAACGAGGTCCCGGGTCACAGGTTCCCTGGTTAAGGAGCCCTTAGAATTGCGGAAATAATGAAGCTAGCCAGTGTGATATGGCAGCCAGTGCTTTTGAAATTTTTGTAACAATTCTTTAACACAATGCTATAAGGAATTCTATGCAGTTTCAGAGATTAATTTTATTGTAAAAGAGAAATACTTTTGATTAGAAAACAAATTGTGTGCAGAATCCTAAAGGAAGCCTATCTAAAACAGAAGAATAAACTGTTTTATAAGGCAGAACCAATAATGGATTAATGAATGAGCTAATTAAAGTGATATGCTACAAAGTCGTTTTTTGTTTTCAGATGCAGCAGAAATTCTATTTAATTCTAGTCACATTTAGCAGAAATTTCACACTAACTGGTATTTCACTTCTAGCACAGCAGCCTTGAATTCTAATGGCTTGTTATGCCTCTGATCTTACTCTGTCACTGATGATTCCTGATGAAAAAGTGCTCTGTGTTTCCTCTCCTCTCGCTTTTTACTTAATATATATATATAAAATATGAAAAGTGTAACTTGTAGAAATCACATTTTAATCTTCTTAAGATCTTTTATGAATCACCCCCAAAGGGATTTTAGTAAATGCATATTGCCAGATAGATGTGGGCCTGTTTTGTTAATAAAACAGAAGGTTTATCCTTCCTTTAAAGATAAATAGGAGATGAATATTATGTTACGGAATCTAGGTCAGTTTCCATAGGAATATTCACTACTTTTATATGTTTCATGCTTTGGTTTATACCCATTAACTATCTGTCTGATGAGGCTACATGGGGTGATATTTACATATCATGCCGCCCCAAGGCTCAATTAAGCAAATCTAATAGTCCCAAACATTCCCCACATAATAGGATATTCTGCTGGAATTGTTTACTATGGATCTTTTACTATAAATATTTATGGGAGAAACTTGCTGGTGTTTTTACAGGGGCAATTGACTGCCAGTATTTTTTGGGGTGAAATCTTGGACAATATGTGAATTACTGTCAGGGTTGAACATAACTCTCTGCTGCCCGAAAAAAGCTATAGAATGATGCCCCCACTGCCAAATCCACTAGTAATATATCAGGTTAAGTGGTTTCTCCATGCAATGTCTAACTCCCATGCTGAGATTGGGTATTAAGAGACACTATTTTTAAGTGTCAGGTCCTGCTTTGTAGCAAGTGACTGCACCCCTAATACTTCCCCCCCCATCTTGCTGCAGGTGGTGCTGCCTGAGGCAAATGACTCAACTCGCCTCATGGTGTTTCCCCTCGGGTTACTATACTAGAGACTTGAAAAGGGTACTTCTGCAAAGTATGACCTTCTCAAAGGTTTCCTTCCCTCTGTAACAGTTGCGATAGAATGGCCAACTATGGTCATTTTTACCATTCATGTGTATGGCGGTAATTGAGGAGATAGCTCTTATCTGAAAGACATTTTAGATTAATACTGGTCCTTAACTTCCCAAAATCTCTAGACTTGTTACTGACATCTTGTTTTGTTTTAATAGTATGTCAGTGCTGCCTTCATTGTGAGGATACATATGACACTATTGAAGAAAAAAGTCTTCAATCATGAAAGATATACAGTAACACTGAAACCTCATTATACTGATGCATTTATGGAAACATTGGGGCACATTTACTAAGGGCTTTGTGCCAGTTTCCTGTCGGACCTTGCAAGTTCTTTCTAGTGTAAACTGCTTGCACAGGTGTTTTAGAAGTTTCTGCACCCCAAATGTGTTGCACACGACTGTTTTGTGCCGTAGCTGCACTAGGCATCATGCGACACAAATTAGGGGCCTTCTGGTGCTCAGTCAGATGGTGCGCCAGATTTAACATGCAAAGTATGTTGCTTGCCCTATGTTAAAGGTGCACCACAAAACAGTTGGTGTACTCTGTCGGGCCAATGCGGAGAAGCAACAGATTGATGATTTCTGGCGCACGTTCTTAATGAATCTGGCGCACCTAGCATTATACACAGGCAGTTTCCTACATTCTTAGTAAATGTGCCCCATTGTGTGGTACTTCTGTTCAGCTTCAACATGCATAGCAATCTTAGGAGTCCTACTGTACCAGTCCATCTCTGATATTCTTAAAAAATCATTGGGGCAGATTTTTCAAAAGTGTCTCAAACGAAGGCTTAGAAGAATCTGCCAAAATGTTATCACCACCCCTTATGGAGTCATGGGGGGATATTTATCAGGACCTCTGCGCACCGCCAGTGGCGCAGAGGCCCTGAAATAATCGCAAATGCTTGCTTATTGCTAGTTTTTGCGATTATTTTCCCCAATCCGCTACCTTCACGCCAGTGGGGCGTGAAGGGGCGTGAAGGAGGTGCGCGGCCGGCCGAGCGGAGGGCGCGGCCGGACGGGAGTGGTCCGGCGCGGGACGTTACTGTCCCCGCGCCTGCACACTCACTGCTGCCGGCGACTTTTCATACGTGAAAAGTCGCCGGCTGGCAGCCCGATACATCAAGAGGCAGAAGCGTATGCTATATAAATAAAGGAATTATGATTAAAAAAAGTTTTTTGGGAGGGGATTAAAACAGAATTTTACACAAAAGTGATTGATAAATCTCCCCCATTGATTCTAATTTAGAATATCTTTAAATATTCTGGATGTCTAGAAGCAATACAAAGTGGCACATAAGGTGCTTTACTGCATGGGCTTGTATATAATAATAATAATTTCTTTACTTATATAGCACCCACAGATTCCACAGCGTTGCACGGAGCTTGCCGCTTCAGTCCTTGTCCCCATGGGGCTCACAATCTAATCAACCTACCAGTATGTTTTGGAGTGTGGGAGGAAAGCGCAGGACCCGGAGGAAACCCACGCAAACACGGAGAGAACATACAAACTCTTTTTGACCTGGATGGGACTTGAACCCAGTGCCAAGCACTGAGCCACCGTGCTGCTATAACATCTTAGGCTTAAAACAAAGTTGGATTCAAAACATAAAAAATAGTTTATGTTCCTATTAATATTATTAAAATATAATGCTCTGTTTGGCAGAGCAATCATTTTTGTAGGTGCATTATTGCTGCAGCAGAAGCCTTTGTTCTTGAATTCATTTTTTTAACATATATTAAATTCTCCCAACCATGCACCTGCAAACATAACCATTAGCTCACTTGTTACAAGCAGGGTATACATATGTTGAGTCCCACATAAAACATTTCAAGCAAATTAAATTTCAGAAATGCTTAGGGAGCTGCAGATAAATGAGTAAAGCTGAATCCTAAAAGCTGTTGTGCGAAAAGTTCAACTAAATGCAATAATTCAGGCTAATTGACTTGGCAGGAAATTTTTGTTTCCTTGATTTAAAACCTAAGTTTATGCATAGGAAATGTTAGATTTCTATAAGTAGGTATATAGGTTCATAATATGTATTTATACAGCAGCTATTCATATTGCTCCACCTATTTTTATCATTCTAAAAGCATTCACAAACTATTATAAATTAGTATAAGTAGTGACATTGTGTATGTATGCACCATAAAAATATTGCTCCGACAAAGCATAGGGGTGCGTTCACAAAGTGCGTTTTGTTTGTGTTTTCATTGCATTTTGGAGAGGAGTTTTGTTAACGCATGCGGTAACATAGCGTTAACAAAAAAACTTGTGTTAACACAATATTAACAAAATGCATATGTTCACACATTGTTAGCATGTAAGTTAACATCACAATTACGATGCATTTGTAAATGCAAGTGTTAACAATAATGTAATGAGGCAAATCACCTCAGCTGTTGTAATGCATTTCAAAACCCCAAAAACGCAACCAAAATGCACCATGTGAAAACGCCATTGGTTAGTAATGGTGACTAATGACTTGCTGCCAAATGAGACGTATGTTCATTATAAGCAAGAACCAATTAAAGACATCATATGATTATGATTATTATGATTATGTATATTAAATTTGGTTATCATTATTTCTAAAGAAGGATGTCTGTGTGCTGGAACATTATACAATGTAAGGAAATAATCAAAACTAGTGCAACTCAAATAATGAAACAGATGCTAACAATCAGATTCCAAGTCCTTTTTATTAATTTTTTTTTTTAATTTTTACAATTTTTTAAATTAAACCCTAGATCATCTGATCGTTCCTACCATATGCTGCAATGGTACTGTATTGCAGCATATGGCATCTTTACAAAGTATTCATTACAATAAGCCACTGGCTCATTGTATTGAATATTCAGAAGCCATGCAGCCACAGGTATGACAGAGACCCATCTTCGCCTCCACGATCCTCCACAGCATCCACCAGCGTTCAGCTCTCCATACCCAGACGCTGGAGCGCAAAAGGAAGTATAGCGCAACCCACCCACACGCCCAAGCCCTCAACGTCCACATCTCCAAGTTGCTTAGCCTGGAGATGCTGCCCTATAGGCTGGTAGAGACCGAGGCCTTTCGAAACCTCATGGCGGCCGCCGCCCCTCGGTATTCGATTCCCAGCCGCCACTACTTTTCCCGATGTGCCGTCCCAGCCCTGCACAAGCACGTGTCAGAGAACATCATCCGTGCCCTGACCAACGCTGTTTCTGACACTGACCACGGACACGTGGACGAGTGCTGCGGGGCAGGGCCACTATATATCGCTGACGGCACATTGGGTTAACTTGGTGGAGGCTGGGACCGAGTCTGACCCTGGGGCTGCTCATATACTGCCGACGCCGAGGATTGCGGGGCATACCTCGGTCCAGGTCTCAAAGGCCTACTATGCCTCCTCCTCCTCCCACCCCTCCTCCGAATTACCATCCGTGGGCATGGCGCCATCAGTCGGTAGCTCTAGGCACAGCAGCAGTGCCGTCGCTAAGCAACAGCAGGCGGTGCTCAAACTGCTAAACCTAGTCGATAAAAGGCACACCGCCCAAGAGCTATTACAGGGCATCACGGCGCAGACCGATCTGTGGCTGGCACCGCTGAACCTGAAGCCAGGCATGGTTGTGTGTGACAACGGCCGTAACCTGGTGGCGGCTCTGCAACTCGGCAGACTGACACATGTGCCATGCCTGGCCCATGTGTTAAATCTCATAGTTCAGCGTTTCCTCAAGACATACCCCAATCTGTCTGATTTGCTCACGAAGGTGCGCCGCATCTGTGCGCATTTCAGGAAGTCTAGCACAGATGCTGCCACTCTCAGGGCAGCGCAGCGCCGCCTCCAACTGCCCGCTCACCGACTGTTGTGCGACGTGCCCAAGAGGTGGAATTCAACATTAACCATGTTATCCAGAGTTTACCAGCAGCGCAGAGCGATTGTAGACTGCCAGATGTCAACTTCCACCAGAACTGGTAGTCAGGTCAGTCAGCTTCCTCAAGTCTACAATGAGGAGTGGACGTGGATGTCTGATATCTGTCAGGTGCTAAGTAACTTTGAGGAGTCAACACAGATGGTCAGTGGCGATGCCACAATCATCAGCCTCACCATCCCGCTGCTTGGCCTGTTGAAAAACTCTCTGGTCAGCATGAAGTCGGAAGCTTTGCGCTTGTCACAAGAGACGGGGGAAGAAGATTCCCTTGTTGATAGCCAAAGCACCCTTAGGTCTGTTTCTCAGCGCATATCGGAGGAGGTGGAGGAGGATGAGGAGGAAGAGGAGGAGAATGTTGGCGAGACAGAAGAGGGGACCATTGTTCAGTCCTTCACTGTTCAGCGTGTACGAGCAGAAGAAGAGGAGTTGGAGGAGGAGGAAATGGGCAGTCAGGCCAGTGAGGGGAGTGAATTCTTGCACGTTGGGACTCTGGCGCATATGGCAGATTTCATGCTAGGCTGCCTATCCCGTGACCCTCGCGTTCAAAGAATTTATTCCAGCACCGATTACTGGGTATTCACTCTCCTGGACCCACGGTACAAGCAAAATCTTTCCACTCTCATCCCTGGAGAGGAAAGGAGTGTGAGAATGCATGAATACCAGCAGGCCCTGGTGCACAAGCTGAAACAGTATTTCCCTTCTGACAGCGCTAGCGGCAGAGGGCGTACTTCTGCGGGACAAGTAGCAAGGGAGAGTAGGCGAGCAGGCAGCTTTTCCAGCACTGGCAGGGGTACGCTTTACAAGGCCTTTGCCAGTTTTATGTCACCCCAGCAAGACACTGTCACCTGTCCTCAGTCTCGGCAGAGTAGGGCTGATCTTTACAGAAAGATGGTGAGGGAGTACGTAGCTGACCATACCATCGTCCTAAATGATCACACAGCTCCCTACAACTACTGGGTTTCAAAGCTGGACATGTGGCACAAACTGGCGCTGTACGCTTTGGAGGTTTTTGCCTGCTCTGCCGCTAGCGTGTTGTCCGAGCGGGTTTTCAGTGCAGCAGGTGGCATCATCACCGATAAGCGTACACGCCTGTCGACTGTCAGCGCTGACAGGCTGACGCTTATCAAGATGAATAAAGCCTGGATTTCTCCGGATTTTCATTCTCCACCAGGTGAAAGAAGCTCAACCTGAATAATGTATGCACTCCTCCTCCTCATTGTCCTCCTCTTTGTACACTAAAGCATAGGAAACTGGCTATTTTTTGCCAGGGCCAACTGGCTCTAGCTATAGTACTCTATGTATTTAATTTTTCTGGAGGGCCACCTACCCGGTCCTCTGGTTTGAAAACTTTTTTGGACTGCCACATACAGGCACTCAATCTATTTAATTTTTCTGGAGGACCACCTACCTGCTCCTCTGGTTTGAAAACTTTTTTGGACTGCCACATACAGGCACTATCCAAATTAAATTGTCTCCATAGCAGCCTCCACATGTCGTCTTTTTAGCTGGCTCCACACATTGTCTCCATTGCTACCTCCACACGTCATCGCCATAGCTGCCTCCAAAAGTCGTCCATATAGCTGCCTCCATACATGGTCTCCTTATCAAACGAACTGTGTCAGACAGAATTTTGGGTTGTTTTCATGGCTTCCACATCAAACTTGTTAACTTTGTTGCCACCCTGCTGTGTAATCCACAAAATATACTGGCAAACTTTTATCATTTACCGATATTATTTCAGCGCTTCTTGCGCATCTGTTTACATTCCCCTCACCCGCCATATCCTAAACTTATAAGAACGCTACTACACTTGATCTTATACAAAAGGTTCTTAGAAGTGCTGTTTGGGGAGTAGCCTAGAGACAGGGGCTTGGATTGGCGAAAGCTCACCTGGCAGAGGAGCGCCAGCTCCATCTCAAGATCCAACTAACATAGTTTTAACTGCAGCACCTTTAATCTACTACTAGTTCACTGCCTCCATACATGGTCCCCTTATCAAACAAGCTGTGTCAGGCAGAATTTTGGGTTGTTTTCATGGATTCCACATCAAACTTGTTAACTTTGTCGCCACCCTGCTGTGTAATCCACAAAATATACTGGCAAACTATTATCATTTACCGATATTATTTCAGCGCTTCTTGCGCATCTGTTTACATTCCCCTCACCCGCCATATCCTAAACTTATAAGAACGCTACTACACTTAATCTTATACAAAAGGTTCTTAGAAGTGCTGTTTGGGGAGTAGCCTAGAGACAGGGGCTTGGATTGGCGAAAGCTCGCCTGGCAGCGGAGCGCCAGCTCCATCTCAAGATCCAACTAACATAGTTTTAACTGCAGCACCTTTAATCTACTACTAGTTCACTGCCTCCATACATCGTCCCCTTATCAAACGAGCTGTGTCAGGCAGAATTTTCAGGTGTTTCACCAGATACATAGTGGAACTCGGCCCATCTGTCGCCGCCATGCTGGAGACCTGAAGTTGCAATCATAGCAGCGCAATATGGATGCCCCATACTGTCGCTCTTAATCATGGAACCATTTCCGTAAAAACAATTAAAAATAGAACCACTATGCTATTCCATTATTCCTAGGTGAAATATTCAAACGACCCGGCCTGCTTTGAAAATTATAATTTTTTCAAAGTAAACGCTTCTGGCCCCCAGGCCCATTTTGGGTGGGGAGGAGCCGAGAGACAGGGGCTTGGACAGGCGAAATCTCGCCTGGCAGTGGACCGCCAGCTCCATCCCAAGATTAGGCAGCCTCAGAGGCATCCATGCATGCTGCCCCTGCTGTTTCCTGTCCATTTTGCCTCCACGATCCTCCACAGCGTCCACCAATGTCTCATTTCAACTCTCTATACCCCAGACGCTGGAGCACGAGAGGATATGCAGCACATCATCCCCTTATCAAACGAGCTGTGTCAGGCAGAATTTTCAGGTGTTTCACCAGATACATAGTGGAACTCGGCCCATCTGTCGCCGCCATGCTGGAGACCTGAAGTTGCAATCATAGCAGCGCAATATGAATGCCCCATACTGTCGCTCTTAATCATGGAAGTCGTCTCCATGGCTGCCTCCACATGTCGTCCCCTTATCAAAAGAGCTGTGTCAGGCTAATTTTTCGGGTGTTTCACCAGATACGTTATGGAACTTGGTCACTATGTCACCACCATGCTGTGTTATCGACTAAATATACCGTCAACCTTTTGTTCACATAGGAAATCATTTCACCTCCTTTGGTGAAACCTGAGTCCATTTAGGGTATGTCGCCATGAGACTCTCTAGCCTGCCACAGCTGCCGCTGCCTCTGCATGCCGTCCCCTATAGTGTCAGGGTCAATTATTGCATGTTTTAGATGCTATCTAGCCTCATACGGTCACTCTGTCATGGCCATGCTGTTGCCCATAATTTTTGCATAATGGTGCGATTAAGCAGCCTCAGAGGCATCCATGCATGCTGCCCCTGCTGTTTCCTGTCCTTTTCTGAGGTTCCCAGGTGTTTGGCCAAACTTCCCTGTGCAGAGCCTTGGTCCCCTTGAAAAATGCTCGAGTCTCCCCTTGACTTCAATGGGGCTCGTTATTCGAGACGAGCACTCGAGCATCGGGAAAAGTTCGTCTCGAATAACGAGTACCCGAGCATTTTAGTGCTCGCTCATCTCTAGTTATAAGCACTATACAGCCCAATATATGGGCATCTGTATTAAGCCCCCCTCCAGCCTCACAGCCTGACTCACCTCAGGGAAAGATGAGTAAGGCTTAGAGGCTGGAGGAGAGAGTCACTTTAGAAACCCATATCTTAGATTTTATAGTACCTTTTTCTTGTATGCCCAACTAGGACTTTACCTGCCTATATCTAAAGTTCTGTCATTCACAGATCACAAGCCTGATGCAGTGTGAAAGGTGAAATTCTCCTTCTTTAACATAACTAAAACCATTCTTTTAGCTGCTGTAGAGCCAAAGAGCCTATCTAGAGTGTCTCTCCTCCTCCAAACTATGAGCTTCTCTTTGTCAAAAGATTTTCTGCTAACGCCAGTTTTATGCTCATTTTCATGTGACTTTAGAGGTTATTTTCTAAATAGGTAAATGCAACATCCCCCACCGGGGCTTAGCCTTTTCTTGGGGCCCAGAATACCGGAGTGGCTGGCGGTTGCGGCCTAGGCTTGCTAGTGTCACGGTGCTTGGTGTGGGGACCAGAGGGCTGTCCTACAGCCTGGCAGGTCTCCAGCAGGTGTGCAACAAATTAGATGAGGGAGAGGCTGATGTACTGGTTCTCCCTGGGGCAGCCCTTAGTGTCTATAGTATAAGTCCCTGGATGATAGATGGGGGCGCCCTTGATGGTGACGGCTGTAGCAGGGACCAGACGAAGGCAACGTTGTGCAAAAATAACTTACAGTTCTTTATTCGAACCAATAGCAGGCAATGCGCCAAACGATTCTGTACAGAGGCCGGATAGTTAATTAGTCCGGATTACTGGAGCGTGGTCGTGGAGAGTGTTTGTTCGCCAGCCTAGTTGTAGATGCAGACTGGGATGTAGCTGTGTCCAATGCTGGAAGCTGCATCTTTAATCCTGGGTGTTCTGTGTGTGTAGGCACTAGAGGTGTGAGGCACACGCTGTCTCAGGTCACTCAGTGATCTAATAGATGTGCTCTTTAGGAAAGCTTCGTACCAAGAGCTTGTGCTCTGGAACTCAAGACCTCTAACCCCTCCCTGACTAAGGGTTTTGTTAATCCCTGGTCGGGTGGTCTCTCTCTCCAATCACACTGCAGTTACAAAGTTGGAACATCATTCGATGATAATAATACAGATTTAACCATTGCCTGTCCAGGCAGAATCTACCGCTGCTAATTACCTCTCTCTAACTATATGATCTTGAAGTGAGTTGTACAGGCTCACCTATTAGGGACACACAGACAAAGGGGCTTATTCGCAACTACTCCTCTGCCTATACATCAGCAGGGGCGTTTCATAAACGCATAAGATTTCACATACAAAAGACACTACTAGAAAAGATATTTCATACCTTACCCAGACAGATTCCATTTTACCCATTCATGACCCATGGTCATTGGAGCCTGGTCCAGGTCATTTTTTGATGTTCTGCTTTGCACTTCTTTAAATGACGAGATCTCTGGAAAAGCTTTATATATCAGAACAATTTTTACTTTGTTTTTTTTCAATGGCATGTGAGACTTTAACTCCATAGGATAGTTGTAAAACCGAATAATCTTTTATCAAAATATGTTATAATAAGTACAGCATTATTCCATCACGCTTTCCCAGGTTCATATACAGATGCAGAGGGTGCATGTACTTCTGTAAATTGAAATTAAAAGTCTTTCCTGCAGCTGCTTCTACATTCTGCCTTCAGCTCAAACTTCATACGCTTATAACTCCTGAACCCTGGCAACTAGAAACACAATTCCATGTGATCCTGTGTATTTTTAAACAAAAACGTCTCCCCTTTAATATGATATAATGACTGTGCACGGATGCTTCACACAAGTGGAGATATCCCCCCTTAAATTTACAATTAGAAATAGAAAATGTTTTGTAGTACAACTTTAAGGGTGCATAGCTCTGGTTATGTGAAGCATCTATACACAGATATGGCACCTAGATTGTGTTTCTAGGTGCCAGGGTTCAGGAGATAAAGCCATTTGAAGTTGGTCACTGTCATGGTGTTTGTACACTTTCTTTCTGCACAGGGCATGTGCAAATAGGACATAGCTATATGGCAGTTGTGAAGGGGTTAAATTTCAATTAAGACTATACCTCTCTGCCAATGACTGAAATTAAGTTTAAAGGTTTCTCCTATTTTTGATCGGCATCAAGGTTTAAACTTCAAACATGAAGTATAAGACCTGGAGAGTGGTGGTACACGGAAATCTCTGCGTATTAAAGCACCGGAGAACAAGCACAAAAGAAAGGCGCAATCTTGGTGTAGTACCGTAGAGGTAAACTGTAGGATATGTACAAGATAGTAGTAGAGACTTTCACCTGGTCCCAGGTGAGTGTGAGTTGTGAAAACGAAATGATGATGGCAGCCCGTCCAACCTGTTGCCTCGTCTCGAGGAGACCCAGGAAACCACTTCGTCGAGGTAGAGAATATGTGTGATCCCGTTAAGATAAAGGAAGGTGGAGGACCGGCGCCCAGAGGATATGAAGAATTGGAAGAGCATTGTTCAGTGGAAGAAGGCTTTACTACAGCAACGCGTATCAGCTCCGTACCGGAGCTTTCATCAGGCATAAAAAACCATGTAACAAATGTAACATATATATACACATATAACGGAAACGGATGCTGTATGACATCACGTTCAGGTGACCGAGAGGTCAGAGTTCATGCCTCCGGTAAACATGCATAAAAACATTGAAAAACAGTAATAAATAAATTAGCAGATAAAAAGATAAAAACAATATTAATACAAACCGCATTATGAAAGAGGTATAGTTGATAAAAACAACCTATGCTGTATGGTAGACCACGGGGATATTAACGCTCCGATGTAGAGGTGCAGGTAATGAATAGGGAAACTGAATGGTCGCTAGGGATAATGTTCCTATGGCTGAAAAAATATGAACAGCAGAGAGGGACAATTTTGGAGAAACCTCAATTGACTGCTGCATATGGAGCTAAAGAAGCGGATAAAACTACGGAAAGCAAATAGGGACAAATTTAAATGAGATGCGTGTGTTCACAGCGGACGGAATCGGGTGGATCCTATAAGTGGAGTGAGTGGCAGCAAAATGAGTTGGACCAGAAACGTTACGGGAAAACGAAAGGAGATTGCTGTAGGTGGTGTGGGATGCTGTACTATACAGTAAGTACAATCGTCCCCCAGAGAGGAAGGTTGAGATATTATATTGTGTAGAAAATTTGTCTTCACGTTAGCTGAAAGTCTTTGATTTGTGGACACCAAAGAAAAACAACAGAGCTGGAAATGATATTATTAAACAGATTCAATGACCTCATTGAGGCCGTTGGGGGATAACGTATCTAACTTGTAGATCCAATATGATTCACGCCGATTGAGGGAACCCACTCTATCCGATATCCCCTTTGGAATTTGCTTAATGGGAGTAACTTTAATTAGATCGAAACTGCCACCATGTTCCAGTGTAAGATGTTTGGAGAGGCTTTGCTTCACAAAGCCAATTTTAGTTTTGAAGCGGTGACCATTAAATCTCATTTTTAGAACTGTAGTGTCCGGCCTACATATTGTTTGCCACAGACACATTCCACCAGGTATACCACAAAGTCAGTGGAGCATGACAAACCGGTCTTTATTTTGAAGG
Organism: Engystomops pustulosus; assembly: GCF_040894005.1. NCBI lineage: Eukaryota > Metazoa > Chordata > Amphibia > Anura > Leptodactylidae > Engystomops > Engystomops pustulosus. Next base: position 57,301,016 of record NC_092413.1, read on the forward strand.
TTTCCCTTGTAGTTTTAGATGTAAAGGTTTTAGCCCCGTGATTTAACAGAGGCATAACTTATGATGACACCTGGAAACCCCTACAATGGTGTTATCTGAGCTTTCGGGTTTAACCCCTTCCCGACATTTGACGTAATAGTACTGCATCGCGGGAGGTGCGTTCCCGCAAAATGCAGTACTATTACGTCAAGCTTCTGGCGCCGGCTCCTGAACGGAGCCGGCGCCAGAAGCTGCGGGTGTCGGCTATATATTATAGCTGACATCCGCCTCTAACACCCGCGATCGGAGATTTCTCCGATCGCGGGTGTTAACCCCTAACACGCCGCGGTCGCGCTGACCGCGGCGTGTTAGAGGCATTTAAATGTCTACATTACCTGAATCGGACCCCCCCGCGGCGCGTACCGGGGGGGTCCGCTGCTCAGATCGCAGCCCCGGGACTGCCGGTGCCCGGGGCTGCAAGTTCTTGATCCGGAAGCCGGGTCCGTGCCTTCTGGCAGGACCCGGCTGTAAGACACTGGGCATGCGCAGCATGCTCAGTGTCTTACATTACACAGTGCAATACATCTGTATTGCACTGTGTAATCTGTAAAAAAGCTTGAACAAGTGATCAGAAGATCACTTGTTCAAGCTTAGATGTCAGTTACTGTAAAAAAAGTAAAAATAAATAAATAAAGGTTTTTTACAATAAAAATAAATAATAAAAGAAAGTGAAAGTCCCCCCAAACACCACATTTCCCTTTACACAAGTAATAAAGTATAAAAAACACTAAATCACGAAAAAACCCCACTTATTTGGTATCGCTGCGTCCGTAACAATCTGTACAATAAATCCTAATCATAATTGGACCCGCTCGGTGAACGTGGTAAAAAAAAAAACCCAAAAACTTGCCAAAAATTAAAACTTTTTATCAAATTGCTTTACAAAAAATGTTCTAAAAAGTGATCCGAAAAAGTTACAAGCACCAAAATGATACCAATAAAAAGAGCAACTTGTCACGCAAAAAATAAGCTTACAACCAGCTCCGTAAACCAAAAAATACTATAATTATGCCGCTATAAAAATGGCAATACTAAAACAAATGCAATTTTTTCTATTCTAGTTTTCCTTCAATAAAATTGGAAAAATAAAAATAAAACTATATAAATGAGGTATCACCGTAATCGTAGTGATCCGTAGAATAAAGATAATATATTATTGTTATGCTACAGTGAACACCCCCCCAAAAAAATGCTAAAAATCCAAAACAAGAATTGATGATTTTATTTTCCTCCACACGTAAAAAGTTAATAAAATTGCTTCAATAAGCTAAAAACCCACTAAAATTAAGTTTTTTTTACAGTGCATCTCGTCTCGCAAAAAATAAGCCCTTATTTGTCTAAATTGCTTAAAAAATAAATAAAGATTGTATAGCCTATTCCCAACGAGCGTTGTTATAGAACGGTGCGGCGAGTAGTGACTTTACAACACCGGTCAGGGTAAGACGGCGGCTGTTCACTGATTGGGGTAAGACGGCGGCTGTTCCTGACAGCCATCCATCCTGCCCCATGGACCAGAAGGGTTACGTTCCCCCCACACAACCCCAGTTTATTATCGCTGCTATTGGCTCATCAATTCAGACGAGCCAATAGCAGCGAATTTACTTATGACGTCAGTAATACCGGTCACTATGTCTGTAGACACGGTGATCGGGGCAGGGTGGCGGCTGTTCCTGAAAGCCACCAATTGTGCCTTGCGGTCCAGAGGGGTTTTTTTGCCCTCCTCTGTCCATGTTTTGCCGCTATTGGCTGGTCGATTTGGTCCAGCCAAAAGCAGCAATATTCGTCACAATGGGCATCGCTAAGGTGAATAAGAGCAACACTTGGCGATAATTTCCCTACTAAAACGAAGAAAAGCGCTGGCCGTGCACATTGTTCAGATGATGCTGTACAACTCTTACGTGCTGTTCCAATGTGCATGTCCTGCCGTATCATTTCTCCGTTTTCAAGAGGAAGATATTAGGAAACTAATATTGGGACAAGAAGGACGGAGCCCCAGTACCTCTGGTTTAGATGTTCCTGTGTTTTGCCAGGACAGCATTTTCCCGGTGAATTCTGCTGCTTCTAATGGTAGGACTCAATAAAGAGTCTGTTCCAAAAGAGGAGTTAGGATGGACACTACATACTACTAAGAGACCTGCGACAACTCCAGAGTGACAAAAGTTTAGTTGGTCCCCTGGTATATTCTACCTCCTTATACACTAGACATTCACAATTCACGCCCAACCTATTGTGAATTAATTTCGGTAAAATGAATAATTGTAACAAAAGTTATGTCCCGTTGCTCCCTATACCCCTCCATTATTTCATAAGGGGCGCCACATAACGGGCACTGAACTTTCCAGAAATAATTGAAATTTCCATCTTGGACTCCATTGCACATCGTATTTGGAAACCACCTATATGTTCAAAATGCTCATTTCACCACGTGTATTACACTACACCACATATTACACCTTGCTATATTCCCCAAGGGGTGTACATTCAACAATTAGGGTCACTTTTCGGGTTTTCCTCTGTTTTGGTACCACTACGGCTCTCCAAATGCATCCTGACACATGTGAAGGATTTCTTGCAAATTTGGCCTCTAAAAGACAAACATTCCTCTTTTCCTCTACTGTGCGCCCATAATACATTTTATATGCACATGTGGGGTACTTCTACACTCGGGAGAAATAGTTTTACACCTTTTTGGGGTTATTTAATATATTATCCCTTGTGGCTTACAAAAATTAGAGGTAAAGTGACATTTATAGGAAAATTTTCACCTTTTTAATGATTAGGGCCTAATTGGATCATTCACCTGTAGGGGCAAATACATATATTACACATTGCAAAATTCTCTAAGGGGTGTGCATTCAAAGATTAGGGTCACTTTTCGGATTCTTATCCGTTTTATACCACTAGGGTTCTTCAAATGCATGTCAAACATTTGTCAAATCTGGCTTCTAAAAGGCAAACATTCCCCTTTCCTTTTACTGTGCGCCCATACAACATTTTATATACACATGTGGGGTACTTCTACACTCGAGAGAAATAGGTTTACACATTTTGAGGGGTTATTACATTTTTTTCATCCCTTGTGACTATATAAAATTAGGAGTAAAATGACCTTTATAGGAAAATGTTCACCTTTTATCTATTTAAGTCCTAATTAAATCAAACACCTTTACGGACAAATACACATATTACACCTTGCTAAATTCTCTAAGGGGTGTGCTTTCCAAAATGGTGACACTTGTTGGGGTTCCCCTCTGTTTTGGTACCACTACGGCTCTCTAAATGCATCCTGACACATGTAAAGGATGTCTGCCAAATTTGGCTTCTAAAAGGCCAATGCCCCTCTTTCCCTTCTGAGCTTCACTGCGTACCCATACAACATTTTATTTGCATGTGTGGGGCAATTTTATACTCGGGAGAAATGCTAGTACACATTTTTTGGGGTTGTTTCATCTTTAATGCCTTATGGGATACAAAAATTAGCCGTAAAAGTGACTTTTTTGGGAAAATGTTCACTTTTTTCCTTTTAGGGACCTAATTGAAGCAAACACCTGTAGGGGAAAATACACATATCACACCTTGCTGAATTCTCCAAAGGGTGCACTTTCCAAAATGGTGACACTTGTTGGGGTTCCCCTCTGTTTTGGTACCACTAGGGCTCTCCAAATGCATCCTGACACATGTAAAGGATGATTGTCAAATCTGGCTTCTAAAAGGCCAAAGCCCCTCTTTCCCTTCTGAGCTCTACTGTGCACCCATACAACACTTTATATGCAAAAGTGGTGCAGTTCTGTGCTTAGGAGAAATAGTTTTACACATTTATGGGGTTGTTTTATCTTTTATCCCTTGTGGCTTACAAAAATTTGGGGTAAAAGTGACTTTTTTGAGAAAATGTTCACCTTTTTTCACTTTTGGGGCCTAATTGAATCAAACACCTGTTGGGGAAAATACACAAATTACACGCTGCTAAACTCTCCAAGGGGTGTACTTTCCAAAATGGTGTCTCATGTTGGGGCTTTTCTCTGTTTTTGTACCATTATGGCTCTCCAAATGCATCCTGACACATGTAAACTTTTTCAGCCATATTTGCCCTGCAAAAACGAAACAACGCTCTTTCCCTTCCAGGTGCCCCCCTGTGCCCGTACAGCAGTGTACAGTGACAAAATGGGTATTGGCATACTCAGGAGGAATTGACCTAAACATTGTAAAATGCATTTTCCTTTTTAACCCATTGTGAAGGTGCAAATTTTAGTGTTCAATGAATCTATAGTGAGATAAAATTACATTTCTCTAATTTCACTTTCATTTATCTTTCACCCTCATGAAACGCTCAAAGGGTTAACAAAATTCCCAAAGGTTGTTTTGAATATTTTGAGGGGTGTAGTTTCTAAAATGGTGTAATTTGTGGGGGGTTTCTGTCATGTAGGCCTTATAAAGTCACTTCTAACTAAATTGACCCTCCAAAAGTAGGTTTTGAGGATTTTTGTGAAAATCTGAAAAATTGCACCTAAAGTTATAAGCCTCCTAACATCCTAAATAAAGGAAAAGATGTTTGAAAAATGATGCCAAGTTAAAGCAGACATATGGAAAATGTTAGTTATCAAGTTATTTTAGTGATATGACCCACTTTCCAAAAAGTAGAAAATTTTGAATTTGGAAAACATTGTTTTTCTCAAAATTTTTGCCAAATTTCCATTTATTTCATAAATAAATACTAAATATATTGCTTAAATTTCTCAACCAGCATGAAGTACAACGTGTCACGAAAAAACAATCTCAAAATCAACTGGATATGTTAAAGCGTTCCAAAGTTATAACCACTTAAATAGACACATGTCAGATTTTAAAAAATGGGCCGTGTCAGGAAGGTGAAAAGTGGCTTCAGCGTTAAGGGGTTAATAGATTTCAACTTGCTGGGAGCTATCATGTTTTTAATTGTGGTGGATTTCCTGAAGGTTATTGCTGGTTGTTTGGGTAATAAATTGTGAAGTGATAGATCCTTAAGCAGGATGCTCCAATGTTTCGATAAGATGGCTCTGATGTTGTTGCTCCCTCTATCACAGGTGGTCACAAAGTTCAAGAGTCTGTTTCTAGACCCGGCTGATTCAGAGGATTTGTTCTTCTGTCTCAAGCAGTCATGTTGAGAAGTTTCAGAGTATTTTTTTTACCTCTTCTTGAGGATAGCTGATTGGTGCATATAATCCTCAGCCAAGGTGCAATTCTTCCTGATTCGGGAAATTGGCTGAACGGCACGTTCTTAAGCCATTTGGGGTAGTGTGCACTGTTGTATTCAAGGGAGCTGTTGCTATCCACATTCTTAAACTGGGTGGATGTAATGATCCTGTCATCTTTCCGTGTCAATTCCAGGTCCTGAAACACTGTTTTTTCTTTTTTCAGGCTCAAGGGTTCGAGTTTAACTCTTTGACAAAAAACTCGGCTTCAGTGGTACTCCTGCGCCATATGACGAACAGATCATCTATGTAGCGTTTGTAATAGACTATATTTTTCAGCCAAAAATATATAATTTATTCAATTCAACTATACCTCTTTCATAATGCGGTTTGTCCAAAGTGTATATGATATTGTTTTTATTTATTTATTACTGTTTTTCAACGTTTTTATGCATGTTTGCCGGAGGCATGAACTCTGACCTCTCGGGCACCTGAACGTGATGTCATACAGCAACTGGTTCAGTTATATGTGTATATATATGTTACATTTGTTACATGTTTTTTATGCCTGATGAAAGCTCCGGTACGGAGCTGAAACGCGTCGCTGTTTCAAAGCCTTTTCCCACTAAAGAAGGCTCTTTCAATTCTTCATAACCTCTGGGCGCCGGTCCTCCACCTTCCTTTATCTTAACGGGATCACACATACAAACTTCAAACATGCAAAATATCACACAATTCTTGAGAGTGAGACACTCTGCAAATGTTTGGAATGCAATAATTTTATATTTACTCTCCTGAGAGATGATTGATATGGGACTCCCTCATTTAAAGGACACCTGTCATCAGGTCTCTGTCACTATTTGTGTCACCTCTACCTGTTGGAGCAGCTCACATGGATTCCATCACAGCCTTTATCTAGTCAATTCATACATTAATCATTGTAAACTCATCTTTTCTTTATTATGTAAATAAGGCTGGTCACATGGTCAGAGGCAGTGATGTCACCTGTCACCCCTCCCCTCTCCTCCCCCTGCTAACGTCTTTGTGTAATGTATAGTAAAGCATTGCTGGTGTCTGTGCTTTAACTGCTGACATGCTCTACCTCCTAATACACATGTGTGAAACGCAGTCTTCAGCTACACAAGCACCTGAAATGTTCTGCTAGAACATGGCTGCCTGGAGCTGTTGTATCTCTCCCATACACACAAACAGGCTGCAGGGGGCATGGCCAACAACACCAAGAAGCACATGGAGGAGCCATTACACCATTATACCTCACACCATTATACAGGTGGTCTGTCAACCACTGGGGGTGTGGCTGTACCTCCCACTCATGAATAAGCTGGACAGCTTGAATATGATAATGACTCATTGAACATCTCACAGGTAATTTGCATACAGCTTTAGGACCTCATTGCTTAAGTTTACAGGCATGTAGAGGGACAATGAAGGGATAGAGGCAATGCTTTCAAATGGCAGTTTATGAAAATATATTTAGTTTAGGGGGTTAATTTGGCTGACAGGTTCTCTTTAAGTTATTTGTTTGTTATACTAAACAGTCTATAAATTTGCTATATGTATCATAGTGGTTGCTGTTGGGTAAAGAATCTTGAAAAAATTTACACTGTATAGCTTGAGTTTAGACAGCCTCTGTTGGCTCAATTTTCAACTGTACAAATTTAAATTTTGTTACATTTTCTTGAAAAATAAAATCAAAGGCAAAAAACACCCATTTTAAGCTGCTTTCTATTGTCTTTGCTATTACTAGGGTTAAATATATTAGAAGATGTCAAGGTCATTTCTAAATGATTTTACTTCTTTTAAGAAAGATACTATTATCACCTTTATCCCCTTAATAAATGTGCATTTTATCAGAATTTAACACAAAGGTAAACTTTAATTCAATACAATCAAACGAATGAACTCCAGCCAAAATAGATTGCTGCCTAAAGGCCCATAAATCACACAAGAGGTCTTATCACAGAAGAGGCATGTCTGCATTTAATAGAGTCTTTGTTGTAAAAAAAAATATATATATATAAAAATTTTTTTAATTCTTTTAAAATATTGAATAGTACAACTCATCTTTTAATAGGATTCAGGTACAATCTGAATTGTTCCGATTTGGTCTTCTTTTCCAGTGTAAAAGCTGTGATCCATAACAATATTTAAGATAAATTGTGAATCTTTTATTTCCCAGATGGCCCTTTTAAGTTGATATTTCTCTCATTTGAATGTTCAAATTCAAGTCTGTAAACTGACTGGAGTACAGAGTCCCTCATGAAATAAATATGAAAGACTTGTTTGCTCAGCAAACCAACATAAAACTCTCTTGGCATTGGACGAGGTTATCAAAGTCCCACCTGACTACTTATGTTTTGGAAACCACATCTTTTTAAGTAATCTGTCTGCCAATGTTTTTTTTTCTTCACGGTATTGCTTGAATCCAGCATATTGATACTTAATTACTGACAGTTTTAATCTAGATTAGAGGGACTTGAGACTAGCTATCTATCTAAAGAAACACAAGCCCAGCTATACATACAATATACTGTATATACTTGTGTATAAGCCGAGTTTTTCAGCACAAAAAATGTGCTGAAAATTCCTCAACTCGGCTTATACACGAGTCAATAGCGAGCCCAGCACTTAAAAAAATAAAATTATATACTCGATGTCCGCGCTGCTCCCCCGATGTCTGCACGGGTCTTCTTCTGTCTTCTATCTTCTTCTGTCTTCCGCAGGGCGCCGCCATGCTTTTCCCGGGCGGCAGGCGCATAGTATGACGCGGCCGCTGCTGACGTCATACTATGCGACGGCCGGGAGAAAGACATGGCAGTGCCCTGCATATATAGAAAAACAAGTCGGAGAACAGGGTTAAAAACAAGCACAGAATGAGATAACTAGAGAGAGCTGGAGTAAACTTAGCAGAATTCGGTTACACAGAATAGCAATTTAATAGTGAGCAGAAATTGAGAAAAGGTATGAGGGAGCTAGTAGAACCAGCAAGATGTAATTGAACTAGGTAGGAATATAAAGGAGTTCCTGGACGCCGCCCCCGGAAACTGACTGGATCATCCATCCATCACTCTAGTAACTCTTGTTGGACAGGGCTGGGCTGCAGTTCAATCTGTCTCAAAACAGCAGCAACCATGCCACAGTTCACACACACAAAACACTGTTCAACTCCTTGTGTGGACAGAAGACAATTGACAACTGAAGAATCTGATACACATATATATATATATCTTTTTTTCAAATACAAAATTAGCAGGCATAAAACACAGTTTGAATTAGTTGGTACACACACTCCATTATTTTAAGAGGAAATCAGCTGCTTTTCATAACCTCCCACATGCACATATGTTTTCAATTAGTTTTCTTACTCAATTAATATTAAAAATCCATAGTAAATATAGTAAATAAAGAAATATGTGAATATGCTAGAAACATCATTTTTCAAAATAATGAGCTTCTCTTTCCTCTTAAAACTCTTTATTCTTTGGCATCCAATTATTTCCATTTCTCTGAATCACTGGTTTTACGTGTTAAAAATTCCTTATTTCAGCTTTTTTCTTTGAAGGCTCCTTAGGTTTGAAGCCTGAGATGGTTTAGGTCAGTCGGGTCTATAAAGTCAGCGGATGCTATTGCAAATGTCTATGTAATGGAAAGTTTCCTAGTATTTAAAAATAATGAAAGTACAGTCTATTGTGTTCCAAACTTTTGATGTTGTTGTCAAGGGCAATGTAGAAAAAAATCATACTGGTTGTATTTGTTGGATGAGTAATAGTGAAATAACAATAGAATTTAGGATGTGTGAAAGTGTAAACTTTTTATATGTATATACATTACTCTTACATTTTATATACTTATAAACCTCGTAAACAATGTTAAACATATGCAGTTTCCTGTACAATAATCTGTTTCATTATTTGTAGAATGGCCACTCTTACAATTATGCATGTATCTTCTAAATGTCAAGAGATTAAAATTGGTGCTGACCTAACCCACATGTTATCTTTTCAAACTCCTTCCCACAATCAGACATTTTAATATATCCAATTATGGCCCCTGACCGCAGTAGGATTTAAGAGTACAGAAAGATCACCAAGGGAGTCAGACACTTTAAAGGAAACCTACCATTTAGAATGGCCGGGGTAAGCTGTAAGTACCGAGCACCAGCTCAGGGTGAGCTGGTGCCGGTACTTACTTTCGTTAGTGTTATAAACCGCGGTATCGTGGTTTTAACACTTTTTAAACTTTAGAGCAGGAGAGACTTCGGTGCTGCGTGCGACTGTGCGCGCGCAACATCTCCGCTATTTCCTATGCAGGCGCGCGCACGATCGTGCGCACGCAGCGCCGAAGCCTGTTCTGGTCTAGAGTTTAAAAGGTGTTAAAACCGCGATACCGCGGTTTATAACAATAACGAAAGTAAGTACCGGCACCAGCTCACCCTGAGCTGGTGCTCGGTACTTACAGCTTACCCCTGCCATTCTAAATGGTAGGTTTCCTTTAATGAACACTAGGTTCCCTGTGTAACACAACAACAGAAGAAAAATGTCTTATTCCTTCTATATAACCCTGGGAGCCATTTCTGATCATGACATTTAAGAAGCATGATAAAGGCCTGGGCCGACCATATCAGCACAGGGGACAACCTCCTCAACATGATCATTGAGTGCGATTGTCTTAACATAGCAACTAGGGCTCTGACATAAGTATCTGCCTATTCAGCTATTCCAGCACATACCTGTAGACATATATATGATATCATAATAAATTCATTCTATTGTACCTCTTTAGATAAATGACATAGGCATTTGATGTTTTTTATGATGTTTAGGGTACATTCACACACATGTATGCCTGTCCGGCTATGGCGGCGTGCTGGAGAAGAGGGGGATTGAGCGCTGCTCACCCCTGCCCTCTCCATAGAAAACAGCCCCGCACAGCCACACACATGGGGAAAAATAAAGCATGCTTCTTTACCCCGTGTATGGCACAGAACTGTACAGCCACTGGGCCAGCAATTTGCACCCGGATATACATCCTCCAGACAGTCGTGTGAATGAGGCCTGACTTTGTATATACAGTATCCCTAGACATGTAAAAGCTTTTATGGAGCAGAATTTTAAGTCAAAGTCTGCTTCCTAACTAGAGATGGGCAAATCTAATCTAACAAAGTTGAGTTTGTTAAGAATTTCAGGAAAACTTCGGTTCGGTACGAATCCGAAGTGTACAGTGATTTGTGGGAATTATTTTTTTTTCCCTTTATTAGGAAAATGGCCACGAGCACAATGTGTTACATGGGGCAGATAACTCTGGGAAGAAGAAAGGAACACCCTCGATCACATGTGCAGACATATAAGCCAATCAGCGACCAGCAGGCTAATGTGACATCACAGTCCTATGAAAGCAGGTGACCATTTGAAATCCCGTTATTTCAAATTGCCTGTGCGCTCTCTAGCGTCTAGCTGCTTGTACTCAGTAGCTGATGAAGTGACCGTTTGGGTGATCTGTATACCCTAAATTACAATAGTTTTTTGTTGCTAAAGTTGATATCAAGAAACTGTCAAATCAACATAGTTGCTGGAGTGATTTTTTCTCAAAGTCCAGGGTGTCAGTTTTTGGTGTTCTGTATTCCCCAAATTTCAATTATTTTTTGTTGCTAAAGTAGATCCGTGTCAAATCAACATAGTTGATTAACCAATATGTCAACCAGGGAGGTAGCAGGTGGAGCAGGCACAGATCGCAGTATAGTAAGGGGACGTCGCAGCAGGGGGGACTCTGTGAAACCAGATCTGCCAGTGTAATGTAGCGGCAGTGTGTTGATCAACAACCCAAAGGTTTTTGATTGGTTGACTAGGTCATCCACTTCTTCCCAGATGACATCTGACAACCCCAGCCAAGAATCTGTGGGTTCCTCAGATACAACACTTAGTTGGCATGACCCAGGAGCAGGTCAGCAGCCCTCATCTGTCCTCAACCAGATTCTGTCCTGTTCATTTCCCTCAGCCAGAGAGCTACTAGGTGGTCTGGGCTCAGCTGCAATATACAGCGAGGATGAACTCTTGAGGACAGTCAGCAGCTGCTTGGCAGTGAAGAGGTTTGGCAAAAATCTGCTGCTTCGTGCAGTAGGTGGGAAAGTAGAGATGCGGAGAGTGGCACGGGAGGTTATGTTGCACTTGCAAGTAGTGAGGATGTTGAGGAGAATAGCAGTGACAGGGAAACACAAAGTGATGGTGATGTAGCCTATCACAGTTGGGAGCCGGATGAAGCAAGGGCTTCATCATCATCGTCAGGAGAAGAGGGTGTCAGTTTGCGCGCCAGGCAGCAAGTCGCTACTGGGGCCGTGAGTCAGCAGGGTGGCAGCAGTGCAAGGACAGGAGCCGAACAAACACGGGTTACAAAACTCGCTTCGCAAGTCCAAGTAAGCAGTGGCACAGGGGCTCAGCGAGGCAGTGGCGTTAGTAGTCACTAAGTGCAGAGTGTTGGCGGTAAAATCACCAACTCTGCAGTGTGGCAGCTATTCTGATGCTATTCTTATGCAGCCTCCCGCTTGATGCCAAACACCTGCTGCCAGTTACTCCATCTGCCTTCCACCATACCAGGGACTGGAATTGTCACCCACCTTCACACTCTGTCATTGTGCCACTTTATGACCTCCTGCTGTTGCTGCCGACACCTCCACACTCTTTCATTGTGCCACACTGTGTCCTACTATGTTGCTGCCATCATCAGAATTTGTCATTGTGCCACTCTCTGACCTCCTGTTGCTGCCACCTCCACACTTTGTCATTGTGCCACTCTGTGGCCAACTATGTTGCTGTCACCTCCAGAATTTGTCATTGTGCCACTCTCTGACCTCCTGCTTCCGCTGCCACACTCTGTCATTGTGCCACACTGTGGCCTACCATGTTGCTGCCACCTCCATAATTTGTCATTGTGCCACCCTAAGGCCTACTCATGCTGCTGCCAACTGACTGCTGTCTCCCTGGAACACCCTGTTTTTCTATAATGCCGTTTTCACCATCCACCACTCTATGATGTCGCCACTATGTTTGGTTTTCCCCTACATTTCATCTGTCAGAAGGAATGAAAAGCTTCAGGATCGAGTACTTAGCATAGTACTTAGCAGTACTTATGGGTTATTGGCCGATTGAAAGCGGACACTGACGGATGAAAAGAAGGGCAAAATGATCAGTGACGTCAATGAAAAATTACTGCCGACACCCTCTCCACTCTTTTGGGAGGTTTCTTCATGTATCAACGTTTAATAGAACAGGTTCTGTCGTAATCTATGGAATCATCCGATGTCAGTGTAAAAAGAGTGCACTCTTTGATGTTATAGTATCATAGTTTATACGGTTGATAAAAGACACATATCCATCAAGTTCAATCAAGGAAGGAAAGGGATTGGATGAAGAAGGGATTTACGGAAAACAATACTATAAAACATAAACATCAATGTTATTTAGGTGTAAAAATGCATCTAGACCCTTCTTGAAGCCATCTGCTGTCCCTGATGTGACCAGTGCCTGAGGCAGGCTATTCCACAGATTGACAGTTCTCATAGTGAAAAAGCCCTGTCTCCTCTGGTGATTAAACCTTGATTTCTCCAGACGGAGACAACGCCCCCTCTTCTTTTGATTTGATTTAATCTGAAACAACTTACCACCATATTGTTTGAATGCACCATTCATATATTTATATAAATTAATCATGTCCCCTTCAGACTAAATAAATCTAGCTGTTTTAATCTTTCCTCATAGCTGAGACCCCCCCCCCATACCTTATCATTTTTGTGGCTCTACATTGAACCCTCTACAGTTGCAGGGCCTCCTTTTTATGGACCAGTGCCCAGAACTGGACAGCATATTCCAGGTAAGGCCAAACCAATGCCTTGCACAGTGGTAATATTACATCCCCATCCCAAGAGTCCATACCACTTTTGATACATGGCAAGATCCTACTGGCTTTAGAGGCAGATGATTGACATCGGCCAGGACAAGGGGGCATCCGCTACGCCTAGAGGAGAGGCGATTTTACCATCGCCATAGACAAAAGTTCTTTACTGTAAGAGCAGTGAGACTATGGAACTCTCTGCCGCAGGAGGTTGTTATGGCGGACTCTATGTACATGTTCAAGAGAGGCCTGGATGCCTTTCTGGAGAGCAAAAATATCACGGGTTATGGGGATAAAACATTTATTTAATTCTTAAAGGTTGGACTTGATGGACTTGCGTCTCCTTCCAGCCTTATATACTATGATACTATGATACATTGCATGCTGTTATTTACTTTATGATCTACTAGTACCCCCAGGTCCTTATCAACAAGGGACTCTCCCAGATTTACTTCCCCAAGGACATATTTTGCCTTTGGATTATTAGCCCCCAGGTGCATAACTTTACATTTATTCACATTGAACCTCATTTGCCAAGTGGATGACCAAACACTCAGTTTGTCCAAGTCACTGTGCAGCCTATGAACATCCTCTATAGACTGTATTACACTACAGAGCTTGGTGTCATCTGCAAAAATAGGCCCAGTTCTAGAGCCCTTTTTATATATTGGCACCACATTTGCCTTGCGATTGCCCCCGCACCATTTTCGGGGGGCCCGATCGTTGCTATGGCAACCCTTGAGTCCGATTAGGACCCCAGAGCTGTGTGTAGGCACTGCCTGAAAAATGGCGTCTGTGATGTCATCTTAAAGGCACAGTGTGCATAGGCCGACACTGCTAATACCCTGCAATACATCAGTACTGCAGAGTATTATCATGAACAAACAATCAGATGATTGTTTGTAAAAAAAAAATGTTATTAAAAAAAAATAAATTAATAAATAAATAAAAATGCCTATAAGCCCCATTACATACATAACCCCCCAAAAAGTCTAAATCATAACACAAACCCCACATATATAGTATCACCGCATCCAATCCGTAGAATAAAAGTAAATGATTAATGAGCCCACACGATGAACACCGTTAAACTGTTAAAAACTGTTAAAAACCACCCAAAATTATGATTTTTACCAATACAATCCCACAAAAAATGCACAATAAAAAGTGATAAATAAACATGTACTCCAGAATGATGCTTTTGCAAAGTACAACATGTCCCGCAAAAAGCAAGCCATCAAACAGCTCCATAGCCAAAAAATTTAAAATGTTATGCCAATTGGAAGACGGCAAGAAATGATTTTTCCTGCATTAGGGTTTTATTTGACAAATTTAGTAAAACGTGAGAAAAAATATTCGTGTATGGTATGCCCTTAATCGTATTGAACCATAGAATAAAGATAACATGATTACCAAAAAAAAAAAGTCAAAAATCCAGTACAGAATTGATGCTTTTCTACTCTTGCCCTCAAAAACAAGTTCCTAAATTTTCAACAATAGGGGATAAAAACTCCAAAATGGTAACACTGGAAAAAGCATCTCATGTCGAAAAAAAAAATGCCATCACATGGCCCCAATAACGAAAAAGCAAAAATGTTATAGCCTGCAAAAGGGGCCATTGGGAAAACTAAAACGCTGGCAGCTGCAGGACGCTCCTTCCCTTCTGTACCTCGCTGTGTGCCCATAAAACAAGTAACGGCCACATAAGGGGGGTCTCTGTACTCGGGAGGAATTGCAAAACAAATTTTAAGATGGGTTTACGCTTTTCATCTTTTGGATATGTGTACTTTTTAGGGCTAAATTAACGTATAACCGACAAAATTTGACCATTCTAAATTTCACTTCCATTTTGATTTGATTACTATGAAGATCTCAACGAGTTAACAATCTTTCTAAAAGCTGTTTCTGATTTTAGGGGTGCAGATTTGAAAATGGGTTGATTATATAAAGGGTTTTGATGTTAAATATGTAAAATGTCATTAAAAAAGGTATTTATCCCCAAAATAGTAAATTCTGAAAATAGGGAAAATCGATATTCGATTTGTAAGCCGTGTGACATCAAAATAAATTATGCAGACATTTCAAAAATTATGAAAATGTAAAGTATACATATGGGAAATGTTATTCAGCAGCCTATTCAGGTGTTAAATCTATCTGCCTGAAAACGCAATGATTTCGAATTTAGAAAATGGCTAATTTTTCAAAATAATTTTCAAAAAATTTTTTTTTGTAAATAAACGCAAAACTTATCAGCCAAATTTACCACTAAAATGAAGTACAACATGTGGAGAAAAGCAATCTCGGAATGGGGCTGAGCCTTAAGCTATGAAATGGCTGCGTCCTTAAGAGGTTAAGAACTCTGGGGTGTAACCCATCTGGTCCAGGAGCCTTGTACACATTGATTTTATTGAGCTTAGATTGGATCATGTCTACATTCAGCCAGTCTAGTATATTACAGGATGCATGATCCGCACTGGCACCATCCACTTCAGAAATTCTTTCTTCTATTGTATAAACGGAGCTAAAAAACCCATTAAGTATCTCTGCCTTCTCTTGGTCTCCAGTCACCGATGCCCTTTTCTGACCCCCCCCCCCCATGCCCCAACCTGCTCTGACCCCTTTTTTTTTGCAATGATATACCTAAAAAATTTCTTAGGATTTGTTTTGCTATCTTTAGCCACCTGTCTTTCATTTTGTATTTTGGCTGATTTGATTTCCTATTTGAAGATTTTGGTAAGTTTTTTGTAAGAATTGAAAGCCTCAGATGACCCGTCAGATTTATATTTTTTTGAATGCCCTCTTTTTATCATTAATTGCCCTTTTAACTATAGCTGTAAGCCACGCGGGGTGTAATCTAGCCCATCTGTACTTGTTACCTATAGGAATAAATTTAGAAGTATAATGACCCAGGATAGATTTGAATTTCTCCCATTTAACATCAGTATCATCATGTGATAGTATTTGATCCCATTCTATATCCTGTATTGCAGCCCTGAATTTCTGGAAATTAGCCCTCTTAAAATCTAAAGTTTTCAATTTTCCCACCTGTTTTTGGTTTTTACAGTTTAAGTGGAAAATAATTATGTTATGATCGCTGTTCCCAAGGGGTTCCCGGACACTGACATTTTGGACAATCTCATCACCTCTTGTGAAATCTTCTACAAGCTGCACCATAACATTATCCTGCACAAAGTTGACAAAATGTCTCCCCTTTACAGATAAGGAAGAGCCCTGACCCCTTCTTCCATTATCACTGCGGTCCTTGCCTGTGCAGCCCGCTCCATCTGCTTATATAGGTGACCCTCTATTTCCTCAGAGATGTTAGTGGGTCTATAAATTACACCAAAAATAATTTTCTCAAAGCTCTCCTGGTTTTGAATTTCAACCCACAAAATTTCAGCCTCCTCACACTCTTCTGAGACCACTGTCTCATTCAAAATCGATTTAAAGTCTCTTCTGACATACACCACCTACCACCCTATTTGCCCTGTCTTTCCCAAAGAGTGTAAAACCTTGAATATTAACACCCCAATCATGTGATGCATCGAGCCATTTCTCCGCTACACCAACAACATCTAACTGTTCCTCTAATACCAGAGTCTCAAGCTTGCCCATTTTGCCTGTGATACTTCTGGCATTTGTCAACATACACTTTAATTTTCCACAGTTATTTATCTGATTTATAGTAATTTTACTGGCACATATATCCTCACTATTGTTTTGTTTTGTGGATCTCTTTATCAACTGCCTAAGTCCCCCATACATTGCCCACTTCACCACCCACCAACAAAACCTGCCCCCTCTCTGACCTGTCTACCCCTTTTTTGTCTTCCTCCTCCCCCGATCTGCACTCTGCAACCCCTGCTAGGATCTTCTCCCCCAGCACAGCAGCCCCTCTTCCATTTAGGTGCAAGTTATCTGCAGAAAACTGCTTGTACCCCAATGAAAAGTCAGCCCAGTGCTCTACGAACC
Organism: Engystomops pustulosus; assembly: GCF_040894005.1. NCBI lineage: Eukaryota > Metazoa > Chordata > Amphibia > Anura > Leptodactylidae > Engystomops > Engystomops pustulosus. Next base: position 57,318,100 of record NC_092413.1, read on the forward strand.
CAAATCCCTCTGCTCTAAACCAGGATCTGAGCCATGCATTTAACTCCCTGAGCTCCCGCTGTCTTCTCTGTGTAGCACATGGCACAGGTAAAATTCCGGAGAATACTACCTTGGAGGTCCTTCCCTTAAGCTTTGATCCTAATTCTTTAAAATTATGTTGAATCTCTTTATTGTCAAGAGACAAAAGTGTACAACAAATAGTAAACAATATAAAACAGTACAAAACGAGAACATAGGAAAAGAAAGACACAAATTATGATACTATATATGATACAATAATCTTTAAAATTATTCTTGAGGCTTCTCCACCTACCATCTATTCTGTCATTGGCACCAACATGGATCACGACAGCTGGGTCATCTCCAGCCCCTCCCAGTAATTTATCCACCCATTCCACCACATGCTGAGCCCTGGCACTAGGGAGACAGCAAACCATTTGTTTGAGGCAGTCTTGGTGACAAATTATTCTATCTGTCTTCCTGATAATAGAGTCCCCTACAACCACTAGCTGCCTTGGCTTACCTGCACTCTCATCCCCCCTACTACTAGCTGGTCTGCTCCCCCGGCTGTTAGGGAGAGCAGGATCCACTAGGGCTGCCACTTCTGCCACTGACGTCCTTCCATCATTGCACAATTTTGCAATATTGTTCAGGGTCGGAATTGGCCTTCCTTTTCTTGGACCCCTTTCTACCCCCTCTATTTATAGTAGCCCAGCTACCCACCTGGGCCTGCTGGCTGTTCTCTTCACCCTCCACTTCTACCCCGCTTATTGCTTGCTCAGTGGGCCACGTACTCCTATCAAGATTGTCGATTGCTCGCAGACGTGCAATATCTTTCTTCAGATCTCTAACACGAGCTTCCTGTAGAAAAATATGGGCACATCTGTCGCAGCGGTATTCACCCAGGAACTCCTGCTCCAGCAGTGTACACATACGGCGGAGTGTGCCCTGGAGCATACCTCCAATCCTGCTAGGCATATCCTAGTTACAAAACTGTGAGGAGTGTATAAATGAAGAGATATAAAATTCTGTGGACTCCTCTTTTTCAAACTCTGCTTGTTTAAACTCCACTTATGTTCACAAGCCACTTAGAAACACAAGCCAAAATGAGAAAGCTCAAAACTGAGTTGCTTCCTCTTAATTTATCAGGTGAGAACACTGATCCCTTCCCAAATTAGCAGACCAAGCAAAGAAAGGAAAAAAATATATATTTAAATTGTGACACTAAAAAAAGTGCCTTGCTATTACTTATATACTCAATCCACAATCACCCAAACCAAAGATTCACTCTTAGCACACACAAAAATCTGCTTGTTTAAACTCTACTTATGTCCACAAGCCACTTAGAAACACAAGCCAAAATGAACAAGCTCAAAACTGAGTTGCTTCCTTTTCATTTATCAGGTGAGAACACTGATCCCTCCTCCCAAATAGCAGACCAAGCAAAGAAAGGGAAAAAAAGCTATTTAAAATGTGAAACTAAGAAAAAGTTCCTTGCTATTACTTATATACTCAATCCACAATCACCTAAACGACAGATTCACTCTTAGCACACACAAAAATCTGCTTGTTTAAACTCTACTGTTCACAAGCCATTTAGAACCACAAGCCAAAATGAGCAGGCAATAGTGGGGTCTTGGCCCTCAGCTCAGTCCTTTCGAGCTGGCATAGACGTTACCTTGTCAGGCTGCTTTCCTGCTTCACTTATTTGGTCAAGTTGGCCCCTGTAAGTGCCCATGTAATTGAATAGTGAAGCGATTCTAAGAGCAGCGGCTGTCATGTGTGTGTCATACTAAAACAAAGCATTGTTTGAAGACCAAATCACATTCCCTATGCATATTTGAGCATGGCACAATGTTCTGCAACACCCTGGTGTGAGGAAATGTGTATAACAACACAAAAAGCGTAAGGGTAAGTATTACTGAAAATAAAAGCATCATGGTTAGAAATCAACATATGCGACTGGGTGTATGCATCCCAGTTGAAAGGTAGATCAATGTCATTCACAATCATGACCATAACAAACAAATGACATAGTATATATGATCAGTATATTCAGTATAATCACTAGTAGACAGTCTTCTGGGTGTAGACCCAGATACATGCAGTCAGGAGACTGTGTTTGTGACAGAGCACAAGTGGGGGCCAGAGTATGCGCTGGAGATCCCAAATGGTAAGTGTGTGCATGGGGGAGAACAGATACTTACCGGATTGCCAGGTATAAGAGATGTGGAAGAGAGGTCCAGTGCTATGACTGCTGCAGAGCTAGGAGCAGTGTGCAGAGTGGGGACTCCCACTGGAGGAAAGCGCACTGGCGTTCTGTATGATCACCCGGTTATAAGGACAGTGCATGCGGATCGGACGTCGGAGGCTGGAAGTGACGTGCCGGCTCCAGGTCCGTCCTGTGCGTTCCAGCATGGAACACATGTGGGTTTTAACAAAGCCTGGGTAATCGCTCCCAGAATGGAGCCGAGAGGAAAGGCAGAGCTGATAGAAATAAAGGTCAGATGGCCAGAAATAAGGTGTTAATGGGGCGATATAGATGATGTAACCAATATTTATATGTATTGGGGCGGGGAATGTGTAGTATATGAAGAGGGAAGAAAAAACGAGTAGAGCAAGAAAGCATAGAGTAGAAAAGGAGGATATACCTTAGCAATGTGGGTTGGCGGATTCAGCGTATCTGTGAAATAAATAAGGTAGAGTTAGAAATCAAGTTAAATTTTGTATTTCATATTCTCTGTTAAGACCATGTGGGGTCATGGCGTCTAGTTGATGGATCCAAAAGGCTTCACGGAGTTGTTTTACTCTGTTGCCGCCCCTTCGTGGGATAGAAACATGTTCTACTACTTGAAATTTAAGCTGGGAAATTCTATGTTTGGCCTGATGGAAGTGGTATGGTAGGGGTAGTAGTGATTTGTTGCAACGGATGTCAGATTTGTGTTTTGAAATGCTATCTCGCATGTGTTGGACTGTTTCGCCAACATAGACAAAACCACAAGAATGATTTGCATGTGAAATAATCCAGAATAGGGTATGATTTGCCTGTACGGGGATGAAACACCTTGTCACCTTTTTGTACATTGCTGCATTGTGTGCAAATTGGGAAAGTGCCAAATTTTGGTGTACTGAGAAAGCGTTGTATAGTCTTGGGTTTAGCGGGACCTTCGTCAGCTTTAACCAATTTATCTTTGAGGTTGGGTAAACGTTTGTAGCATGGGCAAAAATTGTTGGCAAATTCTGGAATGTTTGGATAACTATTTCTCAGAATAGACCAATGGTTACGTATAGCTTTGTGTAACTTGAAGATTGTGGGGTGATATTGATGTACAAAATTGATACGTGGTTCCTTAGTGGTAATATTCCTTTCAGTGGATGGCGGTGTTCAGTGTGTGTTCTGGATAGCCACGGGTTCTGAACTTTTGGCACATTTCTTTGAGACATATGTCTTTTTGTGATGGATCTGTGACGATTCTGTGGACACGTTGTAGCTGGGAATTGGGTAGGGATTGTTTGCAGGGGGTTGGGTGACAGCTGGAGAAATGCAGAAGACTGTTGCGGTCAGTGGGTTTCGTGTACAGGTCAGTCATAAGTAGACCCATGTTGTTTTTAATGACCGTGGTGTCCAGAAAGTCAATACGTTCTAAGCTATAGTTGATGGTGAACTGCAGTTCTGGCCAGATCTGACTGAGGTATGTGTGGAATGTCAAGAGGGTGTTAAGTGGCCCTCCCCATATGCAAACGATGTTGTCAATGTATCTTTTCCATAAGGTTGCACGGGTTTGGTAGAGTGCATTGGGGTAGACAAAACGTTCTTCAAATGTAACATGTAACTGTTTGCATATGGGGGGGCCACGTTGGAGCCCATGGCTGTGCCACGTATTTGAATATAGAATGAATCCTGGAACATAAAATAGTTCTCATGTAAAACTAGGGTGAGGAGATCAAGGCAAAATTGTTTAACCTGTAGGGGATGCGATGATTTGTCCAGTAATTTGGAGATAGCAATGATACCTTTATCATGTTGGATGCTAGTGTATAAGCTGGATACATCCCATGTCACTAGGTATGTGTTGGGAGGGACTTGTTTGAGATTGCGAATATGTGTGAGGAAGTCATTGGTGTCTAAGAGGAATGATGGAGACAGTTTGGTGAGTGGGGTCAGAATTTTTTCAAGAAAAATGGCCAAAGGAGAGAGCAGTGAATCTGTTGAGGCGACTATCGGTCTGCGAGGTGGTTTGTCAAGTCTCTTATGGATTTTGGGGAGTACGTAAATGACAGGAATAATGGGAAGTTGGTTGTGTAAGAAACTGTGTGTTTTCTGGTCTATAACTTTGGTCTGCAGAGAGTTGTTTATTTTGATGGATAATGTCCTGGTGGGGTCGTGGGTGAATTACGAGCTCCAACGTGGCCCCCCATATGCAAACAGTTACATGTCAGAATTCGAAGAACGTTTTGTCTACCCCAATGCACTCTACCAAGCCCGTGCAACCTTATGGAAAAGATACATTGACGACATCCACTTGACACCCTCTTGACATTCCACTATCAGATCTGGCCAGAACTGCAGTTCACCATCATCTATAGCCTAGAACAGATTGACTTTCTGGACACCAGGGTCATTAAAAACAACATGGGTCTACTTATGACTGACCTGTACACGAAACCCACTGACCGCAACAGTCTTCTGCATTTCTCCAGCTGTCACCCAACCCCCTGCAAACAATCCCTACCCAATTCCCAGCTACAACGCATCCACAGAATCGCCACAGATCCATCACAAAAAGACATACGTCTCAAAGAAATGTGCCAAAAATTCAGAACCCGTGGCAATCCAAAGCACACACTTAGAACACCACCATCCACTGAAAGGAATATTACCCCTAAGGAACCACGTATCAATTTTGTACATCAATATCACCCCACAATCTTCAAGTTACACAAAGCTACATGTAACCATTGGTCTATTCTTAGAAATAGTTATCCAAACAATCCAGAATTTGCCAACAATTTTTGCCCATGCTACAAACGTTTACGCAACCTCAAAAATAAATTGGTTAAAGCTGATGAAGGCCCTGCTAAACCCAAGACTATACAACGCTTTCTCAGTACACCAAAATTTGGCACTTTCCCAATTTGCACACAATGCAGCAATGTACAAAAAGGTGACAAGGTGTTTCATCCCCGTACAGGCAAATCATACCCTATTCTGGATTATTTCACATGCAAATCATCCTTTGTGATTTACGTTATCAAATGCCCTTGTGGTCTCGTCTATGTTGGCGAAACAGTCCAACAAATATGAGATTGCATTTCAAAACACAAATCTGACATCCATTGCAACAAATTACTACTACCCCTACCATACCACTTCCATCAGGCCAAACACAGAATTTCCCAGCTTAAATTTCAAGTAGTAGAACATGTTCCTATCCCACGAAGCAACAACTGTTGCTCTGTGAAGCCTTTTGGATCCATCGACTAGACGCCATGACCCCACATGGTCTTAACAGAGAATATGAAATACAAAATTTAACTTTTCTAACTCTATCTCATTTATTTCACAGATACGCTGAATCCGCCAACCCGCATTGCTAAGGTATATCCTCCATTTCTACTCTATGCTTTCTTGCTCTGCTCTTTTTTACTTCCCTCTTCATATACTACACATTCCCCGCCCACATACATATAAGTATTGATTACATCATCTATATCGCCCCTGTAAAATCTGCTTGGTTTTGGGGTGCCAGTTAATATTAAATTAACAACAATATTCAATGGATCTTTATAGGGGATTTATTAAGGGTACAATACAGGGGAATACACATAGAGGGTAAACTAACTAAGGGACAGAGAGATAGTAGGGAAGGAAGTGCTCTAACTAAAGATCTGTATACCCTCTTATATACACACACACATAGCTCACACACATTGCCCATCATCCCACCTCCACCACTGTCTTGGCCAATCCAATGATGATGTAGAGTCAATATATTCTTATCACACAAACTTGCAGGACAAGTAACTTGAGTCTTTGTTTCCCACAGGATCTGATAGAATCTCCAGGGGGCAATGACAAGCAGCTGTCCTCAGTGTGGTCAGGATAGCCCCAGCCTCCAGGTGTAATAGCACAGTCCATTGTAATCACATGCAGCTGTCTCTGCAATCTTTATTAGGGGCAATGTAGGCATTTATGGCTTAGTTCTTCCTCTGTCCACAAAGACCCTTAAACTGTCTCAAGCCACAACATGTCATATTTCCAACATTATGCCCCTTTGGGCCTGAAAGGCCCACAAACCATTAGACCATGTTTAGAACAGAAATAAAATCCATTATCTTCTTTGGGTGTGGAAATGATCTTTCTTCTTCTGGCTTTTCCTCAAGGCAAAGTAGTTGAAGGTTTTATGGGTAAGGAATAGGGCACCAATGGTCATCACACCATTCACTCACATTCATTCTCATATCCATTTCTTGAATGACATTTTTCCATCTATACCAATTATCCAACAAATATAGATCTCCATATATGCTAATAACTGTATGCAAATATAAATCCCACGTCATACAGAATGCAAGCTGGCAATAACATCTTAGATATCAACATAACCTATAGATATGAAATTACATAAAAGGAAATCCAAACAGAACTATAAAACATTGCCAATAGTAAATCAAAAGATTGATTTCAAGTAGAAGTTTGCAGGGTGGTTAATCTAAGGGTTTCCAGATTTACTTGACTTCAAATATATTTAGTTTAAACATAAACTTTCACTTAGCTTTTTCCAATTACCAAATCTAATTCTGTAAGTTTACCAGGTTTTATATTTACACTCCACAGAAATGTTCACATTACACCTTATATATGTCTCCCATTGTCCTGACTTATAAATTAACCAAAAGTATATCAAGTGCATATCGGTAATCTTACTTGTGCGTTATTAAATACAATATACTATATAGTAACCGTATATAGCTGAGCCATTAATTACTATATGTTTTACGCAACCTTGAAGACACACCCATAGATTGAGAACATTAAAATTAAAAAAAATTCAAACCGAATGCTGCTTTTAATACCCTAAGTTTACAGGTATAAAGGAGTGTGCAGTTTGTTTGAGAAACTTAAAATTAAGTTGCCAGTGAGACAAATGTATCAGAGAAAAAAAACCTTAAATAAAAAAAAATTAAATATTTATGTGAATTCACTATAGTCTGCCCCTTTGGTACTGCATTACTCTCTAAAACCATGCCCCTTTGGTACCACAAAATGGTACCAAACACTGTATAAAAAAAAAATAATACTTGAATCAAGAAAAAAAAATGCTCCATTTAAAAAAAAAATGGGGGAAAAAAAATCCAACAAATCCAACATTCCTGAGCATCAGGAACAAAAACAAAAAATGTGTATTGACACAGTTTACATACTACATTTAACAGAACACAAAACAGACAACATAAAACAATAAGAGCTAATTCAGCTTCTACACATCTTAGGGTGGGACAACAGGCAGTTTCCAATCCATCCTCTGTCAATGATTAAGTAAGATCATCTAGGGGACAAGATAAAGAACAAAGACATAGCACAAAAAACAACAAATACATTACACACAGGACCTACACATCACAATGGGATGTTACTTCATGTTTTTAATTGTTTGCAAACAATTAACCCTCATAAATTTTGAGCTCATTACACCACGTGGTTTTATTTGTAAAGACATCAAACTTTATATAAACCATATCTTTCACATACTACTTTTTAATGACCTGTAAACAAAAATGTCAATATTAATAACTTGTTTCTTCAGCCAACCACCTTGTTGCCTAAAACAAAAACACCATGACAGTTATCACACAAACAATACTCAAAACAGATATGTAAAACACGAGATCAAAGCATGGAACCTGTAGAAACAAAACAAAGTGTTAGTTTCTTTGTCCTGGAGTCATGTGACAAAAGAAATCCAGTCTACAAGAGAAAGAAAACATAGTTAGAAACCTTGCAATTCATACTATCAACCCAATTCCAAATCTATTCATACATAATGTATATCGCTATAGCCACACATTAATAAGCCATGCTGCTGCTGTACTGTGCAGTGTTTATTAGCAGGGGGAGGGCGATCTGTGACCAGCTCCAGAATAGCCAGAATGGCAGCCCTGCCCATGGATTGTACCCTGGGACATTAGCACCCTCCTTGTGCTCCCTGCCATGAGGGGGAGGCTGTTCTTTCTTATCCCTGTGTATATTGGGAATCTTATTTGCATGTGATGCGTTCTCCTCACATGTCTCCGTGTGGCTACTTCCAGGAGGTGTCATGGCCTCCTCACATGTCTCCGTGTGGCTACTTCCAGGAGGTGTCATGGCCTCCTCACATGTCTCCGTGTGGCTACTTCCAGGAGGTGTCATGGCCTCCTCACATGTCTCCGTGTGGCTACTTCCAGGAGGTGTCATGGCCTCCTCACATGTCTCTGTGATCACTGTGTTCTGGTTGGTCTCAGGCTCAATGGCATCAATTTCTGTATACAATGAATTATAATGTGTCTCATGGTTTTCATTATTTACACTACAGAAACGTTTAATATGTCCTGGCCTCCCACATCCATAGCAATACCGGACATATCTCGTCCTCCTAGCTCTGTACTCTGTAGACAGATATCCTGATGGTTCATCCCTATTGTTAGACTCCTCACACCAGTCCCTGAGTATATTAATAAAGTTCTCTGGGGATGTGGCATTTCTCAGTGCAACCTTTGTGGTGTAATTCACATTACACTGATTTGCCATTGAATAGAGGAAATCAGAGTCATCCTGAGACATATCGGGGCAGTTGTAAACACTCCTAAATAAGGTCAGGTACTTGTTACAGAAGATGAGGGGGTCATCACCTGTCCTGAACCTATATCTTCTCAGGGTATTCTCACCCCTTATGTCTCTCCCTCCCATGATACGCTGCAGTTCCTTCCTTCTTATGTCTGCACCACTATCATCATCTCCCATGTGTGTATATGACAATTGTGCGGCCAGAGGCCCAGGAAGCCATGCTCGGAGCAGAGACCATGCATCCTTATTACATAAGTTGTATTGCCTCACCACAGCTTCAAATTTATTGGATACAATTATTGGTGATTCATTTGTATCCCATTCTCCAATAACCTGACACAGATGTAGTCTATCCTGGATGGTGAGTGTTGGAGACTTTTCTGCAGGTATTAGATTGTGTTCACCACTCCAACCCCCGGGTGTGACAATACAGACATCTGCTGCTTTATGGCATGTCTGGTTCTGTAGTTGGAGGGACCGGATCTGCTCTTCTTGTTTACACAGTTGGGCCATTGTTTCAGACAACTGACCCTTTAGTGAGGTAATTATCATGTCCCTCTGATGGATCTCCCTTTCTAAGGACTGTATATGAGTTTCAGTACATACAGAACTCAATCTACACTCATCGAGCTGCTTATCCAACTCTTCATTTCTTATAGACAGCTCATCCACCTTTGCTTGTAGATTATCCATCTCACTAGTTGTTTTAGCAGAAATTTCAATCACAGAGTCACTGATTCTGTCTATACTTTCCTTACATTGGAGCCTTTGTATGGACCAATTTACTTCCTTTACCTCAGCCAATTCTTTCATCTTAATGAGCATCATGATTTCATTGCCCAACCTTTCTTTCTTCCCTCTCTTACTGAGCACTTTCCTATCTAACTTCTTATTATGGGCCTTACACTGCATCATCAGCTCCTTATATTGCTCCTCTAGTGAACCATCTGCACATGAATGGTAGCGAGCAGAGGAATACTTTTTCACAAACTTTTGAACAAGTTCCATCTCTGTTACCACAATACACTGACAAACACACAAATGACAAACTAAGCAAACACAGTTTGTGTAATTATCTACTACACTAATGTTCTGAAACACACACTGCTTACAGCTTTATACTCATTCAACCTATGAAAATGTACTGCTATGTCCAGCAACAAACTTTTTCCCACAACTTTACCTCTGTACACTAAAACACAACCGCTCACACTTAACGTTAACCTACAATCTCAACAAGCGACTTCCTATACTTTCACATAAAACAACCTGGCTTATCAAAGATAGTAATGTAATATGAAAACTTGTTACTTACCAGGATTTTCTCTGTACCAAAGATCCAAATTCCGTTCATAGATTAAAATAGCGCAGATATGTTGACGTGGATTCTCTGTAGAATTTAAATTACAGGTCCAGACTGGGGTGCCAAATGTAAAATCTGCTTGGTTTTGGGGTGCCAGTTAATATTAAATTAACAACAATATTCAATGGATCTTTATAGGGGATTTATTAAGGGTACAATACAGGGGAATACACATAGAGGGTAAACTAACTAAGGGACAGAGAGATAGTAGGGAAGGAAGTGCTCTAACTAAAGATCTGTATACCCTCTTATATACACACACACATAGCTCACACACATTGCCCATCATCCCACCTCCACCACTGTCTTGGCCAATCCAATGATGATGTAGAGTCAATATATTCTTATCACACAAACTTGCAGGACAAGTAACTTGAGTCTTTGTTTCCCACAGGATCTGATAGAATCTCCAGGGGGCAATGACAAGCAGCTGTCCTCAGTGTGGTCAGGATAGCCCCAGCCTCCAGGTGTAATAGCACAGTCCATTGTAATCACATGCAGCTGTCTCTGCAATCTTTATTAGGGGCAATGTAGGCATTTATGGCTTAGTTCTTCCTCTGTCCACAAAGACCCTTAAACTGTCTCAAGCCACAACATGTCATATTTCCAACAGCCCCATTAACACCTTATTTCTGGCCATCCGGCCAGCTCTGCCTTTCCTCACGGCTCCGTTCTGGGAGCAATTACCCAGGACTTGTTAAAACCCACATGTGTTCCACGCTGAAACGCACAGGGAGGACCCAGAGCCGGCACGTTACTTCCGGCCTCCGACTTCCGGTCCGTATGCACTGTCCTTATAACCGGCGATCATACAGAACGCCAGTGCGCTTTCCTCCAGCGGGAGTCCCTGCTCTGCACACTGCTCCTAGCGCTGCAGCAGTCATAGCAATGGACCTCTCTTCCACATCTGGGTGTATATGGGTCTCCACCCAGAAGACTGTCTACTAGTGATTATACTGAATATACTGATCATATATACTATGTCATTTGTTTGTTACGGTCATGATTGTGAGTGACATTGATCTACCTTTCAACTGGGATGCATACACCCAGTCGCATTGTTTGATTTCTAATCATGATGCTTTTATTTTCAGTAATACTTACCCTTACGCTTTTTGTGTTGTTATACACGTTTCCTCACACCACTCATCTTGGAACCACAAGCACCGTTCCACTGGCTGGCTTCTAACTACACTCATACCAAATGTTGGACTGTATTTTTTGCTACTGTACATTGATTTATGTATATACACAATGCTGTAATATTGACATTATGTATTCATTGTTTTCACTTTAGTGCCTGATGAAGGTCTGAATTATTAAAACTGAAACGTTGCATAAATTGTTATTAAATTGCTTTTCCCGTTAACACTGGAATTAAAAATAATATAAGAATTCCTTATTTCACAAAAATACAAGGAGTGCCAAGTTTTTCTTCATCTAAAAAAAAGAGCCCTCCAGGTCCAAAAGAAGGAATGCCCTTGAATCTCTGCCATATTTCCCAACACTCTCAGTCAGGGACTGTCTCCCTCTTTAAAACATTGGATATGTCTCTTTTTCTGGTGTTATTAAGAGCAACCTTCTAGTTTTGAGTCTAGGTTTGGATCCCCAAAAAGTAAGAGCCAAACAGTCCATGTAAAAGCCACCTGTCCAGTAATTCAATCACTTATCTACATCAACATGTTAATTTAACTCAGGGCTCCTGGGGCCACAGCACCAGAATCTCTGTATTTATGAGGCATCATCTTATAAGCAACAACATCTCATATGGCCATGACTTACTGCCTATTTAAATCCACTAGGTTCGGATATTACTGCACTTTTATTTGGCAGTTTTAATCTAGCTGCAAATTGCTGAGCCAAACTTTTCCTTTTACATTATTGTACAGATTAGAACTGCACTCTTGTCAGCCATTTGCAGTTCCTTCTAAGAGGACATAGTGTCATACAGAGTCATTAATGAATCTTTAGAAAGAGGAGAGCTAACAAAGCACAATTTAACTTTTGTTGTAGCACAAGAGGGTGCATTAGTTTATTAGGTTGTATCTTTTCCAGATGTTCCACAGTTGCTGTATGTGGAGCCTACTGTTTAACTGCAGATCAAGCACTCAGACACAGCAGCATCTTTACCTCAGAAAAGCTATGGGACACATCAGAAATGGCTTAGTATTTCACAAATGTACTGTCATGGTCACATATAGAAATTTCTACCAGAATTCCCATGTTGAGGGAATACACTAAAAGCAGCACTTGAAGTTAATGTCCCAGCCAAGGGGCTAAGACTGTCAGCCCAAATGGAAAAAGAGTACATAAAGTGACATTGCAAAATGTTAATGTGCAAAATCATGGAGGTCTTATCACTTGCCGAATCCATCATTTTTCCAAATATGACTGATGGATTTCCGGTACTGAGTCATTAACATTCATTTCTGATTTCCAGATAGGACACTGGGCTATCAAGGTTTTCAAATTTGTCGAGCACATATTTTCTACCCACTTTGTGACCATCTCCCTTTGTTATATATAGGTACTGTAAATCCTATTAGATTGCGCTGTTACATTTTTATTTAAAGAATACAAAAATTATTTTAAAATGTATCAAAATCTCTCCTTAGGCCATGGCAGAAGAATCAGACATACTGAAATCCAAAATGTCATCTGTAACCAGTGCTATTTACTTACCTCTCTCTGTGAATGGACATGTTCTATTTCTCTTTACATTGACTGAATGGAGTTTTTCTGGTGAAGTAAGAGTCTTGTTGTATGGTCTGTAATGGCTAAATGTCTCCTCTCCCTTCTTAACCCCTTAATGACCGCCCTATCGGGATTCTACGGCGGTCATTAAGGGTACTTCTTCTGATGCGACGCCTTTCTACGGCGGCGCATCAGAAGAAGATTTCGGGACATCGGGTTATTATAGTGCCGGTGTCGGGCTGTGATATTACAGCCCAGACCCGGCACTAACACCCGGGATCGGAAAAACTCCGATCCCGGGTGTTTAACCCCTTGCACGCCGCGGTCAAGCATGACCGCGGCGTGCAAGTGTGTCCCCCGTGGATCGGACCCCCCCGGTGTGCTTACCGGGGGATCCGATCCCTCCTGCCGCTGCCCCGGGTTCCGACGAGTGACCCGGGGCTGTCGGCTCCTCTTCTCACCGGGTCCTGCCTTCCTGGCAGGACCCGGCTGTAAGTAACTGAGCATGCGCGGCATGCTCAGTTACTTACACTATACACTGCAATACAAGTGTATTGCAGTGTAAAGGCTTGAATAAGCGATCGGATGATCGCTTATTCAAGCCAAGAAGTAGAAAATGTAAAAAAGTAAAAAAAAAAAAAATTTAATCTTTTTATAATATAATTAAATAAATAAATAAAATAAAAGTCCCATAATCTCCCCAGTAACACATAAAATGCAAATAAAGTATATAAAACACAAAACACGTACATATTTGGTATCACCGCGTCCGTATTAATCTGTACAATATATCTAAATCAATATTGAACCCGCTCGGTGAACTACGTAAAAAAAAAACTCGAAAAACTTCCCATAATATACAATTTTTCATCAAACACCATCACAAAAAATGTTCTAAAAAGTGATCAAAAAAAGTTACGGTACCTAATATGATACGACTGAAAAGAACAACTGTTTTCGCAAAAAATAAGCCCTCAACCAGATCTGACAACAGAAAAATACAGAAGTTATGGCCCTGAAAACTTGTCAATAGTAAAAACAATGCGATTTTCTCCAATATTGGTTTTGCTCAGGAAAATTGAGCAAAATAAGAAAAACTATATAAATGAGGTATCACCGCGTCCGTATTAATCTGTACAATATATCTAAATCAATATTGAACCCGCTCGGTGAACTACGTAAAAAAAAAACTCGAAAAACTTCCCATAATATACAATTTTTCATCAAACACCATCACAAAAAATGTTCTAAAAAGTGATCAAAAAAAGTTACGGTACCTAATATGATACGACTGAAAAGAACAACTGTTTTCGCAAAAAATAAGCCCTCAACCAGATCTGACAACAGAAAAATACAGAAGTTATGGCCCTGAAAACTTGTCAATAGTAAAAACAATGCGATTTTCTCCAATATTGGTTTTGCTCAGGAAAATTGAGCAAAATAAGAAAAACTATATAAATGAGGTATCACCGCAATCGTAGTGAACCAGAGAATAAAGATAAAATATTATTTTTACGTTACGGTGAGCGGGGGGGGGGGGGGATGCTCACAATCCAAAATAAAAATTGATGATTTTGTTTGTGTCCCCCTTGAAATAGTTAATAAAATCTCATGAATAAGCTTTAGACTCCCAAAATAAATTATTTATACATTGTATCTCATCCCATAAAAAATAAGCCCTCATATGATCGCATTATCAAAAAAAATAAAAATTTATAGGTCGTACAATGTGACAATACAAATCTGCTGTGGACGGCGCCTCCATTCATTCTATGCTCGGCCGTGCGCCCGTACAGCAGTTTACCACCACATATGGGGTATCAGTAAACTCGGGAGGAATTGGGCATCAAGCGTTGCAGTGCGTTTCATCATTTAATTTATTCTGAAAATGTCAGTTTTGGCCTAAATGAATGTATTTCCAAAAAAATTCCATAGTTTCTAAATCGCAGGTCCATATTTTTTAACCCATGTGAAACACTTAAAGGGTTAATGAACTTAATAGAAGTTGTTTTACATATGTTGAGGGGTGAAGTTTCTATAGTGGGGTAATTTATGAGGTTTTACTATTATTTAGGCCTCTCAAAGTCACTTGGAAGCCGAGTTGTCCCTCAAAATGTGAGTTTTGGCAATTTTCATGAAAATAAGAAAAATCGCACCTAAAGTTCTGCGCCTCATAACATCCTAGAAAAATGACCGGAAGCATAAAATATCATCCCAACATAAAGCAGATATTCTGTAAATGTTAATTATCAAACTTTTTGGGTAGTTTTACTTCCTGTCTGGAAACCAGAACATTTCAAACTTGGAAAATGAAGAATTTTTACAAACTTTTGCCAAATTTTCACTTTTTTTCAGAACGAAACGCAAAACTTATCACTTAAATTTTATAACTAACATGAAGTACAATGTGTCACGAGAAAACATTCTCAAAATCACCAGGATATGTTAAAGCGTTCCGAAGTTATAACCAATTATCGTGAGACATGTCAGATTTGAAAAATCGAGTCTGGTCATTGAGCTGAAAACTAGTGTCGGTGATAAGGGGTTAAAACACGAACGATCTCATTCACTGAGGGAAAGTTTCTGCAACTCCAACTTCTACTTACAATATCTTCAGATAGGTTTTGGAAAGATACAAGGGAACTTCAAACTTCTGAAACATATTTAAAAAAATAGTTAATTGTATATAGTATAATGAATGTGCATGTGCACTCATGCATAATGATAACAGTCACAAAACAGTTATATAACCAATAAGTTAGCATTATAATATAATAAGAATTATAGTAAACCTGTATATTGTGGCTGTAAACCTGTGAATTTACACCTAACCAAGTAGCTAATAAAGAAAATATTACAATTTTAATATATATATATATATATATATATATATATATATCATACTAACATGCCTGCCAAAAGATAATAAATATAAAATAACTTGGTAAATATACAGATATAATATCTGCTTAATCTTCTACTTGGTAAATATACAGATATAATATCTGCTTAATCTTCTACTTGGGCACTGGGTTGAGTATTTCCTGGGTGACTCCTCCCTTTTCCATCCAATAAATGGATGGTTGGAGCTGCAATCATATTATACTTATTTGTATCTGATGCTCAATGTGTTTACCACATCTTTGGCTCCTACCTAAGCGCCCAACTACTACCCCTAAATTACAGATCAGGCTTGACAAAGGTCGACTCAGACCGAAACGTCGCTGAAAGAATTATTTGGATCTGTTATTACTTTATATGATCTTCCTGTGATTTTTATGGTGGAGCTGTATACCATATAATACGATATGAATTAAAAGAAATCGTTAAACTCACAAAGGATGTGTGCTATGTATTTTTCCACTGTGTTTACCATTGTGACACTCAGGCATCCTGTTTGATTTGTTTTATACATTTATACACATTTATTTTCAAAGTTATGTATACTGAATGGGGAGGATGTAAAACAAAAATAAATACCTGGTCTTTAAAGTGTTAAACACAGGGGGAATTTATCATAGCTTGTACACTTTTCATGATATACAATTGCAATTTATTATCTCCATACCGCACCTCCACGCCAAATAGGCAGAGATGGGGCATGGAGGGGTGGGTAATGGGCAGGGCTGGAGCAGGGATGCTGACTATTGCAGATTTCTATGCTAGGCAGGAGCACAGTTTTTATCTTCCGATAAGCTTGAATTTATAAGGTCATGTAATAAGGTCGTTTTTTTTTTTTACCTCGAAACGCCTAGCTTTAAGATTTGATGAAAACCTTTTTGATTTTATTGTGAAACTTTTTAATGAAAAATGAAATTTTGTTGGACAAAACTTTGAGCAAATTGTCTTTATGGTCGGAAAAATTGGAAGCATGGCTACACGTGGAGCGCTCCATTTTCTCCATTTTTTCCTGACTAAACTTTGTCTTACTAACGGACCTCAGAAGGTTCTGAGGAGAGTAGCAAACCAGGCCTGACAAGGACTTCCATCTATATGTCTACAGAGTAGCTATGCACTTAGCATAACTACATCAGGTGAGCGGACACGCACACATCCACATTTTTTTCTTTATATTACAGTGTAACCCCCCTTTTTCTTCCCTCCTTTTCTCTTTAGCTGAAAGCAGGAGCCTCTTAGCATATCAGACCAAATGTGTACTGGGGTAGCAGTATCACAAATGGCTCCCAAATGTGATAAATTTTGAGGGGGGGGGGTGAGAAGTGAAGGTGAACAGAAAAAATGTATGGTCCAGGAGATTATTTTAATGTATTTAAAGGAAACCTATCAGCTGTTCTGACATCGCTAGTTTTAGAGCAGCTGATAAGAATTCCATAGCAGCATTTATGTTATTGATCCATACATTATTCGTTGTTAAATAAACTTTTCTTTAATATGCAAATGTGCATCTGCACTGAAGTGAGGAACTTGAGCCAGAAGCTAAATCTCTATTCCTTTCACACATTGTGTAAGAAGGGATGACCAGCGTGAGGATCTAGAGAAGACTCTCAGTCCAGCCCTGGGAGCAGTGGCTGGGCACAATACTGATATATAAGCTGGACATCGCTTCAAAGAAGATGTTGAACCGGACTCCAGCTCAGCTTATGTGATTACAGCTTTATGAACTGAATGTTAAGTTTACAGACATGGAAAAGGACAATGTAGGGGTAAGGACAATGCTTTCTAATGGCAGTTTATGAAAATATTTTTAATTTTTGGTGGTTAATTTGACTGACAGGTTCCCTTCAATACTATAAAATTCTTCTGGAATAAGTGGAGGCTCCCTGGAAGTTATGATGTGAAGTGCTGTCTTGCAGTTACAGTTTTAGCATGTTGCGTTATTTTATTGACAATATTTCAGAAGAAACTAGGGTTCTGAACGTGATATATTTTTTGCGCTATCCAATAATGTGCAAATTTTTTTTCCTCTTTGGCTGTTGTTTTGAAAAGTTGCTTAGAGCAGCCCTAATCTGTTGCTGTTCTATAAATAATGATTTGAATGCTTGAGGATTTGAAGCAGTGCTTGGTCTTTCCCTGGAGCTGTGTCAAAGCCAAAGGCTGATTTTTATAGAAGTAGATGAAATATTTATTTCAATTTTTTAAAAGTATTAAAATGGAGACAAGTCCAATATAAAAAAAAGAATATTTACCTAGCATGGCACCTTTGCAACCAACATATTTATTTTTCCCTTGTTTTTAATACATTGGCACCACATTAACAATACACAAGCAAAACGGTGTTATATAAGTAGAACGCTGCCAGAGGGTAAAGTGTTTGAAAACAGAACCACAGAACACTTTGTCTGATCTTCAGTTATTAACAAAGTGGTTTGGGTTGGTATTTGAAGTTATATGTTTATAGCAGATGTCTTTTGTTTGACTTCAAAGCTTTAACTTCAAAGTCAATATAACTTAAAATAATTTAAATATTATTACGTATATAGTAAAGTAGGTAAAAATATGTCATAATGGTTATCATGAAGACTGTGAAAACATAAGATATATGGGCTTTGGGCAACACTGCTTATTTGCAATTTGATTTATTTCTGGGTCTATTTGATGGTCTGGGTCTGTATTTTAGACATCTATACATGGCAACTATTATGAGATTGAGTGCTTTTTAAAAATTTCATTGTTCAAAACAAGATATATAGACATTTTTGTATGGGAGGGCACATTGGGCCCCATTGCTGTACCCAGAATCTGTAGATAGAACTGATCACCAAACAAAAAAAGATGTATAATTATATGTAGAAATTGAATAATGAGTGCCGTTTCATTGTCATCGATGGAATTTTGTGAGGGAAGTATGTCCACTGCTCTGATGATTGAAGTGTAGAGACTACAGACATCCTGTAGTGTAACTAGGAGCAATGGTTGTGGTAAGGGTGATAAATTCTTGATTGCCTCTACAAGTTGAGATGTATCTAGTAGAAAGGATGTCGTTTTTCTAATCATTGGGGTTAGAATTTTCTCAAGAAATTTTGCCAGTGGGGCCAATATGGAATCAGTGGAGGCCACAATGGGTCTCCCTGGACGTTTTTCCAGTCTTTTGTGGAGCTTTGGCAATGTGTAGGACACAGGAGTGATAGGGTAATGATTGATGAGATATTGTGCAGTTTTTTTGTTAATAGTGCCACTGGCTATGTATTTGCCTATTGTATTCTGGATAGTAGTAGCACTTTTGGGAGTGGGATCTTGTGAAAGTTTTTTGTATGTAGTGATGTCATCTAATTGGGTTTGTATTTTTGCTATATAGTCTTTTTTATCCATTACCACTATTGCCCTTTCTTTGTCCGCTGGTTTTCTTACCAGAATTTGGGAACTTTTAAGTGAAGTGAGTACCTGTCGTTCCAAAGGAGAGAGATTAGAATCATGTTTGTACTTATTCTTTTTGATGTCCGTAAGTAGTGTTTGTGTATCATTATTAACCAGTGAGATGTCAGTCTCAACTGGATGATAATGTGAAGGAGAGTTATAGTTACTTTTGTTTCTGAGGCCTAGTTTATCAATGATGTATAATGTTGGAGGTAGTGTCAGAGTCTCTAGTGGAAGGTGGGATGTCAGTAAAATGGACTTTAACTCTGAAAGATCATAATAATATAGTTTAAAAAGACGCAAGTCCATCAAGCCCAACCTTTAAGAATTAAATAAATGTTTTATCCCCATAACCTGTGATATTTTTTCTCTCGAGAAAGGCATCCAGGTCTCTCTTGAACGTGTACATAGAGTCCGCCATAACAACCTCCTGCGGCAGAGAGTTCCACAGTCTCACTGCTCTTACAGTAAATAACCTTTGTCTATGTTGATGGTAGAATCGCCTCTCCTCTAGACGTAGAGGATGCCCCCTTGTCCTGGTCACAGGCCTAGATATAAAAAAAATCTTTGGAGAGATCCTTGTACTGTCCGTTTAGGTATTTGTACATTGTAATGAGGTCTCCCCACAGTCGTCTTTTTTCTAAACTGAATAATACCAAATTTTGCAATCATTGCAGTCATTGTATTCTAGTCCCCCCATTCCCCTAATAATCTTGGTTCCTCTCCTCTGAACCTGTTCCAGTTCTACTATGTCCTCTTGTGTGGACCAGGGATTTGTATGAGGGCAAATGCAGTTATCATGAGAATCAATTCCTCTCTTGATACATCCCATTATTTTATTTGCTTTAGCAGCAGCCGCCTGGCTCTGGTCACTAAAATTAAGTTTACCATCCACTAATACCCCCAAGTCCTTTTCAGCTCCAGTTTACCAAGTAATTGACTGTTCAGAACATAATTATACTTTTTGTTTCCATGGCCCAAGTGCATAACTTTACATTTATCTACATTAAACCTCATCAACCATTTCTCTGCCCATTCCTCAAGTTTACAGAAATCCCTCTGTAATGCTAAACTATCGACCTCAGAATTTATTACACAGCTTAGTATCATCTGCAAATATTGAAACTTGACTGTGTAAACCCACTACAAGGTCATTAATAAAAATATTAAAAAGAAGTGGCCCCAATACTGACCCCTGTGGTACTCCACCGTAAAACATCAACCCAATCTGAGAATGTGCCATTAATGACGATCCTCGATTTTATATAACTAAGTCAATTACTTACTTACCCAAATACACAGATTTCCCCTAGTCCCAGCAGTCTCATTTTATGTACCAACCTTTTAAGAGGCACAGTGTCAAATGAAATGTCCAGATATACAACATCCACAGCGTCCCCCTGATTCAGTCTGGAACTTACTTCCTTGTAGAAACCAATCAGATAAGTCTGACAGGACCGATCTCTCATAAACCCATGCTGACACTGGGTTATAAGGTTATGTACAGCGAAATACTCCAGGATAGCATCTCTAACAAACCCCTCAAATATTTTCCCCACCACAGAAGTTCGACTCACAGGTCTGTAGTTTCCAGGATCGCTTTTTGATTCTTTTTTGTATATTGGTACCCCATTTGCTATGCATCAGTCCTGTGGTACATAACCAGTCCTCAGTAAATCTTCAATTATTAAAAATAACAGTCTGTCTATCACGGTACATGCAGAACCCGGGGGGATTTATCTATCTTAGTGGTTGTGAGATGGCACCGTACCTCTTCCTGGGTTAAACTGTTGACATTCCAAAGATAATTTACATCATTCCTCATTGTGTCTTCCATCAGGGGATTTTCCTGGGTAAAGACAGCCGAGAAGGCGACATTCAGTAGAATGGCCCTTTCCTCATCTCCTTCCACCATGACCCCCATGTTATTCCTAAGGGGGCCCACACTCTCCATTTTTAGTTTCTTATCATTTATATACTTGAAAAATAATTTGGGATTATTTTTGCTCTCTCTGGCAATATTTCTCTCAGTCTCTATTTTTGCGGCCTTTATCTGCTTTTTACAGGATTTATTTTTCTCTCTATAATCCTGTAACACCTCATAGCTACCTTTGCGTTTTAGCACCTTAAATGCCTTATCTTTCTCACTTATTGCTTTCCTTACAAGACTAGTTAGTCACATTGGCTTTTTCTTGTTCCTCTTATGCTTTTTGCTTATGGTATGTGTTTCTCACAGGTCTTTTTTAGAATATATGAGAAAAAACTCCCATTTTTTTTTTTTGGGGGGGGGGTGTTTTTGAGAATATTGTCCCAGTTTATGCCTAGGTGTTGAAAATTTGCCCTCCTGTGTTGGTTGCCCTCAACTAAGGCTCTTAGTAAAGCGTAATTCAAAATCAATAATATTATGATCACTGTTACCCAGGTTCCCCCAACCTGTAATTTTGATACCCTATCAGGTCTGTTGGTTAGGATTAGGTCCAACAGTGCCCCCTCTTGTTGGCTCCAGTATGAAAAAAGACTAAGGTAGATGATAATGATGCTTAAATTCACTTGAAGTATGAGGACAGTACATAGAGTGAATAAAATGTAACTTTTAATGTTTATAATTAAAATTATTGATAAAAAATAACAAGTGTTGAAAAAATGAGAGCACTCATGAGCAATTACACTGTCTAAAATGAATAGACCAAATGTCTAGTTCTACCATAGACTGAAGAGTCCTTCAAAGATATGCCATATTTGTGTATATTTCAATGTTCCACAAAAAATGATATAAAAAAGGACTCACCACTGAGATGGTCTATGGTTGAAAAAATATATGTAGGAAGCAGCGTCTCCTGTTCACCCGTCTTGGTGTGTACCTGGATTCTGATGAGGAAACTGGATCCCGTGTCTCAGAAAACCGTTTAGCGGGTAGTGCGTACACAGTGGGGGCGTTGTGTGGAGGCGTGTGTCCAACAGGATATGGTCAAACTGTCAAAGAAAGGGGGGATTGGGTAAAAGTACTAACCCTATTAACCCCTGACCAGACAGATTGCTATTAATCCCTAAGTATCCTAACCTCGGAGCCGCGGCCCTATATGGCTGCCACCCCGACTGGAACCTTTCCCTATAAACACTGGCACTGTTAAAGACCTACAGAGTCCAGGGAAGGTATATTAAATTGCTTTACAGTAGTGATGTCAGGTAGAGCATGTCCCTACATGCCATGTTTCGCCCTGCTTAGGCTCATCAGGGGACATTTCAAAAATACCATAGTCACCTTTGTAATTGATGACTGAGGTTTTAAGAAAGGGTACAGGTTAACTCATATCAGGCATATAAGTGACCTCTACGAGTGATTCCCTGTGTCGGGAGCTTGTGGTAAAGAGCTTCCGTCGGTTATGTGAACCAGTGGGTCCAGTGGAACCCTCCCCTACTGTAGAGCCTGTAGCCGAACACAAAAGTCAGCCCAGTTCTCCATGAACCCAAAGCCCTCCTTCCTACACCATCTTTTGAGCCACTTATTTACCTCCCTGATCTCCCGCTGCCTTTCTGCTGTGGCACGTGGTACAGGTAGTATTTTGGAGAAAACTACCTCGAGGTCCAGACATGACTACTGGTTCCTCACCAGCCCCTCCCAGTAATCTGTCAACCCGATCTGCAACCTGCCGAACCCAAGCACCCGGCAAACAACACACTGTTCAGTATGCAATCATTGTGTCTTTGTGGCAGATTGCCCGGTCTGTTCCCCTAATAATTGGATCTCCCATTACCAGCAGCCGTCTGACCTTGCCTGTGCTCCCATTACCTTTCTTACTGGAGCAGACAGTCCCCTGGTTGCTAGAGGCCATGTCTTGCTGCAGCATTGCTACCCCAGAGCTGAGATACCCCTCATCCCCCAGCTTGGCAAACTTATTGGGGTGGACCAAATCAGGACTAGACTCCCTGCAACTCTTCCCTCTACCCCGCCTGCTAAATGTTACCAAACTTGCTGCCCCCTCACTCTGCACCTCCATACTTCCATCCCCACACCCATCTTCCGCAGAGAGTTTGTGCTCCAGGAGCAGCAAACTTCGCTCCATATTGTCAATTGTCCGCAGCCTTGACACTTGCTTATTTAGATCCAGAATCTGGGCTTCCAGATGAGCAATTTTCACACATCTCACACAGCTGTATTCCCCATCGAACGGCTGTTCAAGGAAAGCATACATGGCACAGGATGTACACTGTATAGCATTGCCAGTTATGGAGTGCTAACGGGGAATACAAGGGAAATATGGAAGAAAAAAGAAGATTCACATTAAAAGTAACACAAAAATACAGCCGTTACCTGCTAAAGTCCATCAAACTTAAAGAGAACCTGTCACCAGGAGACCCATTTTTAGCACTCCCCCAGTCCCCACAGAGCATAGTACATACACTGCCAAAGTGTTTTTGTATAAAAAAAATAGGTTTTACAGAAAAAAAGATATGTTATATTGTACCTTGCATTAGAATCTGCTGTGTGACTAGGCAGTTGCCTGGAAAGGAGCAGTCTCTCCCCCCCTCTCTTGGGAAACATGTGACCTTTTCAAATGTATGAATAACTCCCCACACTCGGGATTGGCTGTAGAGGAGCAGGGGGAGTCGCTAAGCCAAGTGTATATATATTTGAAAAGGATACATGGAGTAGCTGTTTCCCAAGAGTGGGGGGAACTGCTCCTTTCCAGCCCCTCCCATTTGGCAACTGCCTAGTCACACAGCAGATGCTAATGAAAGGTACAATATAACATATCTTTTTTTCTACAAAACCAATTTTTAATACAAAAACACTTTGGCAGTGTATGTACTATGCTATGTGGGGACTGGGGGAGTGCTAAAAATGGGTCTCCTGGTGACAGGTTCCCTTTAAGTCCCTTAATCCTAAATCCCACTTTGGACACTGCACACATTTAGGATCAATGCACAGTCGCTTTTCTGAATGCTCTTAAAAAGGTTATTTGCCACAATAATCCGCTATGTTCACTGCAACAAGATCTGGCCTAAAGAAGAAAATGCGATGCAGATGGTCCTCTAATGTTAAGGTGTCTATTGTAGTGCTTGGGCAGAATGAAAGGCCCTTACTTAGTACTGTCATCTCAGTTGGTTTTTATGTTTGTGATGAAATGTTAAAGTAAACCTACCATTTCAAATGGTAGGTTTAAGCTGTAAACACCGAGCACCAGCTCAGGGTGAGCTGGTGCCGGTGCTTAGTTTCGTTAGTGTTAAAACCGCGGTATTGCGGTTTTAACACTTTTTAAACTTTATAGCATAAACTGCTTCGGCGCTGCGTGCGCACGATCGTGCGCGCGCCTACATAGGAAATGCCGCAGGCGTTGCGCGCGCGCACGGTCGCGCGCAGCGCCAAAGCGGCTTCTGCTATAAAGTTTAAAAAGTGTTAAAACCGCGATACCGCGGTTTTAACACTAACGAAACTAAGCACCGGCACCAGCTCACCCTGAGCTGGTGCTCGGTGTTTACAGCTTAAACCTACCATTTGAAATGGTAGGTTTCCTTTAATGACTTGTTCTAACCCACCTCTGAGCGAGTCTGGAATCATGGTGGTGGAGGTTGTTTTTTTTCTTGCATCGTCTTCTCGTTGGTCGTCTCTTTCTTGTGTTGTGTGTGGACTCAAGAAGGGATTGGAATGATGTGGACTAAAAAACGGTGATTGTGGGAATCGGAGGATCTCTCACCACTAGACAGTGGGCCACCGGGAAAACCCCTGGTGGGTCCCGACTGCTCTTGGCTCCGCCCCCTCATTATACTATGGATGAGGGGGAACGTGGATGCAGTGCTTCCTGCACCTGTGATACCACTGTATCAGTGTCACTGAGTGTGTCTGCTCACAGTTGCTAGGTCTGGACTGGCTCCTGTGATTGAGAGCAGACACATTCAGTAATCCCAGCAGGACTGTGTCAGCTTCATACCTCAGGGAGCAGCAGAGGGCAGAATCAGCTGGAGAGTGGAGGAGTCTCTCATCTTCACACAAACCTCGGGCAGTGAGGTGTAATGTGCTCACAGTGACTCTCACTGCCCCAGTGCTGGGGGAAGATGAGAGACTCCTAGTAAAGAATGGCTTTATCGGACTGCCAGCGCTGCACTGAGCAGCCAGGAAGGGAGCAGCCAGCCCTGGAGCTGCTGAGCAGACAGGGACCCACAAGATTGCTCAGTGGGCCCTCCTCCTGGTCCTGACAGGCACCTGGGGCCACCAATGAGAAGGCAGCTTGTAGCTGAGGCATCTTCACTCTGCCCCACCTAACCCTGAGCTGCGCACTGGCGGGACATGGGTGCTGAAGAGCTGTTCCCTCTCCTCAGATCTGCATGGTGGCCTCCTGCCCAGAGATATAGGTATTTACAGCAATACACTGCACTACATGTCACATTAATAACTTCCCATCTAAGAACTACAACTCCCAGCAGCTGAAAGAGCTGCTGAAGATGTAGTTCTTCAGCCCACTCTAATTTTGTATAGGTTTACTTTAACCCCCTTTGCCCCATGTGGCCCCCCCTCCACCGAAGAGTTTCCAAAATGCATATTCTTCACAAAATGTTCTCAATACAAACGGCTTTACCCCATTAAAAATGACATCTTACCTCCCCGAAGTATAAAAAACTCAACTTTCTATTGATTACCTTTCAGAAAATTAAAAACAAACCCTTTATTTAACCCCTTAGCGCTCCGCGCCGTAGCTGTACTGCGCAGCTTCCCACTATTGGCGCTCAGCGCAGTACAGCTACTGCGCGAGCGCATACTATTTTAGAATTGTCACCACGTCGCGAGACGTGGTGACATCGGGCTGAAATTTGGGTGACAGAGGCAGGAGGAGTTCCTGTCTCCGTCACCCGACCAATCAAATTGGTCCCGCCCGCCGATCGCCGTGATTGGCCAGTCAAACCTGACTGGCCAATTACAGCGATTTTAGGCTAAAAAACGTGCTTTTAGCACTTTCCTCTTCCTCCAGCGGCACCATTTTGGTTTGGTATCGCTGGAGAGAGGAAAGAGCGTTACTGTGTGCACCAAAATACACTTTTACACTATAAATAGTGTTCTGATCCTTATCTGATCCCTATTGTTCCCTACAAATTCCCATCCTATCTGTTTTTTCCTGTGTCCTGTGTGTTCCCTGTGTGATCGCCTTGTGTGATCCCACGTGTCTTCCGTTTTTCCCTGTCTGTCCCTTCTGAACCCAAACGCACTTTTCAGTGCGCTGTGTTAGCGTTGTTCTGCACTGGACGCACTTTTCAGTGCGCCGTGTGAATAGCGCTGCACAGAATCTTTAGCAATCTTAGCGGTAGTTAGTTTGTCTTAGGGCAAGCTAGGTGCATTTGTAGCGCCTTTTTGCGCGGTGCACATAGGTTTTTTTTCGGTGCCTGGTAATATTTTTTTCCAGAACGCCGTGTACCCGTACTTAGCTATTTTTTGTGTGTGCCATCTGTGCGGCTGGTCCGTGTGGCTTGGTGTGCATTATCTTTTTTTTTTTGTGTGCTATCTGTGCGGCTTGTCCGTGTAGTTTAGTGCGCATTATTTTTTTTGTGTGCTATCTGTGCGGCTTGTCCGTGTAGTTTAGTGCGCATTATTTTTTGTGTGTGCCATCTGTGCGGCTTGTCCGTGTAGTTTGGTGTGCATTACCTTTTTTTTTGTGTGCTATCTGTGCGGCTTGTCCGTGTAGTTTAGTGCGCATTATTTTTTTTGTGTGCTATCTGTGCGGCTTGTCCGTGTAGTTTAGTGCGCATTATTTTTTTTGTGTGCTATCTGTGCGGCTTATCCGTGTAGTTTAGTGCGCATTATTTTTTGTGTGCCATCTGTGCGGCTGGTCCGTGTGGCTTGGTGTGCATTATCTTTTTTTTTTGTGTGCTATCTGTGCGGCTTGTCCGTGTAGTTTAGTGCACATTATTTTTTGTGTGTGCCATCTGTGCGGCTTGTCCGTGTAGTTTGGTGCGCATTATCTTTTTTTTTTTTGTGTGCTATCTGTGCGGCTTGTCCGTGTAGTTTAGTGCACATTATCTTTTTGTGTGTGCCATCTGTGCGGCTTGTCCGTGTAGTTTGGTGCGCATTATCTTTTTTTTTTTGTGTGCTATCTGTGCGGCTTGTCCGTGTAGTTTAGTGCACATTATTTTTTGTGTGTGCCATCTGTGCGGCTTGTCCGTGTGGTTTGGTGTGCATTCTCTTTTTTTTTTTGTGTGCTATCTGTGCGGCTTGTCCGTGTAGTTTAGTGCACATTATTTTTTGTGTGTGCCATCTGTGCGGCTTGTCCGTGTAGTTTGGTGTGCATTATATTTTTTTTTTGTGTGCCTGCTAGACGGTTTATCCGTGTAGTTTGGTGCACATTATCTAATTTTTCTTGTTCTCTATTTTTTTTTGTGTGCAATGTCTCAGAAGACGTACACCGTGTTGGAGGCATATAACATGCTTGCCTCTGACACCGAGTCAGCTAGTGGGGATGATGGTCCCTTTTACCTATCATCATCCTCCTGCTCATCTTCCAGTGACCTGGAAGGACCCCCAAGAAGGCGCCGTAGGGTTCCAGGGACTTCTGCAATTGAAGTGCCTGGGACTTCTGCAGGAGAAGTGCCTGGGACTTCTGCAGGAGAAGTGCCTGGGACTTCTGCAGGAGAAGTTTCTGGGACTTCTGCAGGAGAAGCGTCTGGGGCTTCCACTGACCCCACATGGGTAGCCCCAGATAATTATACCCCTCAGGTCCCTGACTTTTTGGGCCATCCTGGCATTAACTTTGACACGACAGGGCTCAGAGCTGTAGACTTTTTTAAGTTTTTTTTTGATGAGGAGCTGCTAAATATTATTATATTTCAGACAAATCTCTACGCTGCACAACATATTGCCCAAAACCCCACGTCCTTTTATGCACAACCCTACAGGTGGACCCCTGTCACTGCAGCAGAGATGTACAAGTATTGGGGCATAATACTCCTTATGGGGATAGTAAAGAAGCCTTCAATCAGGGACTACTGGAGCACAGATATACTGTACCACACCCCCATGTTCCGCATGGCAATGAGCAGGATGCGCTTTGAAGCCATCCATAAGTTTTTGCACTACACTGACAACACACAGTGCCCACCCAGAGGTGACCCCAGTTATGATCGGTTATTTAAGGTCAGGCCCATATTAGATCATTTTAGTGCCAAGTTTGCCCAGGCATATACTCCCGCCAAACATGTGAGCATAGACGAGTCCCTGGTACAATTCAAAGGGAGACTTCAATTCCGCCAGTACCTGCCCAATAAGAGGGCAAGATATGGTGTGAAAATGTATAAGCTGTGCGAAAGTTCATCAGGGTACACATACAAGTTCAGGGTATATGAAGGGAAGGACTCCACTATAGTGCCCCCAGAATGCCCCCCCTTCCTGGGTGTTACAGGGAAGATAGTGTGGGATTTAGTGCACCCACTGCTGGACCAGGGCTACCACCTCTACCTGGACAATTTCTACACCAGCACCACCCTGTTCAAGTGCCTCACTTCCAGAAATACTGCGGCATGCGGCACTGTACGCAGAAATCAGAGAGGTCTCCCTAAGTCGCTGCTTGGGCAAAAACTTAAAAGGCACGAAAGCAGGGCACTATGCAGCGACTCTGTATTGTGTGTTAAGTACAAGGACAAGAGAGAGGTCCTTGTATTAACCACAATACATGAGCACACCACCACCCCTGTCCCAGTACGAGGTGCCAGTGCAGAAGCCCCCCAAGCCAGACTGTATTTTAGATTATAACAAATACATGGGAGGGGTGGACTTGTCTGACCAGGTGCTTCAGCCGTACAATGCCATGCGGAAGTCGAGGGTGTGGTACAAGAAGCTGGCCGTGCACATCATGCAGATGGCATTGTATAATGCTTATGTGCTGCATCGATATGCCGGCCAGAGGGGAACTTTCCTGGAATTTCAAGAGATGGTAATAAAGTACTTTCTTTTTGGAGACCAGGAAGGGGGGAGTGCTAGCACATCTGGAAGTGAGGCCACATCACGTATTGTACCAGGGCAGCACTTTCCAGGAGTAGTTCCCCAAACAGCCAGCAAGGGAAGGTCACAAAAGAGGTGCAGGGCAGAGGTCGCATTAACGCCTCACCACGCGTCATAGACGCGTGATGAGGCGCCATTACCCCCCAAAATAATTGCCATGCGTAAAAGAACGCATGGCAATTATTCCCTGTAGCGCACAGGCTGAGCGGCCCGGCGCGCGCTGCAAAAGAGGGAAATGTCACTAGCGCGATCGCAGCGCGCTCCGGGCCGCTCAGCGGGGCACGTGACTAAGGGGCGTGCCGGAGAGACCCGGAGTGAGAGCACCGGCCACAGGGGAGACATGTGGACAGAGGGGCTGTCCCCGCGACGGGACTTAAGATCAAGGCCGGGTGAGTGTAGTGTGCTGTGTGTGCTGTGTGCGTGCTGTGTGAGTGTAGTCTTGTGTGTGCTGTGTGTGCTGTGTGAGTGTAGTGTAGTGGTGTGCGTGCTGTGTGAGTGGAGTGTAGTGTAGTGGTGTGCGTGCTGTGTGAGTGGAGTGTAGTGTAGTGGTGTGCGTGCTGTGTGAGTGGAGTGTAGTGTAGTGGTGTGCGTGCTGTGTGAGTGGAGTGTAGTGTAGTGGTGTGCGTGCTGTGTGAGTGGAGTGTAGTGTAGTGGTGTGCGTGCTGTGTGAGTGGAGTGTAGTGTAGTGGTGTGCGTGCTGTGTGAGTGGAGTGGAGTGTAGTGTAGTGGTGTGTGTGCTGTGTGAGTGGAGTGGAGTGTAGTGTAGTGGTGTGTGTGCTGTGTGAGTGGAGTGGAGTGTAGTGTAGTGGTGTGTGTGCTGTGTGAGTGGAGTGTAGTGTAGTGGTGTGTGTGCTGTGTGAGTGTAGTGTAGTGTAGTGTAGTGGTGTGTGTGCGAGTGGAGTGTAGTGTAGTGGTGTGTGTGCTGTGTGAGTGGAGTGTAGTGTAGTGGTGTGTGTGCTGTGTGAGTGGAGTGGAGTGTAGTGGTGTGAGTGGAGTGGAGTGGAGTGGTGTGCGTGCTGTGTGAGTGGAGTGTAGTGTAGTGGTGTGCGTGCTGTGTGAGTGGAGTGTAGTGTAGTGGTGTGCGTGCTGTGTGAGTGGAGTGTAGTGTAGTGGTGTGCGTGCTGTGTGAGTGGAGTGTAGTGTAGTGGTGTGCGTGCTGTGTGAGTGGAGTGTAGTGTAGTGTAGTGGTGTGCGTGCTGTGTGAGTGGAGTGTAGTGTAGTGTAGTGGTGTGCGTGCTGTGTGAGTGGAGTGTAGTGTAGTGTAGTGCGTGCTGTGTGAGTGGAGTGTAGTGTAGTGGTGTGCGTGCTGTGTGAGTGGAGTGTAGTGTAGTGGTGTGCGTGCTGTGTGAGTGGAGTGTAGTGTAGTGTAGTGTAGTGCGTGCTGTGTGAGTGGAGTGTAGTGTAGTGTAGTGCGTGCTGTGTGAGTGGAGTGTAGTGGTGTGCGTGCTGTGTGAGTGGAGTGTAGTGTAGTGGTGTGCGTGCTGTGTGAGTGGAGTGTAGTGTAGTGGTGTGCGTGCTGTGTGAGTGGAGTGTAGTGTAGTGGTGTGCGTGCTGTGTGAGTGGAGTGGAGTGTAGTGTAGTGGTGTGCGTGCTGTGTGAGTGGAGTGTAGTGTAGTGGTGTGCGTGCTGTGTGAGTGGAGTGGAGTGTAGTGTAGTGGTGTGCGTGCTGTGTGAGTGGAGTGTAGTGTAGTGGTGTGCGTGCTGTGTGAGTGGAGTGTAGTGTAGTGGTGTGCGTGCTGTGTGAGTGGAGTGTAGTGTAGTGGTGTGCGTGCTGTGTGAGTGGAGTGGAGTGTAGTGGTGTGCGTGCTGTGTGAGTGGAGTGTAGTGGTGTGCGTGCTGTGTGAGTGGAGTGGAGTGTAGTGGTGTGCGTGCTGTGTGAGTGGAGTGGAGTGTAGTGTAGTGGTGTGCGTGCTGTGTGAGTGTAGTGTAGTGTAGTGGTGTGCGTGCTGTGTGAGTGTAGTGTAGTGTAGTGGTGTGCGTGCTGTGTGAGTGGAGTGTAGTGTAGTGCGTGCTGTGTGAGTGGAGTGTAGTGTAGTGTAGTGCGTGCTGTGTGAGTGGAGTGTAGTGTAGTGGTGTGCGTGCTGTGTGAGTGGAGTGTAGTGTAGTGGTGTGCGTGCTGTGTGAGTGGAGTGTAGTGTAGTGGTGTGCGTGCTGTGTGAGTGGAGTGGAGTGTAGTGGTGTGCGTGCTGTGTGAGTGGAGTGTAGTGGTGTGCGTGCTGTGTGAGTGGAGTGTAGTGTAGTGGTGTGCGTGCTGTGTGAGTGTAGTGTAGTGGTGTGCGTGCTGTGTGAGTGGAGTGTAGTGGTGTGCGTGCTGTGTGAGTGGAGTGTAGTGTAGTGGTGTGTGTGCTGTGTGAGTGGAGTGTAGTGTAGTGTTGTGTGCGTGCTGTGTGAGTGGAGTGTAGTGTAGTGTTGTGTGTGCTGTGTGAGTGGAGAGTAGTGTAGTGTTGTGTGTGCTGTGTGAGTGGAGAGTAGTGTAGTGTTGTGTGCGTGCTGTGTGAGTGGAGTGTAGTGTAGTGTTGTGTGTGCTGTGTGAGTGGAGTGGAGTGTAGTGTAGTGTTGTGTGTGCTGTGTGAGTGTAGTGTAGTGTTGTGCGTGCTGTGTGAGTGGAGAGTAGTGTAGTGTTGTGTGTTGTGTGTGCTGTGTGAGTGTAGTGTAGTGTTGTGTGTTGTGTGTGCTGTGTGAGTGGAGTGTAGTGTAGTGGTGTGCGTGCTGTGTGAGTGGAGTGTAGTGTAGTGTTGTGCGTGCTGTGTGAGTGGAGTGTAGTGTAGTGTAGTGTTGTGCGTGCTGTGTGAGTGTAGTGGTGTGTGTGCTGTGTGAGTGGAGTGTAGTGTAGTGTTGTGTGCGTGCTGTGTGAGTGGAGTGTAGTGTAGTGTTGTGTGTGCTGTGTGAGTGGAGTGTAGTGTAGTGTTGTGTGTGCTGTGTGAGTGTAGTGTAGTGTTGTGCGTGCTGTGTGAGTGGAGAGTAGTGTAGTGTTGTGTGTTGTGTGTGCTGTGTGAGTGGAGTGTAGTGTAGTGTTGTGTGTGCTGTGTGAGTGTAGTGTAGTGTAGTGCGTGCTGTGTGAGTGGAGAGTAGTGTAGTGTTGTGTGTTGTGTGTGCTGTGTGAGTGGAGTGTAGTGTAGTGGTGTGCGTGCTGTGTGAGTGGAGTGTAGTGTAGTGTTGTGCGTGCTGTGTGAGTGGAGTGTAGTGTAGTGTAGTGTTGTGCGTGCTGTGTGAGTGTAGTGTAGTGTTGTGCGTGCTGTGCGAGTGGAGTGTAGTGGTGTGCGTGCTGTGTGAGTGGAGTGGAGTGTAGTGTAGTGGTGTGCGTGCTGTGCCAGTGGAGTGTAGTGGTGTGCGTGCTGTGTGAGTGGAGTGTAGTGCTTTCTGTAGTGGTGTGCGTGCTGTGTAAGTGTAGTGTAGTGGTGTGCGTGCTGTGTGTAGTGGTGTGCGTGCTGTGTGTAGTGTTGTGCATGCTGTGTTTTACCAAAATTTTCATACTCCTCCTCGGGTAAAAATACTCCTCAAAAATGGTGAGAGGAGTATTTTTACCCTTCTGGAAAAATGTTAGTGCGACCTCTGGTGCAGGGTGTGCTCCAAAAATGGCATTCGGAAGGACACCATTCATCACTGTGAGACATGCCCAGAAAAACCAGGGTTATGTATGAAAGATTGCTTCCGAATTTATCATACATCCCTGGATTTTTAGAGTACCCTGTTGTTACCCTGACGCACAGCTTATACATCATGCCGCACCTTCCCTTCTAAGCCCTGCCATGTGCCCAGCCTCTAGATTACTGTCCCGTATGCTTTACCCGGGAAAACATGCATCATGATTTTTAGGGTGTTTGTCTCCCATGGCAGCAGCTGGGCACAAAATGACATAATAGATATTTTTTACTATGCACTATCCATTTTGCACTTTTTCAGGGGTCCACCTGTGGGGTTAAAATGCTAACTATACCCCTAGATTAATTCATGGAGGGGTGTAGTTTCCAAAATAGGGTCAGTTCTTAGGGGTTTCTACTGTACTGGCCCCTATTGGCATCTACAAATCTTTCATGATGCCAAAAAGAAAAAAAAAAGTACAATGTCTGTGCTCCAACAAGTTATTCCCTTTTGAGCCCTGCCGTGTCACTATCCTACAGATTATTGCCTCCTATGGGGTATTGCCCTAACCGGGGTAACCCGCAGAATGATTTTTGATGTGTTTTTCCCCAGTGGCATGAGTTGGGCAAAATACTTTTGTCACTTCAATGGCATATTTGATAAATTGCAATACAACTGTTTCTCTGCACTACTCACTTTGTATTACATTTGAGCCAGCACCTTAGGGGTTAAAATACTCATACAAGCCTACATACATTCTTTGAGGGGTGCCCTTTCCAAAATGGGTTCACTACTTGGGCTTTCTATTGTACTGGTACCTCGGGGGTACCCCCCATTACCAATCTAGTGAAAACGGAGCTTGAAAACCTAAATTGTGCTTCTTTCTTCCTGACCCCTGCCGTGTGCCCAGCCTGTAAATTATTGGCACATGTGTGGTATTGCCGTACTCAGGACAACCCCCAGAATGATTTTTGGGGTGTTTGTCTAAAGTGGCATGGGTTGGGCACAGTATATGAGGCACAAAAATGACTTTTTTTGAGATAAAAACACAATTTTTACTCTGCACCATTTACTTTGCATTCAATTTTGACCAGCGTGTTGGGGGTTAAAATGATCATACAAGCCTACATACATTCTTTGAGGGGTGCCCTTTCCAAAATGGGTTCACTACTTGGGAGTTTCTATTGTACTGGTACCTCGGGGGTACCCCCCATTACCAATCTAGTGAAAACGAAGCTTGAAAACCTAAATTGTGCTTCTTTCTTCCTGACCCCTGCCGTGTGCCCAGCCTGTAAATTATTGGCACATGTGTGGTATTGCCGTACTCAGGACAACCCCCAGAATGATTTTTGGGGTGTTTGTCTAAAGTGGCATGGGTTGGGCACAGTATATGAGGCACAAAAATGACTTTTTTGAGATAAAAACACAATTTTTACTCTGCACCATTTACTTTGCATTCAATTTTGACCAGCGTGTTGGGGGTTAAAATGATCATACAAGCCTACATACTTTCTTTGAGGGGTGCCCTTTCCAAAATGGGTTCACTACTTGGGAGTTTCTATTGTACTGGTACCTCGGGGGTACCCCCCATTACCAATCTAGTGAAAACGAAGCTTGAAAACCTAAATTGTGCTTCTTTCTTCCTGACCCCTGCCGTGTGCCCAGCCTGTAAATTATTGGCACATGTGTGGTATTGCCGTACTCAGGACAACCCCCAGAATGATTTTTGGGGTGTTTGTCTAAAGTGGCATGGGTTGGGCACAGTATATGAGGCACAAAAATGACTTTTTTGAGATAAAAACACAATTTTTACTCTGCACCATTTACTTTGCATTCAATTTTGACCAGCGTGTCGGGGGTTAAAATGCTCACCACAACCACCGATAAATTCTTTGAGGGGTCTAGTTTCCGAAATGGTGACATTTTGGGGGGTTTTCTATTGTACTTTTACTTCAGGGGCTCTTCAATTACACTGTGGCACCACAAAATAAATTGGCCTTCCAAATTCCCGGTATCGCTAACTCTGTTCTGGACATCGATGTGCGGGGAAACAGCAGCTGACATCCACATGTCTGGTATTGCCGTACTCGGAAGAAGCAGGGCAAGAAATTAGGAATATATATTTACCTCAAATTCCTTCTGAATGTATCCGTTTTAGGGCTAAATTGGAAAGATTGAAATCAAAAATTGAAATTTCAAAATTTCCACTCCATTTTCATATGCTTCCGGAAAAATAATTAAAGGGTTAACAGACTTCTTAAATGCTGATTTGAATAGGTTGAGATGTTAGGTTCATAAAATGGTGTTACTTGTGGGGGTATATAGTACATAAGCCTTTATACGGCACTTCCAAACTGAATTGATCACCAAAAAGTTCGCATTTTTCAAATTTCAAGAAAATCTGAGAAGTTGCTACTAAAACTTCAAACCTTCTCACATCCATAAAAATAATGGAAACGTAAAACAAATTATGGATATAAAAAGAAGACCAATGGCAAAAGGTTTCTATCAAAAAAAATTTGTGGTATCACTTTTTGTCTAAAAATTATAACATTTGAAACTTTGAAAATAGTCATTTTTTTCAAATTTTTCCTAAATTTTTGAATTTTTACCCCCCAAAAAAGGAACGGATCACCGAAATGACACTACTAACATAAACTACAATGTCTCACGAGAAAACAATCTCAAAATCACAGAGATATCTTAAAGCGTTGAAAAGTTATTACCACAGGAAGAGACACTGGTCAAATTTCCAAAAAAAGTTGCGAGCCTTAACCTGCAAACAGGCTGCGTCCTTAAGGGGTTAAATCACCATGTTTTATCTCCATGATCGTACTGACCAATAGACTGTGTTTTATTCTATCCCATCTGATTTTTTTCCTGCTTCCCAGTATATGACACAGAATAGGATATACTGATAGAAATGCGGCTAACGTATGGTAACTGCACGTCCATGGCCTAGATTTATCGGAAGTGAGGCAATATACGGTAGATTACTGAATACTGGCGGGCGGTCTGCAGTAATCTAACGCCCCCTGCACTGCTCAGGAAGTGGCCGCCATCCTTTTTTTGTTGCACCTTTAACATACAGCATGCGACACAATTCTGTCAAATTGCAGTAATAAATGTAACCGACTAAGCAGTAACTCGCTCAGTGAGGGCGCCTTCACACGTTGCCTTTTGGTTGCGTTTTCATTGCGTTTGAAACGCATTACAACAGCTGATGAGAGGTGAATTGCCTCTTACGCAAAAAACGCATCGTAAATGAAATGTTAACGCGTATGTTTTGTTAACGCATGTGTTAATGTAAACAGTAATGTAATTACATTACTGTTTACATTAACACATGCGTTAACAAAACATACGCGTTAACATTTCATTTACGATGCGTTTTCTAAACAGAAATGTTAACAGTAATGTAATTAGACAAATCATCTCTCCTCAGCTGTTGTAATGCATTTCAAAAGCAATGAAAACGCAACCAAAATGCAACTTTGGACGAACCCTCAGGGCGCGTTCACACGTTGCGTTTTGGTTGCGTTTTCATTGCATTTGAAACGCATATACAACAGCTGATGTGAGGCAATTTGCCTAATTACATTACCGTTTACGTTTGTAAACGCAATGTTAACGCATACGTTAACACTTTGTTAACGCATGCGTTAACATCGCGTTTACGATGCGTTTTGTAAACAGAAGCGTTAACAGTGATGTAATTAGGCAAATCACCTCTCCTCAGCTGTTGTATATGCATTTCAAACGCAATGAAAACGCAGGTCAAAACGCAACGTGTGAACGCGCCCTCAGGTGTAAAACACAGAGCAGCCGCGGTACAAATCTGGAGCAGACACTATAAATGCAAGCTCCAAAATGTTCTTTCTAGTGCAATGTCAACAGAAAACTGTTGCAGCCAGAATAATAGACCCAGGCCTATGTGTCATCGTAGTGTAGTCAGTTTCTGAGCCATATGTAGTCTCTGTGTGATCTGTGTCATCCATTTTTACGGAGCCACCAAAAACTTAGGGCGCGTTCACACGTTCCGCTAGCGCCGCGTTCATAATGCGACGCTAGCGCACAGGGGGCAGAGTTTGGGGCGATCGCATATGCGTTTCCAGAGAAACGCATGCGATCGTGTTATTAATCGCATGCGTTTCCCGGGAAACGCATATGCGATCGGCCCGAGCCCCGCCCCGGAACGTGTGAACGCGCCCTGAAGGTTGTCACCAAGGTTGCCATTATATGATTATGGGCGGCAGGGTGGCTCAGTGGTTAGCATTACAGCCCTGTAGCCCTGAGGAACTGGGTTCAAGTCCCATCCAGGTCCACATCTGCAAAGCATTTGTATGTTCTCTCAGTGTTTGCATTGGTTTCCTCCAGGTCCTCCTGTTTCCTCCCACACTACAAAACATACTGGTAGGTTGATTAGATTGTGAGCCCCATTAGGGACAGGGACTGATTTGGGAAGCTCTGTGCAGCGCTGCGTAATCTGTGTGCGCTATATAAATAAAGGAATTATTATTATGATGTCACTACCTAGTCCCAACTTCTTAAAGCACCACATGATTACTTAAAACGACACCCTTGTAGAAACCATAGCTTTTACATTCCCACAGACTATGCAATTGTCAATTTAACAGCCGCTTAAAGGGTTATCCACTCTCAGTAAATAAATGATATTGTTTGTGTAAGGAAAAGTTATACAATTTTCCAATATCAATTCCTTACAATTTTCTAGATCTCTGCTTGCTGTCATCCTATAGAAAGCTTCTATGTTTACGTCCAGAAGATAGAGACCTGTCCATGGTCTTGCGATGGACACACAGATGCATGAGCCATTAGTATCACATGGCTCTAATTACACTCTGTGATAATAATTGGCCATGCACCTGTATGGCCATCACAAGACCATGGACAGATTTCTATCCACTGAAAGTAAACCTAGAAGCTTTCTATAGAATGACAGCAAGGAAAGATTTAGAAAACCATAAGCAATTGATACAGACTGTGTATTAGGAAATTGGATAACTTTTCCTTACACAAATCATATCAATTATTTGCTGAAAGTAGCCAACCCCTTTAAAAGTTAATGGAGCACCACAGATACATTTAATAATTCCTTTATTTGTATAGTGCACACAGATTACACAGCGCTGCACAGAGCTCGCCAAATTAGTCCCAGTCCCCAATGGGGCTCGCAATCTTCCAGTATGTTTTGGGGTGTGGAAGGACCCGGAGGAAACCCACACAAACACGGAGAGAACATATAAGCTCTTTGCAGATGTTGACCTGATGTCAAAGCTTTATTTACAGAGGTAATTTCAACTCTGTTCAACTACTACTAATACTACCCCCAGTAAATATTGGGCAGACTCTATAAATATAAATATTCTTAAAAGTGGTGCCTGGCACTTCAGAAGCATTGCTTCCTTCTTCTAAAAACAGAACTACACCTGACCATGGTTTCTACAGGTCCAGTTCAGACATATAGAAATAAATGAATCTTGGTTATAATACCAGGATGTTTTTGGAAGAATGTAGACATGTCTTTAAGCCCTCGGACAACCCCCTTAAAGGGGTTATCCGGGTTTACATTTTTTTTTATGTCCGGGCTGGGGAGGGCTAGTTAAACATAATAAACATGTACTTACCTCCTCCGGTGCTGCCGATGTCCCGCGCCGCGGCCCGTCTTCTCCGTGCGCCGGTTTCATTACACCGGCGCACAGGGAGCTTCCGGCCGGCCGGAAGCTCCCATGCGCACCATCTCTCAGCGCTTACAACGCTGAGAGATAGGGACGCATGGGAGGAGCCGTCCACATCGTGGACCGGAAGCTCCCTGTGCGCGGCTTCCGTGCCCCTGTAAACAAACAGGGGCACGGATCGAAGGGACCGCGGCGCGGGACAACGGCGGCGCCGGAGGGGGTAAGTCCATGTTTATTATGTTTAACTAGCCCTCCCCAGCCCGGACATTAAAAAAAATTTAAACCCGGATAACCCCTTTAAGGACGAAGCCATTTTGTAGCTTGAGGGCGCGTTCACACGTTGCGCTTTCGTCGCGTTCATAACGCGACGCTAGCGCACAAGGGGCGGAGTTTGGGGCGATCGCATATGCGTTTCCAGAGAAGCGCATGCGATCGGGTTATCAATCGCATGCGTTTCCCGGGAAACGCATATGCGATCGCCCCAAACTCCGCCCCCTGTGCGCTAGCGTCGCGTTATGAACGCGATGAAAGCGCAACGTGTGAACGCGCCCTAAGGCTCAGTCCCATTTTTTGGATTCTGACCTGCGTCTCTTTATATGGTTATAACTTTTGAACACTGTTACTTATCAAAGCGATTCTGAGATGGTTTTTTTCCCCACATGTTGTACTTCATTATTGTGCTAAATTTTTGGCTGATAAGTTTTGGGTTTTCAGGCGAAATCATCGCGTTATCAGGCAGATAGATTTACCGCCTAAGTAACTTGCCGAATAACATTGTCCATATGTCTACTTTACATTTTCATAATTTTTGAAATGTCTGAATAATTTATTTTGACGTCACGCGGCTTTTCGTATTTTCAGAATTGACTATTTTGGGGATAAATACTGTTTGAAATAAAATTTTACATATTTAGCATCAAAACCCCCTATATAACCAATCCAT
This sequence comes from Engystomops pustulosus, assembly GCF_040894005.1. Lineage (NCBI taxonomy): Eukaryota > Metazoa > Chordata > Amphibia > Anura > Leptodactylidae > Engystomops > Engystomops pustulosus. Next base: position 57,357,502 of record NC_092413.1, read on the forward strand.
TTTCAAATCTGCACCCCTCAAGCTATCAGAAACAGCTTTTAGGAAGATTGTTAACCCCTTGAGATCTTCATAATAATTGAATCAAAATGGAGGTGAAATTTTGTCGGTTATACGTTCATTTAGCCCTAAAATGTACACATTTCCAAAAGATAAAAAGAGAAAACTCACCATACAATTTTTTCTGCAATTTCTCCCGAGTACAGAGACCCCCCACATGTGGCCGTTACTTGTTTTATGGGTGCACAGCGAGGCGCAGAAGGGAAGGAGTGCCCTGCAGCTGCCAGGATTTTAGTTTCCTCATTGGCCACTTTTGAAGGCTATAAAATTTTCGCTTTTTCGTTATTGGGGCCATGTGATAGAATTTTTTTTGTGGGATGAGAGGCTTTTTCCAGTTTTACCATTTTGGGGTTGTTATCCCCTATTGTTGAAAATTTAGGAACTTTTTTTGAGGTCACGAGAAAAGCATCAATTCTGTACTGGATTTTTTACTATTTTTTTCGTGTTCACCATATAGCCTAATAATCCTGTTATTTTTATTCTATGGGTTGATACGATTACGGGGATACCAGACATGAATATCTTTTCTTATGTTTTACTAAATTTGCCAAATAAAACCCTAATGTGGGGAAAATCTATCATTTGTGCATCTCCGTCTTCTAAGTGGCATAACATTGTTACGTTTTTGGCTACAGAGCTGGTTGATGGCTTGTTTTTTGCGGGACATGTTGTACTTTGCAGCAGTATCATACTGGAGTACATATGTTTTGTTGATCACTTTTTATTGCATTTTTAGTGGGATTCAATAGGTAAAAATCATAATTTTTGGCAGGTTTTTAAATTTTTTTTTTACGGCGTTTATCGTACGGGTTCAATAGTTATTTAGTTTTATACTACGGATTGTTTCAGACGCGGTGATACTATATATGTGGGGTTTGTGTTATGATTTAGACTTTTTTGAGCGTTCTGTCTCTTTATATGTTTTGGGGCTTATGGGCATTTTTACTGATTTATAAAGTTATTTTTTATTGAAAAACATTTTTTTTTTTACATTTTTTAATTGATCCACCATGGGACATGAACAAGCAATCATCTGATTGCTTTTTCATGATAATACTCTGCAATAATGATGTATTGCAGGGTATTATCAGTGTCAGCCTATGCACATGACCTCACAGGCACCATCTTAAAGGCACTGCCTTCAGGCATCTCTGGGGTTTCCGATCGGACCCCAGAGATGCCATAGCAGCGATCGGCACCCCGAAAAGCGGAAGGCATGTTAAATGCCGCTGTCGCGTTGACCGCGGCATTTAACGGGTTAAACACCCGGGATCGGTGCCCACCCCGACCGCGGCTGTTAGCAGTGGATGTTAGCGGTAGATTACCGCTGACATCCCGCGACCCCCGATTCCGGTTCGGCTCTTGTGCAGCGCTGAACCGGTATCATCTCTGTGCAGTAGCTGTACTTCGCTGAGCGCTATTTGCAGGACTCAGCGCAGTACAGCTACGGTGCAGAGCGATAAGGGGTTAAAGGGGTATTCCCATTTCAGCAGATTAATGTTATTGTATGTATGTAACAAGTTATACAACTTTCCAATATACTTTCTGTATCAATTCCTCATGGTTTTCTAGATCTCTGCTTGCTGTCATTCTATAGAAAGCTTCATTGTTTACTTTGAGTGCACAGAAATCTGACCAGTGTCACACAGATGCACGGCTCGTTAGTATCGCAGACAGTAATCAGAGCTGTGTGATATAACGAGCCATGCACCTGTGTGACCATGGTCAGATTTCTGTCCACTAGTAGTAAACAATGAAGCTTTCTATAGAATGACAGCAAGCAGAGATCTAGAAAACCATGAGGAATTAATACAGAAAGTATATTGGAAAATTGTATAACTTTTTATAATGCATACAATAACATTAATTTGCTGAAATGGGAATACCCCTTTAACATTTCTCTACCAAATGCCATGTTTGCATTGCTAAATAAAAGAAAAGCGCACTTTGCTATACAGCAGTGGCCAATACAGTTGTATTTTTAAGATGCGCTATAATCCACTTTTCCATATGCAGAGGCCTTAAAATGGACTAATATTTACATGTAGCAGTAGGTGGGCCCCCATAATCAATTTCACTGGTGGGCCCTAGGCATCCCAGTCCGACCCTGCGACTAGATGATGATGAACGGCATCTGAAACATTGTTGATAATGGTGCCCTTGAAAATTAGGGTCTTTCCACTTGAAGATGCGTTTCTGTTGGTAATCTTCGATATCTCTTAGAAATGTAACTCTCTTTTTATTTTCATTTTCCAAGCGGAACTCCTCTATGGTTTTGTCAACCTCTTCTTTAAGTTTAGACCATTCATCAGTAGTTAAAGGACACCTGTCATCAGGTCTCTGCCACTAGTCCTGTCACCTCTTCCTGATGGAGCAGCTCACAAGGATCCCATCCCAGCCTTTATCTAGTTATTTCATACATTATTCATTGTAAAATCATCTATTCTTTATCATGTAAATGAGGCTGGTCACATGGTCAGAGGCAGTGATGTCACCCCTCTTCCCCCTCCCCTCTCCTCCTCCTGCTCATGTCTGTGTGTAATGTATAGTAAAGCTTGGCTAGTGTGTGTGCTGCATCTGCTGACATGCTGCATCCTCCTAATATACAGGTGAGAGACACAGACATCAGCTACACATGAATCTGACATGTTCTGCTGTAACATGGCTGCCTGGAGCTGCCGTATCTCTCCTATACACACACATGTGCACACAGGCTGCAGGGGGTGTGGCCACCAGCACCAGGAAGCACATCATTATACAGCCCCACTCCATTATACAGGCTGTCAGTCAAGCACTGGGGGTGTGGCTGTGTCTCCCACTCATGAATAGAGTGGACAGCTTGAATATGATAATGACTCATTGGACATTTCACAGGTCATTTGCATACAGCTTTATGACCTCATTGCTTAGGTTTACAGGCATGTAGAGGGACAATGAAGGGATAGAAGCAATGCTCTCTAATGGCAGTTTATGAAAATATATTTAGTTTAGGGGGGTTATTTGGCATGACGGGTTCTCTTTAAAGATGAGCTCAATTGCTGTTCAATAGATTTAAGGCGTGTGGAGGATTCGGTTATTCTGTTTTGCAGAGATTCGATGGTTAACAGAATTTTTTTTACAGAAATCAGGATCAGTTTGCATGGGGGTCCTCTGGCGCAGCGCTGCATAATCTCTGTGCGTTGTATAAATAAAGGAATTATTATTATTATTATCATACTTGAATAGAGTGTGGTAAAGGTTACTGCATAGTCCCCACAGGAAGCATTCAACTGTATCATATTCTGTGAGGGTTGCACAGTGGAGATTTTAGGCTGTGAACTTCCTTTACTCTCTTTCAAAGTCTCTGGCTATTATTTCGGAGTTTGGTATTTGTAATAATGGTCACATTATTGATGATTTGACTTAGTGTTTCTTCAGTATTTGAAAAGGAATCACAGACATCTAGTGATTATATAGCCTTCAATGTAGTGTATTAAACAAATATTATCATATAGAAAGCAGATCAAAATTATACAACTTTTTGGTCCTATCAAATCTGAAATGGAAGAGCATATTGGTATGGCTATAGAAACAGACATAAATTTATAGATAAATTTGAGATAATCTCATAAACTAGTTCAGAATATATTGAGTTGGTAGTTAGAAAACGCGAGCATATGTCATCAAACCCAATTAGATGACACCACCACACACAAAACACTTTTACAAGATCCCATTCCCAAAATTGCTAATACCATCCAGCATACAGTAGACAAATAGACAGCCAGGGGCACTATTGACCAAAATCAATCATCAATCATTACCCTATCACTCTTCTACACATTGCCAAAGATCCACATAAGATTTGAAAAACCTCCAGGAGGACCCATTGTGGCCTCCATTGATTCCATTTTGGCTCCACTGGGAAAATTGTAACTCTGATGATTAGAAAATATCCTTTCTGCTAGATTCCTCTCAATTTGTAGAAACAAATGAAGACTCTATCCACCCTTACCACAGTCTCTACACTCTACACCAGTGATGGCGAACCTATGACACGCGTGTCAGCACTGACACGCGTAGCCACTTTTGGTGACACGCGGCCGCCCAGCGCCCACGGTCTGCCCCCCTCCCTGTGTAATGTGCTGCCCCTGTGTAATGTGCTGCCTCTGTGTTAATGTCCCACCCCCGTCCCTGTGTTTCTGCCCCCTGCTTACCTGTCCGGCGCCGCGTTGGTCCGCCCACCGTCTGCAACTCCTCCAGCTCCTCCAGGCTGCATTACGCGCTGCTCGTCACATGACTGAGGCGACCTGACGTCAGGTCAAGTCAGTCACGTGACCCGAGGTGCGCGGTGAAACCTGGAGGAGCCGAGCCGCCATTATCGTCAGACCTGCAGTAAAGCTACAGGGAAGAAGACATCACTGGGTAAGTATATAAGTTTATTATTATATTATATTTAAAGGGAGGGTGCTAGGGGTATTTTAGTAGTAAAGGGAGGCCGCTATGGGTATTTTAGTAGTAAAGGGAGGCCGCTAGGGGTATTTTAGTAGTAAAGGGAGGCCGCTATGGGTATTTTAGTAGTAAAGGGAGGCCGCTATGGGTATTTTAGTAGTAAAGGGAGGCCGCTAGGGGTATCTTAGTAGTAAAGGGAGGCCGCTGGGGCATTTTATTAGGGAAGGAAGGCCGCTATGGGCATTTTAATAGTAAAGGGAGGCAGCTGGGGTATTTTATTAGGGAAGGAAGGCCGCTGCTGGACATGTTATTAATAAGGGGAGGCCGCTGCTGGACATGTTATTAATAAGGGGAGGCCGCTGCTGGACATGTTATTAATAAGGGGAGGCCGCTGCTGGACATGTTATTAACCCCTTAGCGCTCCGCGGCGTAGCTGCGCAGCTTCCCACTATTGGCGCTCAGCGCAGTACAGCTACTGCGCGAGAGGTGGTGACATCGGGATGAGATTTGGGTGACAGAGGCAGGAGGAGTTCCTGTCTCCGTCACCCGACCAATCAAATCGGTCCCGCCCGCCGATCGCCGTGATTGGCCAGTCAAACCTGGCCAGTGATTTTTGGCTAAAAAACATGGTTTTAGCCCCTTCCTCTTCCTCCAGCGGCACCATTTTGGTTTGGTATCGCTGGAGAGAGGAAAGAGCGTTACTGTGTGCACCAAAATTCTGGTCCTTATCTGATCCCTATTGTTCCCTACAAATCCCTATCCCTATCTGTTTTTTCCTGTGTCCTGTGTGTTCCCTGTGTGATCGCCTTGTGTGATCCCACGTGTCTTCCATTTTTCCCTGTCTCTCCCTTCTGAACCCAAACGCACTTTTCAGTGCGCTGTGTTAGCGTTGTTCTGCACTGGACGCAATTTTCAGTGCGCCGTGTGAATAGCGCTGCATAGTATCTTTAGCGGTAGTTAGTTTGTCTTAGGGCAAGCTAAGTGCATTTGTAGCGCCTTTTTGCGCGGTGCACATAGGTTTTTTTTCGGTGCCTGGTAATATTTTTTTCCAGAGCACCGTAGGTGTACCCGTAGTTGGGTGCACTTAGCTATTTTTTGTGTGTGCCATCTGTGCGGCTGGTCCGTGTGGTTTGGTGTGCATTATCTTTTTTTTTGTGTGTGCTATCTGTGCGGCTTGTCCGTGTAGTTTAGTGCGCATTATTTTTTTTGTGTGCTATCTGTGCGGCTTGTCCGTGTAGTTTAGTGCGCATTATTTTTTGTGTGTGCAATCTGTGCGGCTTGTCCGTGTAGTTTAGTGCGCATTATTTTTTGTGTGTGCCATCTGTGCGGCTTGTCCGTGTAGTTTGGTGTGCATTATTTTTTGTGTGTGCCATCTGTGCGGCTTGTCCGTGTAGTTTGGTGTGCATTACCTTTTTTTTTGTGTGTGCCATTTGTGCGGCTTGTCCGTGTAGTTTAGTGCACATTATTTTTTGTGTGTGCCATATGTGCGGCTTGTCCGTGTAGTGTGGTGCGCATTATCTTTTTTTTGTGTGTGCAATCTGTGCGGCTTGTCCGTGTAGTTTGGTGTGCATTATTTTTCGTGTGTGCCATCTGTGCGGCTTGTCCGTGTAGTTTGGTGTGCATTATCTTTTTTTTTTTTGTGTGTGATCTGTGCGGCTTGTCCGTGTAGTTTAGTGCGCATTATTTTTTGTGTGTGCCATCTGTGCGGCTTGTCCGTGTAGTTTGGTGTGCATTATTTTTTGTGTGTGCCATCTGTGCGGCTTGTCCGTGTAGTTTGGTGTGCATTACCTTTTTTTTTGTGTGCCATCTGTGCGGCTTGTCCGTGTAGTTTGGTGTGCATTATCTTTTTTTTTTTTTTTTTTTTGTGTGCTTGCTAGACGGTTTATCCGTGTAGTTTGGTGCATATTATCTAATTTTTCTAGTTCTCTATTTTTCTTGTGTGCAATGTCTCAGAAGACGTACACCGTGTTGGAGGCATATAACATGCTTGCCTCTGACACCGAGTCAGCTAGTGGGTCCCTTTTACCTATCATCATCCTCCTGCTCATCTTCCAGTGACCTGGAAGGACCCCCAAGAAGGCGCCGTAGGGTTCCAGGGACTTCTGCAGGAGAAGTGCCTGGGACTTCTGCAGGAGAAGTGCCTGGGACTTCTGCAGGAGAAGTGCCTGGGACTTCTGCAGGAGAAGTGCCTGGGACTTCTGCAGGAGAAGTGCCTGGGACTTCTGCAGGAGAAGTGCCTGGGACTTCTGCAGGAGAAGTGCCTGGGACTTCTGCAGGAGAAGTGCCTGGGACTTCTGCAGGAGAAGTGTCTGGGACTTCTGCAGGAGAAGCGTCTGGGGCTTCCACTGACCCCACACGGGTAGCCCCAGATAATTATACCCCTCAGGTCCCTGACTTTTTGGGCCATCCTGGAATTAACTTTGACACGGCAGGGCTCAGAGCTGTGGACTTTTTTAAGTTTTTTTTTTATGAGGAGCTGCTGAATGTTATTATATTTCAGACAAATCTCTACGCTGCACAGCATATTGCCCAAAACCCCACTTCCTTTTATGCACAACCCTACAGGTGGACCCCTGTCACTGCAGCAGAGATGCACAAGTATTGGGGCATAATACTCCTTATGGGGATAGTAAAGAAGCCTTCAATCAGGGACTACTGGAGCACAGATATACTGTACCACACCCCCATGTTCCGCATGGCATTGAGCAGGATGTGCTTTGAAGCCAGGGAAGATAGTGTGGGATTTAGTGCACCCACTGCTGGACCAGGGCTACCACCTCTACCTGGACAATTTCTAAACCAGCACCACCACCCTGTTCAAGTGCCTCTCTTCCCGAAATACTGCGGCATGCGGCACTCTACGCAGAAATCAGAGAGGTCTCCCTAAGTCGCTGCTTGGGCAAAAACTTAAAAGGCACGAAAGCAGGGCACTATGCAGCAACTCTGTATTGTGTGTTAAGTACAAGGACAAGAGAGAGGTCCTTGTATTAACCACAAAACATGAGCACACCACCACCCCTGTCCCAGTACGAGGTGCCAGTACAGAAACCCCCAAGCCAGACTGTATTTTAGATTATAACAAACACATGGGAGGGGTGGACTTGTCTGACCAGGTGCTTCAGCCGTACAATGCCATGAGGAAGTCGAGGGTGGGGTACAAGAAGCTGGCCGTGCACATCATGCAGATGGCATTGTATAATGCTTATGTGCTGCATCGATATGCCGGCCAGAGGGGAACTTTCCTGGAATTTCAAGAGGTGGTAATAAAGTACTTTCTTTTTGGAGACCAGGAAGGGGAGAGTGCTAGCACATCTGGAAGTGAGGCCCCAACACGTATTGTACCAGGGCAGCACTTTCCAGGAGTAGTTCCCCAAACAGCCAGCAAGGGAAGGTCACAAAAGAGGTGCAGGGTGTGCTCCAAAAATGGCATTCGGAAGGACACCATTCATCACTGTGAGACATGCCCAGAAAAACCAGGGTTATGTATGAAAGATTGCTTCCGAATTTATCATACATCCCTGGATTTTTAGAGTACCCTGTTGTTACCCTGACGCACAGCTTATACATCATGCCGCATGCCGCACCTTCCCTTCTAAGCCCTGCCATGTGCCCAGCCTGTAGATTACTGCCCCGTATGCTTTACCCGGGAAAACATGCATCATGATTTTTAGGGTGTTTGTCTCCCATGGCAGCAGCTGGGCACAAAATGACATAATGGATATTTTTTACTATGCACTATCCATTTTGCACTTTTTCAGGGGTCCACCTGTGGGGTTAAAATGCTAACTATACCCCTAGATTAATTCATGGAGGGGTGTAGTTTCCAAAATAGGGTCAGTTCTTAGGGGTTTCTACTGTACTGGCCCCTATTGGCATCTACAAATCTTTCATGATGCCAAAAAGAAAAAAAAATGTACAACGTCTGTGCTCCAACAAGTTATTCCCTTTTGAGCCCTGCCGTGTCTCCATCCTACAGATTATTGCCTCCTATGGGGTATTGCCCTAACCGGGGTAACCCGCAGAATGATTTTTGATGTGTTTTTTCCCCAGTGGCATGAGTTGGGCAAAATACTTTTGTCACTTCAATGGCATATTTGATAAATTGCAATACAATTGTTTCTCTGCACTACTCACTTTGTATTACATTTGAGCCAGCACCTTAGGGGTTAAAATGCTCATACAAGCCTACATACATTCTTTGAGGGGTGCCCTTTCCAAAATGTGTTCACTACTTGGGGGTTTCTATTGTACTGGTACCTCGGGGGTACCCCCCATTACCAATCTAGTGAAACGAAGCTTGAAAACCTAAATTGTGCTTCTTTCTTCCTGACCCCTGCCGTGTGCCCAGCCTGTAAATTATTGGCACATGTGTGGTATTTCCGTACTCGGGACAACCCGCAGAATGATTTTTGGGGTGTTTGTCTAAAGTGGCATGGGTTGGGCACAGTATATGAGGCACTAAAATGACATTTTTGAGATAAAAACACAATTTTTACTCTGCACCATTTACTTTGCATTCAATTTTGGCCAGCGTGTTGGGGGTTAAAATGCTCACCACAACCACCGATAAATTCTTTGAGGGGTCTAGTTTCCGTAATGGTATCATTTATTGGGGGTTTCTATTGCACTGGCACCTCATGGGCCCTGCCAACATGACATGGCACTCCAAATCCAAACGTGTCAAAATGGAGCTGGAAAATCAAAATTTCACTCCTTACGTTCTCATCCCTGCTGTGTGCCCAGTCTGTAAATTATTGGCACATGTGTGGTATTGCCGTACTCGGGACAACCTGCAGAATGATTTTTGGGGTGTTTGTCTAAAGTGGCATGGGTTGGGCACAGTACATGAGGCACTAAAATGACATTTTTGAGATAAAAACTCAATTTTTACTCTGCACCATTTACTTTGCATTCAATTTTGACCAGCGTGTTGGGGGTTAAAATTCTCACCACAACCACCAATAAATTCTTTGAGGGGTCTAGTTTCCGAAATGGTGACATTTTGGGGGGTTTTCTATTGTACTTTTACTTCAGGGGCTCTTCAATTACAATGTGGCACCACAAAATATTTCCTTCCAAATTCCCAATATCGCTAACTCTGTTCTGGACATCGCTGTGCGGGGAAACAGCAGCTGACATCCACATGTCTGGCATTTCCGTACTCGGAAGAAGCAGGGCAAGAAATTAGGGATATATATTTACCTAAAATTCCTTCTGAATGTATCCATTTTAGGGCTAAATTAGAAAGATATCAAAAATTGAAATTTCAAAATTTCCAATCCATTTTCATATGCTTCCGGAAAAATAATTAAAGCGTTAACAGACTTCTTAAATGCTGATTTGAATAGGTTGAGATGTTAGGTTCATAAAATGGTGTTACTTGTGGGGGTATATAGTACATAAGCCTTTATAGAGCGCTTCCAAACTGAATTGATCACCAAAAAGTTCGCATTTTTCAACTTTCAAGAAAATCTGAGAAGTTGCTACTAAAACTTCAAACCTTCTCACATCCATAAAAAAATGGAAACGTAAAACAAATAATGGATATAAAAAGAAGACCAATGGCAAAAGGTTTCTATCCCAAAAAATTTGTGGTATCACTTTTTGTCTAAAAAGTATAACATTTGAAACTTTGAAAATAGTAATTTTTTTCAAATTTTTCCTAAATTTTTGAATTTTTACCCCCCAAAAAAGGAACGGATCACCGAAATGACACTACTAACATAAACTACAATGTCTCACGAGAAAACAATCTCAAAATCACAGAGATATCTTAAAGCGTTGAAAAGTTATTACCACAGGAAGAGACACTGGTCAAATTTTTAAAAAAAGTACAGAGCCTTAACGTGCAAACAGGCTGCGTCCTTAAGGGGTTAATAAGGGGAGGCCGCTGCTGGACATGTTATTAATAAGGGGAGGCCGCTGCTGGACATGTTATTACAAAATTAGGGTTTTTTCTAAAGGTGACACAGCACCCGATGCTCTGTTTTTTGGCGAATTTTGACACACCAAGCTCAAAAGGTTGCCCATCACTGCTCTACACCATTATCCATCAAAAAGGTATCAGAGCAGTGGACATACTTTTCTTACAAAATTCCATCAATGACAATGAAAGGGCAGTCATTCTTAAATTTCTACATATCATTCTACATAACAACTTTTTTTTTTTGTTTGGGGATCAGTTTTATCTACAGACTCGGGGTACAGCAATGTTGTCCAATGTCCCCCCCCAATCGCAAATGCCTATATGTCTTGTTTTGAAGAGGAACATATTTACAATCTTTAACCCCTTAAGGACGCAGGGTTTTTTCGCTCATTTCTCGCTCTCCACCTTCAAAAATCCATAACTTTTTCACGTCACGTTCTTGTGGGCTCAGTTTTTACGACTTTCACTCTTCACTCCAAATAACATGCCTACTTTATTCCTTAGTTCGGTGCGATCGCGGTGATACCAAATTTATACAGGTTTTATTGTGTTTTAATACATTTTCAAAAATTAAATGAATGTGTACAAAAAAGAAAAAAAATGTTTTGCCATTTTCTGAAGCTAATAACTTTTTCATACTTTGGCGCACAGAGCTGTGGGAGGTGTCATTTTTGCAAAATGAGCCGACATTTGCATTTCTACCATTTTGAGGTCTGTGCGAAATTTTGATCATTTTTTATTCCATTTTTTATGTGATGTAAAAAGGTGTAAAAGTCGCATTTCGGACATTTGGGCGCCATTTCCCGTCTCGGAGGTCACCGCCGGCCGTAACTGCTTTTATATTTTGATAGATCGGGCATTTTGGGACGCGGCGATACCTAATGTGTCTGTGATTTTTACTGTTTATTATGTTTTATATCAGTTCTAGGGAAAGGGGGGTGATTTGAATTTTTTTATATTTTATAAAAAAATTTTATTTTTTAAACTTTTTTTTTCTTTTTTTTTTTCACTAATTCTTAGACCATCTAGGGTACATTAACCCTAGATGGTCAGATCGTTCCTACCATATACTGCAATACTTCTGTATTGCAATATATGGCATTAATTATGGTCATTAAGCCTCGGGTCAAACGAAGACCCGAGGCTATCATGGCAACCGATCGCCGCCCCCCCCCCCCGATGACGTTCGGGGGCGTGGCGATCGTGATAAAGATGGCGGCGCGCCACCGTCTTTTAACTGCCGCCGGCGACTTTGCCGGCGGCATTGAAAGGGTTAATTAGCGGTGGGGGTTTGCTGCAATATGCCACAACCCCCACCTCTGTATGAAGAGGACTCAGCCCGTGAGCCCTCTTCATACATTCCCTGTACCTCTGCGCCATAGAGCTTCGGCGCAGAGTGTTAAGGGGTTAAAAAGCACACAATATTGTGGTGTAGTTATATTGATGCTATCTTTTGCATGTGGGTGGGCCCATTGGACTCCCTGCAACACTTCCATCAATACTTGAATTCCATCACAAGTGAACTACAATGCACTATATATTCCAATCCCTACCAGATGAATTTCCTTGACACATTAGTAATGCAAGATCTTTCATTACAGTCAACCTATACACGAAACCCACTGATCACAACACGTTGTTGCATTACCAAAGCTCTCACCCTCCACAAACCAAGAATCAAGTGCTATATCACAATTGAGTAGAGTCATTAGAATTGTGAGCAATGCGGGAAAAAAAGACAGATTACAAGAAATGACCAAGAAATCCCTACCAAAGGGTTATCCCCCAAATTTCTTACAAGACATGGAAACACAAATCTCAACTAATGAAAGACAGACCCGTAAAGATGACCAAACGCTTACCATTATCATGCCTCATTCTCCTCTACTCTCAAGGATTATTAACAAACATTGACCCTTACTTAAAAAAGCATATCCTAACATAGAGGAATTTGACAACCCTTTTCTTTTCTTCCACAAACGGACACAAAATCTCAAGGATACCTTGGTACGGCCTGACATTGGCAGCCTTTCCAAGTTACTTAAACAATCCTTTCTTGCTACACCCAGAAACGGGACATACAAAAAGGATATGAGTAATAATATAAGGGAACTTGAAATTAAAATTCACATGTTAGAAGAAAAATACCTGACTGACCCATCGGATCAGAATAGACTGAACTGGGAAGAGGCACAAAACCTTCTAGTTGACTTAGTCCAATATCAGGCAAATAGGAAAATTACTATAGAAGCCAGGCGTGGGTACATCGAAGCAAATATACCAGGGAAAATGTTAGCTAACTTGATCAAAGAGGATAGAAAAAAGAACATTGCTTGATTCCCCAATTTGTTATGAGGAGCTAGAGGAGGTTTTGGCCTGGACAGCTAGGTGGAGTTCCCCGGGGTTGGACGGGATCCCGTTTGAATTATATGTTGTTTATAAGGATGTACTTATTAATCACCTCTTAGAGGTATGGAATCACTCTCTGGATAAGGTGTCCCTTCCTCCCTCTATGAGGGAAGCCTTAATAACCTTGATACCTAAAGCTGGGAAGGACAGTACTAAACTTGAATCCTACCGCCCAATTTCCCTGATTAACACTGATAATAAGCTTCTCGACAAAATTTTGGCTGAGCGACTTAAAAAATGTATTAGGAGTGTGGTCCATGTGGATCAAAGGGGATTTATGCCCGGTTGCTCCACAATGGACAATCTCAGGAGGCTGTTTTTGAATCTTCAGTCGGTACCATCTAACCCGGGGGAATGACGACTCAGCAAGGATTCTAGTTAATGGGGAGATCTCAAGGGAGTTGAAATTGAGCAGAGGCTCTAGACAGGGCTGTCCATTATTGCCACTATTGTTTGCTATTGCCTTAGAGCCACTGGCTGGTAGGATTCGTCAGTCACAAGATATTTTGGGTTTTAGGTATGGTGAGACTCATGAAAAAATATTATTTATACGCAGACGACATCTTGCTTTTTTGCGGTTCGCATGAAACCATCTCAAGAGTCTTTACAGTCTTTTCCGAGTTTTGGAAGCGATCTGGACTAATAATAAACTGGCAGAAATCTGCCTGTCTCCCAGTAGACCCTTTAGGTGGTTTCATGCCTAGGGATATAGAAATTTTGGCACCGGACGGCTCTATAGACTACCTGGGGATAAAAATCTCAGTCGATATACTAAGATTTATCGAGCTTAATATCACACCGTTATTAGGACACGTCAGAAAGAAAATTAAAATCTGGAAAAAACTACCTCTTAACTTGTTGGGTAGAATTGCTTTGATTAAAATGCAGCTACTTCCAAAAATACTCTCTGCATCCCCTATCTGGATCCCTCAGAAGACTTTTAAGATAATTGAAGGTCTTTTTAGGGAATTGGTATGGAGGGGAAGACAACCTCGTATTAAGCTGGAGGTCCTGATGCTCCCAAAAGAAAAGGGAGGTTATGGACTCCCAGATATGAAAATTTATTTTTTAATTGCACAACTAAAAACTGTTCTGACATGGGACTCCTTGCCTTTGGCGGATTCACATTCCAGGTTATTACGGACTGATGAGGGCACAACGAAGTTGAATATACTAGAAATATTGGAGACTGGTATATGGGACGGGCAAAATAAAAAGAAAACTCTTCCAACCCTTTCCCTTATGTCTCAAGTGTGGAGAGAGATAAAATTCCTATGGACATTGGTAGATCTACTCCCATTTACCCCTATCTGGAGGAACCTGAACCTGGGGGTTCCCGAGGTTCTGACCTCACCTTGGATCGCAAAAGGGGTCATATATTTCCACCAAATTATTAGGAGTGGTAGGATGAGGCCCTTTTCTGCAAATTCAAGAAGAATTTGGGATCACCCAGGTCTGCTATTTCGCCTATTTACAATTGGCTCACTGGTGGTCCACTTCTAATAAGGCAGTGATGGACTGGGATAGTTTGCCCCCTGCGATAAATATAATGTGGGCCTCAATCAATAAAAAAAATTAATAAAAAAAAACTTTATAACATGTTGGTATTACAAAAACATCACAGGTACTCTAATAGAGTGGCGGAAAAATGGGTGGAGGAAGTGGGGATTCTAGAGGACCAGGCGTGGTTAAAAACGTGTAGAGACATCCGTAATATACTTAAAATCCTGGCTCATCGACTGGCCCAACAGTCCATTCTACAAAGAACATACTATACACCAAAAAAAATTTAAAAATTCTCTGGAGAAACGGTTTGTTGTAAAAGATGTGGCAAAGAAAAAGCTGATGATGTGCATACCCTCTGGTTCTGCCTGTCTATTGAAAGCTACTGGAAAGTTTGTGTGTTGGGCATCTGGCAAATAGTTGAAGGTCCTGATAGGGGGAAGTCCGTAGCAAAAAGTTGCTGTTTCTTGCTAGATTCTGTATCATAAAAAAATGGTCCTCAGTAGACCCGCCCTCAACCGCACTTTGGAAGCGCATAACCAATAAGACAATTTTGGCTGAGGGTCATGGAAGGGGTTTAAAATCTAAATGAACCCTCTTCAAGTTATGGTCTAAATGGCTGGACTCTTTTCTCTCAACAGAGGAGAAGAGGGTGTTGGGGTACCCAGCTGAATTAGTGTAGGTGAGACATGGATATGGGGAGAGAGAGAGAGCCCCCCCCTTTTTCTCTTTTTACTTTCTGGTTTTGTTCGTGTTGTTTGGGAAGGGTTCTCATTTTATTAAAAATTACTAACTGTAATTAGGCTGTAATGGTACTTTGTGAAATATTGTATATGTATCTATGCTTTTATGACTATTTTTGTACCGTATATACTTATATGCTTTTAAGAACCGTTTTACTCACCTATGTTCAGCCAAAGAGATGTCAAAGAAGACATTGAGGGATGAAACCTGGACTTTTCACGTGCTGCTCTTTAGGCCTTAGGATAGACCTGCTTGCAGGAATTCCAGGATCTGCTGTATTTTAAGAGAAGATAAATTTGGGATTTCAGGATGGCAAAAGGAAGAAAATCTTTTCCAGATTTTTAAGTAGACTGCTGCGGCCACCGGTTTCCTACTTGCCTGTAGTGTAGCGATGACCTTATCCGACAAACCCTTGGCTCTTAACATCTGTTTCTCAGGATCCATGCCGAAAGCTGAAATGTTTCCGGGCTGCCCCTTGATACAGGAGATCCTTCCTCTGAGGTAGACATGTTTTTTAATGCTGGAAACCAGCTCTTCTTTGGCCAGAGGGGCACTATTAGGATGATCCTGAGATTTTCTTGACTGATGTTCTGTGCTGTCCTTGATATTAACGGAAAGGGAGGGAAGGCATAGGGCAGTTTAACCTGCCAACTGTGACTGAAGGCGTCTAGAAGGTAGTCTGGACTGTTCTCTTGAAGAGAAAAGTAGTGGTCTACTTTCCTGTTCTCTCTGGTGGCGAACAAGTCTGTTAGAGGGGTTCCCCATTTTAAGTTTAATAGAGTGAATACTTCCTCATTCAAACATTACTCCTGAGGATCCAGAGTGTGTCTGCTTAGGAAGTCTGCTTCCCTGTTCTCTGGTTCTTTTAGGTGGATCGCTGTCAGGGAGAGAACATTTTCTTCTGCCCATAAGAAGATCTTTCTTGACAGATTGAGAAGAGTCAGAGATTGTGTGTCTGATATAGGCCACCATGGTCGTGTTGTCTGATAGTATCTGTCACGGGTGCTCCCGCGATCCCTGTCTCGGATCGCGGGCGCATCCGTGCTCCCCCGTTTGCCCCCGCTGCAGGCCGATCTCTTCACTCACCTCCCCTGGCTCCTGCTCTTCCCCGGACTGCCTTGCGCGCGCGTCCCCGCCTCCTAATTGGTGCACTGGCTGAACCTCACCTTTAAGAATCCTGCCTCTTCCTGTGTCCCCTGCCGGATCTTTGTGCCTCATAGCCTTAGAGAAAGCTTCCAAGCGAGTATTCCTGCGTTCCTGTGTATTCCTGCGTATTCCTGTGTTCCCGTGTGTTCCCGCTCCTGTGTTCTGTGTTGCCGTGTTACCTGAGTTCCTCCGCGTTGCTGTGTTCCGTGTGCCTGTGTTCCCGTTCCCACCTGCCTGGACCTCCTGTTGCTGACCCCGGACTTGGACCTGACGTTGCATCTCTGCCGCCTGCCCTGACCCTGTGCCTGGACCTGTCTACGAGATTGTCATCCGCTAAGGTACCTCGACCTCGGCTGCCACCGTGGGCTAGTCACACCTGGGAACGACCTAGTGGTATCCTGCCGCAGCAAGTCCAACCCGCTTTGCGGCGGGCTCTGGTGAATACCAGGTGCCGCTAGGCTCCAGTTCCAGGTGTTGGCTAGTTACATCTCCCGCGGTGGTCCAGAGGATCCACTGATCCCAACAGTAAGATCCGGCCATGGATCCCGCTGAGGTTCCGCTTCCCACTCGACCAAACTTTGCCGCCATAGTGGTTCAGCAATCCTGAGAGATTGCCGCTCAACGCAAACAGCTGGATCAGGTCACCACCATGCTGCAACAGCTGCTAGCCGCCCAGCAACAGCAACAGGTTCCCGTCTGCTCCCGTGGCTCCTGCAACCCCGGTCTGCCTTCCTGCTGCTGAACCACGACTACGGCTGTCTATGCCCAGCAAATTTGACGGAGACCCCAAACAGTGCAGGGGTTTTATTACTCAATGCTCCTTACAAATAGAACTTATGCCTTCGCAATTTGTCACGGAGCGTTCCAAGGTGGCATTTTTCGTCAGTCTTCTCTCTGGGAAGGCCCTGGCCTGGGCCACTCCTCTTTGGGACAGAGGCGACCCGGTCACGGCTAATCTTGCGGCTTTTCTGGCGGAGTTCCGGGCCGTTTTTGAGGAACCAGCACGGGCTTCTTCTGCCGAGACTGCGTTGTTGAACCTGCGCCAAGGCAACTCGTATGTGGCAGAGTATGCTGTTCAGTTCCGCACCCAGGCCTTGCCTGGAACGATGCAGCTCTCATCGCCACCTTTAAGAAAGGACTCTCGCCGCAGGTCAAAGATGCGCTGGCGGCTCGGGATCAACCGTCAACTCTGGGTGGTCTCATCACACTGGCCACTCGGATAGATGTCCGGTTTAAGGAACGCGCCGAGGAACTTCGCTCTGAGCATCCTCAAGCTCAGGTAAGACGTTTTCCTCGCCTCGCACCTGCCTTCCAAAGACCGATCCAGCCTCCGCCTGTATCGTCTGCTGAGGAACCCATGCAGGTGGACAGAATCTGGCTCTCTCTACAAGAGCGTTCCAGAAGACGACAGGAGAACCTTTGTCTGTATTGTACCAGTCCAGGGCACTTCATCAGGACTTGTCCTGTTCGTCCCCAACGTCCGGGAAACGCCAGCACCTAGGGCTCTTGGGAGAAGCGTCCCTAGGTGTGTGCCAAGCTTCTCCACGTCTGATTATTCCTGTGCTCCTCAGCGTAGACACCGGCACCCAGATTCAAGTTTCTGCTTTCCTGGATTCAGGCTCTACAGCGAACTTTATGGACGCAGCCCTGGTCTCCCGGCATCACTTCCCAGTGGTTCGTCTTGAGAAACCATTGTCCATTGCCTCAGTCAGTGGCCCGATTCTTTCCGTGCCCATCCGGTTTCCCACAGAACCCCTGCTTCTGCAAGTTGGAGCCTTGCATAAAGAAAGACTTTCTTTTTTTGTACTACCCCAAAGCACTTCCACCCTCCTGTTGGGTCTCCCCTGGTTGCAGCAACATGCCCCTGTGCTGGACTGGTCCTCTGGGGAGATTCTCCGTTGGGGCCCGGCTTGTTCTTCTCATTGTATGGATGTCCCTCGTCCGCTCCCTGTCTGGACTTCCACCTTGTCTCCCAAGCCCTTGGAGGGGCTCCCCGCTCCATACTTGGATTTCGCAGATGTGTTCTTCAAAAAACAGGCAGAGACTCTTCCTCCACATCGTCCCTATGATTGCCCCATCGACTTGCTGCCCGGCTCTTCTCCTCCACGGGGTCGGGTGTACCCACTCTCGGTACCTGAAACAGCCACCATGTCTGAATATATTAAGGAAAATCTGCAAAGAGGTTTCATACGTAAATCCTCCTCTCCAGCTGGCGCAGGTTTCTTTTTTGTCACCAAGAAAGATGGCTCTCTTCGTCCCTGTATAGACTATCGCGGTCTTAACAAAGTCACCGTTAAGAATCGCTACCCCTTGCCGCTGATCACGGAGTTGTTTGATCATCTACGGGGCGCGAGAGTCTTTACCAAGTTGGATCTTCGTGGTGCCTACAATCTTATTCGCATGAGGAAGGGTGACGAGTAGAAGACTGCCTTTACCACCCATGATGGGCATTTTGAATATTTAGTTATGCCCTTTGGACTTTGCAATGCACCAGCCGTTTTCCAGGAATTTGTTAATGATATCTTCAGGGACTTATTGTACAGCTGTGTTGTGGTTTACCTGGATGACATCCTCGTGTTTTCTGCTGATCTCGAGTCCCATCAGTCCCATGTACGGCAAGTGCTCAGTCGCCTCAGGACTAACCATCTCTATGCCAAACTGGAAAAATGCCACTTTCATCAAAGGAGCCTTCCATTCCTTGGCTACATTATTTCCGACAGAGGCCTGCAGATGGATCCCACTAAACTATCTGCAGTTCTTCAGTGGCCACGCCCAGTGGGACTGCATGCTATCCAAAGATTCCTGGGCTTTGCCAATTATTATAGGCAATTCATTCCACATTTTTCATCCCTGGTAGCTCCACTGGTGGCGCTAACAAAGAAAGGTGTCAATTCTCGTCTCTGGCCCCCTGCGGCTGAGGAGGCCTTCACGAGATTAAAGACTGCGTTTTCCTCTGCATCTGTTCTTACCAGACCGGATAACGAGAAGCCATTCTTTCTGGAAGTCGATGCCTCTTCCGTAGGAGCTGGAGTGGTTCTTACCCAGAAGGGGCCTAGGGGTCGAACTCTCTCCTGTGGCTTCTTCTCCAAAACATTTTCCTCTGCAGAGAGGAATTATTCTATAGGGGATCGTGAGCTTCTGGCTATCAAGCTTGCCTTGGAGGAATGGCGTCATCTGCTGGAGGGAGCTCGATTTCCAGTCAGTATTTTCACGGACCACAAGAACCTCCAGTACCTGCAGACAGCTCAACGGTTGAACCCACGTCAAGCCCGGTGGTCCCTATTCTTTTCCCGTTTTGACTTCCAGATCCATTTTCGCCCAGCCGAGAAAAACATCAAGGCTGACGCCCTGTCACGTGCTTCTGATGTTATGGGGGAGGACTATGCTCCGAGACACATCATTCCTCCAGAGAGGCTTGTGCTGGCAGCGCCGGTGGACCTTCGGCAAGACTTATGTACGACCTGGACTTCGAAAGAGGATCCTGACCTGGGGACATTCTTCTCGAGTGGCTGGGCACCCTGGGGTGTAGCGCTCTGTGGCCCTGATTTCCCGTTTCTATTGGTGGCCTGATTTGGTCTAGGACGTTCGGGATTTTTTGCAGTCTTGTGCCTCTTGTGCTCGCAATAAGCCCTCACGACGAAAACCAGCCGGTCTTCTGTTGCCGTTACCCGTGCCTACCTGCCCGTGGTCTCACGTGGCTATGGACTTCATTACTGATCTGCCGCCATCATCTGGCAATACCGTTATCTGGGTGGTAACAGACCGCTTCTCTAAGATGTCCCATTTTGTCCCTCTACCAGGTTTGCCTTCAGCCCCACGTCTTGCCAGTCTCTTCTTCCAGCACATCTTCCGGCTTCATGGCCTTCCCCAGCACATCGTTTCTGATCGAGGTGTTCAGTTCGTGTCCAAGTTCTGGAGATCTCTGTGCAATCAGCTGCAAGTGAAATTGGACTCTTCCTCTGCCTATCATCCTCAGTCCAACGGCCAAGTAGAGAGGGGAATCAGACTTTGGGGTGCTATCTCCGCCACTTTGTGTCCGCTCGTCAGGATGACTGGGCTTCTCTTTTACCATGGGCAGAGTTTTCCTACAATTCCCTGGACTCCACTTCTGCTGGTTCTGTTCCCTTCTTTATTAATTACGGACTGCACCCACGGCCTCCTCTTCCGTTACCTGTGTCTGCAGATGTTCCTGCTGTGGAGGACTTGGTACAGGATCTAAAAGCCATCTGGGAACAAGTCCGTACCTCATTGCTCCAAACCTCTGCCAAGACCAAGCATCAAGCGGACAAGAAACGTCGGCCTTTTCCTGTCTTAGCTCCTGGTGACAGGGTCTGGTTATCCTCAAGGTACATCCGACTGAAGATCCCTGGCTACAAATTGGGACCCCGGTTCTTGGGTCCATTTGAAATCCTCAGTCGCATCAACCCGGTGGCCTACAAATTGCGGCTGCCTCCTAGCATGCGCATACCCAACTCCTTCCACGTTTCCCTCCTCAAGCCAGTCATCTTAAACCGCTTCACCCGACAAGTTCCTCTCCCTCCGGCCCCACAAGCGGACTCTACTGATATCTTCGAGGTGAAGGAGATCCTGGATACTAAGACAGTGAGAGGTAGGCGGTTGTTTCTGGTAGACTGGAAGGGATTTGGTCCTGAGGAGAGATCTTGGGAGCCAGAGGATAACATCTTGGACAAGAGCCTGCTCCAACGTTTTCTCAGGCCCAAGAAGAGAGTGAGGCTGAAGGGGGGAGGTACTGTCACGGGTGCTCCCGCGATCCCTGTCTCGGATCGCGGGCGTATCCGTGCTCCCCCGTTTGCCCCTGCTGCAGGCCGGTCTCTTCACTCACCTCCCCCGGCTCCTGCTCTTCCCCGGACTGCCTTGCGCACACGTCCCCGCCTCCTAGGGCGCGCACGCGGCTCCTGCCGAAGATTTAAAGGGCCAGCGCACCGCTAATTGGTGTACTGGCTGAACCTCACCTTTAAGAATCCTGCCTCTTCCTGTGTCCCCTGCCGGTTCTTTGTGCCTCATAGCCTTAGAGAAAGCTTCCAAGCGAGTATTCCTGCGTTCCTGTGTATTCCTGCGTATTCCTGTGTTCCCGTGTGTTCCCGCTCCTGAGTTCTGTGTTGCCGTGTTACCTGAGTTCCTCCGTGTTGCTGTGTTCCGTGTGCCTGTGTTCCCGTTCCCACCTGCCTGGACCTCCTGTTGCTGACCCCGGACTTGGACCTGACGTTGCATCTCTGCTGCCTGCCCTGACCCTGTGCCTGGACCTGTCTACGAGATTGTCATCCGCTAAGGCACCTCGACCTCGGCTGCCACCGTGGGCTAGTCACACCTGGGAACGACCTAGTGGTATCCTGCCGCAGCAAGTCCAACCCGCTTTGCGGCGGGCTCTGGTGAATACCAGGTGCCGCTAGGCTCCGGTTCCGGGTGTCGGCTAGTTACATCTCCAGCGGTGGTATCTTTAGGTTTTTTCCACTGAGTTGTTCTGAGCGTGTCTTTAGGGTTTCCCAAACTGCCTTTAATTCCTTGTATTTCAAGGATCTTTATTTTTCTGCTTGGGACCATTGGCCTTAAACCAGTTTCCCTGGCAGTTTTGCTCCCCAACCTGTCTTGCTTGCATCCGTCAGGATAGTTGTTATTGGCCAGTTGTTCCCTTTTAAGTCTCTGTGTTCATTCTCCGCTATGTTCCACCAGTTCAGGAAATTCTTTAGGTAGAGGGGGATCCTAATTTTCCTCTCCAGTTGTTTTAGATTTATGTCCCAGGATATAAGGATCCAGTTCTGAAGGTCTCCTGTGTGATTCTGGGACCAATGAACACATGCTATACAGGCTGTGAGAAGTTCTAGGAGTTTCATGGCTTCTCTGACTGAACAGTACTGTCTCCTTTAGTAAGACGTTACCTGGGTTATGAGGTTTAGAGCTTTCTCTTCTTGGAGGATTGAATATTGATGCACTATATTGAGTCCAGAAGAATACCCAGGAGCTTTTGTCTGGTGCTGGGTTGGAGGTTTGACTTTTTGTAATTTATGATCTAGCCCAGATGTTCTATGGTTGTTATGGTTGTGTTTTCTGGAAGATCAGATTTTCCTTTGAGGTGGACACTAGAAGGAGGTCGTCCAAGTAAGGGATTAATAGAATGTCTTTTAGCCTTAGAGTAGCTACTACATCTGCCATTATTTTGGTAAACAGCCTGGGCGCTGAGGAGATCCCCAACTGTAGAGCTCTGAATTGCATCAGCCGATTTTCTGAAGATAATACAGTGAATCTCAGGTATTTTTGAGATATGGAGTGGATTGGGAAGTTGTTATACGCATCTTTGAGGTCTATAGTGCAAAGGGCTGCGTTTTTTGGAATTAGTGGTGTCATAGACTTTAGAGATTCCATCTTGAACTTTTTGTATTTGATGCGTCTGTTCAGGTTCTTTAGATTTATGAGCATCCTGTTGGACCTGTTGGAAATAGGGGGAGATATCACATTCTTGGTTAGTAGGGACTGTACTTCTTCCCACATAAGATGATGAAGATGTGAAGAAGAGACTTTTGTTGACACAAATGTTTTAGGAGGCAGTGAGTGTAGTTCGATCCTGTAACCCTCCTGCACTGCTCCTAGAATCCATGCATTCTTCCCCCCACCCTGCTTCATTGCTTCTTCACAGGATTGGGCTGGCTACTCTGGGAGGGACTGTATCCTCTACCTCTACCCCCTTTGGGATAACTCCACTGGCCTTGTTTTCCTTTACCACGGTAGGATGGGTATTTTTCCCTGGAATCACGAAAGGAAGGTTTCCTCTAAATCTTTGGTTCTGGAAACCCCTTCTTTTTGTCAGCCTCTTTTTCTAAAATTGTGTCCAACTCCAGACCAAAAATTAATTCACCTGTGAAGGGAATGACACGTAGGTTTGATTTTGATCTGAAGTCCCCTGACCACTGTTTTAGCCAGAGGGCCCTACGGGCTATGTTGGAAAGGGCTCCTTCCTTAGCTGAAAATCTGACTCATTCACTGAGGCATCTGCGATGAAAGTGGTGGCTGATTTTAGAAGACGAAGACTCTCTAGAAGATTCTCCTTTGAGGCCCTACCAATGATCTGATTTTTTAGACCATTTATCCAACATGTCATAGTCCTGGCGACTGAAGTAGTTGCGACATTGGCTTTCAGGTTCAACATCGCTGACTCCCATGTCTTCTTTAGAATGTTGTCCGATTTTTGGTCCATAGGATCCCTTAGTTGAGTTGCGGCTTTGAAAGGGAGGTCGGTTTTCTTGACTACTTTTGTGACTTGTATGTCTACTTTCGGGATTGAATTCAATAACTTCGATTTTTCTTCATCAAATATCAGCCTATTCCTGAATTCTTTGGCTACCGAGAGCCTCTTTTCCGGCTCTTCCCATTCTTGTCGAATAAGGTCCTCCAGCACATTATTGACTGGAAAAACTCTTTTCTTCTTTGCTTTTAGACAGGGAAAGAGCTGCACCGATTTTGTTTCCACCGGATCTTCAATATGCAGAGTCTCTCTGACCCCGTTTAGTAATGTATCTAAGTTGTCTAGAGAGAAGAGAAATCTAGATTCTGACTTCATCTCCTGAACTTTGAGGATTTGCTCCTCTTCACCCCCTTGGTAGGAACAAGAAGCATCATCATGATCTGAGTCCACCTCTTGAATGGGTTCAGGGGCTTTGAATCTCTTAGGAGAAGGCCCTTCTGGAAAGAGGGATGCAACTATGCTTTTAACTTCGACTGGAACATGGATCCATGGAGGAAAGGGAGGAGGAAAGGGACCTCACAAAATTAAAATTACGAACAGACAGTCATAATGGCCCTGACAATTTAACACACAAGGAAAGAATAGCTTTGAAGGATATTAAAACAATAAAAACATTGTAGTTCGCCCCGGCAGACAAAGGGGGCACAGTGGTCATTATGGATGCCAGCCTATATAAAAAACTCAATGAAGAGATTTTAAATGACGAAACTACATATAGAAAATTAAACAGTGACCCCACACCCACAGTTAAACACAAACTAAACACACTTCTGCAAGAGGGTTTTGTTTTGGGGGTCTTTAATGAAAGAATGAAGGAGTACCTGTTTGTGGAACACCCCATCATGCCCATTTTCCATTCACTCCCCAAGGTCCATAAGAACATCTTTCCTCCTCCGATGCACCCTATAGTGGCGGGTATAGGAAGTTTGGGGGAGCTCCTTGGGGAGTGACTGGATGCATTTCTACAACCATTAGCTAGTATCACCCCTGGTTATTTGAGGGACACAAAACATCTTTTGCAAACTATACGTAGTGTGGAGTGGAATGCAAATTATAGCCTGGCCACCAGTGATGTCATAGCATTATACCCCTCAATACCACATGATCTAGGTATCCAGTTCTTGGAACGTCATTTATACAGCACGTATAGCCCAGAACTTAAAGAATACCTGGTGTCTGTCACACGTTTCCTTCTGTCACACGTTTCCTTCTGTCACACAACTTCTTTGTTTTTAAAGCCGAATTTTATTTGCAGGTGAGGGGAGCCCCTATGTGTGCTAAATTTTCCCCCTCACTTGCGAATACTTAAATGACGCAATGGGAAGAACTCTTTGTCTTCTCCCCCACTAATCCCTTTAGGAAACACATAAAATGGATGGGGAGATTCATTGATGATTTAGTATGGATTTGGGATGGCTCCGAGGAGGACTTTGTAAACATGATGTCTTATTATAATGCCAATGATATGAATCTTGGTTTCACCTATAATTTTGGGGGTAGAGAAGTGGTGTTCCTGGATGTTAGACTACAGGGAGAAACCAACCAAATAATTTCAATTCCATATAGGAAAGAAGTTGCAGGTAATTCCATCCTCCTGGCCACGTCTAGCCACCCTAAACATGTTATTAACAACATACCATATGGTGAGATGGTGAGGGCCAAAAGAAATAGCTCTAGAAAAGAAGATTTAGATAATGAAATTCAAATAATCAAAGGCAGATTATCCAGAAGGGGCTACAAGGAACATGTACTAACTGCAGCGCAAAGGAAAATTAATGACAAGACAAGAGACAGTTTATTACAAGATAAAAAGAAATCTGAGGGTTTTGGTATCGGTAATAAAAACAAATCGCACATAACATTTGTTACAGTGTTTAGTAAGCAATGCAATGAAATAAAACGCATCATTAGAAAAAATCTACCCATTTTAATGCTAGACCCAGACCTACAAAAAGTAGTATCTACGGGAGTGAGATTTGTTTCCAGGAGAGGCACCTCTTTAGGTTCTATAGTGTCCCTGAGTTTATTCTCCAATAAAGAGGATAAAAAAGGTAACAACACATGACTAAAATACAAAGGCAGCTATGGCTGCGGATATAGGATATGCAAATCATGCAAATATGTAAAAAAAAGACCAAGAATCCATTTCATATTCAACAAATATAAAATAAATACCTACATTAATTGCAATACATCTAATGCTGTTTATCTGGGCTCTTGTAAAGAGTGCCTAGTACAATATGTAGGTTGCACTACCGGTCCACTGAAAAAAAGGATATGCAGACATATGTCCGATGCCACTAAGGATAACTTTAATATATCAGCGCTGTCAAAGCATTTTAAAAATGTCCATGGAGGTAACCTCAATAGTTTCTCTTGGCAGGAAATAGAAAAAGTCACAAGATCGGTGAGGGGAGGAGATATAAGAAAGAAATTATTAAATAGAGAATCCTACTGGATGTTCTTGTTGAATACAAGACATCCAGCTGGGTTAAACTTAAGACAGGACTTAATTCTCTGTTATTGATCCTTATTGACTCGCGCAACATTTAGATTATTGTCTCTAATGTAAAGACTCTAATGTATTTATGTAAGGTTATCCCCTACAGTCTCATTTCCAACCCGGATCTGCTCCTAATTGGTAACTCACCAGGTAGTGGTGTGAATAGGGTGCTAAAACAGATGAGCATAATGGATTAGATATGGCATACAAAGGGTTTCACATGAAGCCAGCAGAAAGCACGTGCCCATATGACATCACAGGAAAGAGTGGTGCTTACTGAGTTTTAAATGGATTTTTAATGTTTGTTCAATAGATCATGACTAAGGTCGTCTAGGCAGAAACGCGTAGATCTTTTCACATGTAACTTGGGATATCATGTTGTGTATGCCCTATTCAGCTTTTTACTTTGTTTAAATAAAGGAAAATCAATTTTTAACTCCACCGGAACCTGTGCTGGACTAAAGTTTTTTCCTTCCTTGGTGCGAAGTCCGGAGTCTCGGGATCGTCCGTTCACGACAGGTGGAGGACAAGCTGGGAGTGGTGAGCTGAATTTACCTTTCTTCTATTCCTGGAACATGGATCTTAGTTCATCCATAAAAGATGTTTTTTCTTCACGCATGATATTGTCTACACAGTCCTTACGCATGGGTTTCTTATAAGAATCAGGGAGTTTGTTAATGCACATGTTACATCTTCGGGACTGAGGTGTCTTGAGTTTGGATTTATCATCCTTCTTTTCCTCTTTCATTTCATCTTTCTTCTCTTTCTGCTTTTTTTCCTAGGAGTGAGAATGAAGCTACAATATAGAAGAGGATGTATATAATATAGCCCCCCCCCGCCTCCCCTGAACCGTCATCAGACTTACAGAAGTCTGAGGAAGGGGACTAGAGTCCATTCTTGTCTTCACCTAAAATACCTGTAGACAAGGGAGGAGCCTGAGGTATGAGCAGAAGCGGGTGCAGGATAGGATGCGACAGAGTGAACACTGACCTGTGGTGTGCAACACAAATAGCAATACAGATAACCTGCGCCAGTTTTGGTAGACCACGCTACCCGGCTTTTTAAACTTGCCGATTCTCGTTCCTGACTCCTGAGTACTAATAGCTGAAGGCCGGCTTCACTTCCGGTGCGATGTGCCAAACCGGAAGTTGTAGTCGCGGCCTGTGGAACGCATGGTGCGTTCCACCATCGGGAGCCGGAACACATGGTACCGCCGAAGATCCCATAAGGAACATAGCATAGGCGCCATAACCTCTTCTTTGAAGGAATTTGATCAAGGCACTGGGGGGGAGGATCTTAGTACCATGTACCAGGCCTCCATTGCGTCCCCCTCCACTCCCACCCCCGAAGGAGATGAGAAAGGAGAGAGGCCCTCTCTTCCCCCTGACCTGTGTAGGGACAGAAAGAACACTGGAGAGGGATCCAGGGGGAGGAACATTTAACCTCTCTTTTTCCTGTCCCTGCAGAGGTCAGGGGGTAATCCTCCAGGTGGGCTGTCATGGGGGACGTCATGAAAAAATGTATTTTAAGTAGTCATACTTTTTTAATCATACTTTTTTGCATTATTTTTATCCTGTTATATTTTTATCATTATAATGAAATTCTCCCACTTTATTTTACTTTTTTTTTTGTGATGAGCCACCAAACATTTCTATTCAAACATTTTAAATTTTTCTCTGTCTCTTTATTTTAATCAGTTCTCTGTTTTAATTTAAGTTATTACTTTATTTTAATGAAAAGCACATTAGAATTGGAAATGCACCTTTGGGCTGCAGCACAATACAAAATACCTCTCAAATGGCTGTCATAAGAGGTAAGCTTCACTGCGTTCAACTCTCTGGTCGCACGTATGGTCTCATAATAGTTTTATACTTGTGCAGAAATAATTACTTTATTAAAATGTAATTTAATTTGCCTTCAAATCCCTAATCTCATTCGTCTGATGTCCTTTACATGCAAGTAATTCATTTAGGGACTGCACACTTCACTTTGTTAATACAGCCATGTTAAATGTGCATAATTTATGTACTAGGTTACAGTGACAGATCTCTTTGATAATATGGTTAGAAGCAAATCAACATAAATGTCCACAAATATATGAAATGAATTAAAGAAAGGAATTTTTGTATTACCTGTTGCTAGTATATTTTAAGCAACCTTTTACAAGTAGGCAACATCAATCTTCTTGCTGTATCGGCATCAGACGTTGCTTGAGATTTTTCTGCTTTGTTTTGCCCTGCAGGTATGGAACTAAATCATAAAACTATACAGAAAATGAACTGTCATTCAGTAAATCCTTCTCATGTTTACCATTCTTATTAGCCTGATGGATTGGATGGAAGTTGCTGAAAACATAGAAACGACAAAAAAAAAAGTGTCAAAGGATGTCTAATTTTGGTTTCTGCCTGTCAAGCGTTCATTCTGTATGGTCTTTTATGAAAAACCAGTGGCGGATGTAATAATAGGAGTCTGTGATAGAAAAAAGTGCAGACACTTTTGTTTTTTCTATTGCTTAAAATTTAGTTTGGATTATATTGAACACATAGTTTTGGGAATATGATCCTACCTACCTTCCTGGGCTGTCAACATGTTGGAAATGATTTCAGAAAAGGTTTCTATAATAGAACACCAGGTGTTGTGACAATTAGTGTCTGCACATAGGAGATAAAAGGCCAGTAATCACATCATACACATAGCAAAATTTGTGCATGCCCGAGGTATGGCTAAATAGAAAACATTAAGAAAAAGTTACATTTTATGCAAATTTAGAAGCTGTATTCATTAAGTCATTGGTATGCAAAAAAATCTGAAAGAATCATTCTGTCTTTTATCAATATATAGTCTAGAACAGTGGTGGCCAACCTATGGTGTGGGTGACCATCTCAGTGGGCACTCAGGCTGTTGCCCCAGGGCTGAGTTCACCATACAGGACTTTGGAATCCTCCCAGATAGCCCAGCACATGCCATGCTTAGCGTTATTTTAAAGTGAAACATCCTGGTCTGGTCAGGAAAGAAAGCACGGTCCAGCCTGGTTCCAAACTCTGATAACTTATTTATTCAATGCATAAGTAGCAAATAAAAATTTCCACCGTGCTTTCTTTCCTGACCGGATTAATATACCCACGCAGATGGGTGGCCGTGCCGGATCCTCTAGTACTCCAGGAGGTGAGCTGGATCTCTCTTTCATCCTCATCTAAACATCCTGGTCTACCTGAAGTTAGATGAGGTGTGCACAACGACAGGTTATCATTTGAGCTCCTATTATGGGAGCCTCAACATTTCTGTCCAAGGACTGTTAAGGAGCAATGGCAATCCAAATTTCCCCTCCTTCTGACAAATATATTGGTGTCCTCAGGACCATTGAAAGCTGTGGTACAACATGTAGCAAGAAGATTGCAATAAGTTACTGCTTGAATTGCCATTTGCAATAAATAGGTGGGTTATGGTTTTGGGCATTCGACCTGTAAAAGGTTCAACATCACTGGTATGGAAAGACTGACAAAGGAAGGCAAAGTATATTAACATCTTCTCTTAAACTAATAATAATTAGGTGATTATGTCTAAGGTTTCCATAAATTTAAGTATAAAATATATTACTATTGTGTTTTACAGTTTCTTGGATTTTTTACTCAATTATCGCTGACACTAAAGTAAGGATAGGACCCGAGCAACACAGCTCAAAAGCAAAAAGGGTATAACTTCATGAATCCACAATTTCCATTACTTTTATGCCATACAAAAAGCCCACAAGGGTCTGGATCCCTTATATGGCAGACCAATAGTGGTGGGCATTAAAGGGGTATTCCGGGAATATGATCGTCTGACACAAAAACCCATAATGCTATAAATAAATGAATACAACAATACTCAATGTCATTAGTCACAAAACAGAGCTTAAATAGTTTGATTTTATGATTTACAAAATGTATGGCCTCTCTAAAGTAGGTGGAGTTATCACTAAGATGGCCGCCACTGGAAACTACAAGTTCCATGATCCTTTAGTTCTCAGTAACTCCTCCTACCTCTTATTCTCTGCTCTCAGTGATGATATAACAGATTATCTTGCTCTGTTACCTTAGTAATGATGTGTAACTGCCATTACTGCACATCACCACAACACTGTCCATACTGGATGCACTTCAACCAAACGAATACAGCCAAACCTAGTGGTGATCACATGACCTGCCCAGGCAGGTGCAGGACATGTGATGTGGACATGTGACCAGCGGCCATCTTCTCTCCTGTGTCTGCTCCACAACGGACCGCGCGGAGGAAATTAACGGACTGATTAAAGGGCCAGTAGCATATTAATTCTTCATTACATTGCATGTCACCAGCATTTTCTGCTAAGGGGAGCAAAATTTTAAATAACAACTAATTACACATTAGCTTATATTTTGAGTACCCATTTGTATCTGAATTATGCTGATTCCTGGAATACCCCTTTAATAGTTTCAACCAGTACATCAGAATCTATGTGGACATCATCCTGAGGCCGTTTGTTTAGACTCTCCCATCTTACATCAAAAATACAATGGATTGTTTTCTAAAACTGAATGGTATCTATCTAGTGGGTAGAAGGCCACAGCGATCTTTGGCGATGAGCCCGTGGCAGGATCATATCTGCTTCTGCCTGAGGTTCAACAATGATATTTTCATTCTCTGGAGAGAGACAGAGGACAGATTTTTGTCTTCCATACATCAACTGTCAATAATGTAGGAATCCATCTTACATGGGATTATGACAAGAACATCATTATTTGATGTTCTTATGAAAAGGAGAAGGAATAGTGTCAAAAGTGTTTAGAAAGAAAATGGCCTCAAAATGTCTCCTCCACTACAAAAGTGCTCACACAAATGCTTTAAAAAAGGTATACAATACTGCCAATATTTATAATGGAGAGGAAACTGTTCAAAAACTGCAATGTTCAAGGAGTAAGCATCTCAGAAAGAGATTCCTCCAAAGGTTATATCAATACCGTATCCTAAAAACATCCCACAAAAACTCTGTCTGGAGAGAGAACTCGCCTGACACGCAAGTAGAAGGATAATAACTCCTAGACTTTCATAATTATTGATACTTATGAGAAGGCTCGCAAAAAAATTAGGGACATTCTTATCAAACTTTAGGGTATCCTCCTAAAGGTTGAGGACCTCAAAAGATATATAGGCCCAAAATGAGTAGGGCCGGCGTTAGGGGGCAGCAAACTGAACATTTGCCCGGGAATGATGTCCTAAAGGGGCCCCTTGCATGTGGACATTTGTGGGAAGATGATGTATTGCTCTTTTTATACCTTTTGGTTGAATGCCCGGGTGAAGATGCTTATCATCTATCTGCTGTCTATATATCTACCATCTATCTGTCCTGTTACCTATCTCCTATAATTTGTCTATTTCCTATCTATATATCTGTCCACCTAAACATTTATTAATCTGGCTTTTTTGTCTATTTATCTATATATCTTCTATCTACATATCTATCTCCTAAATATTATCTATCCATCGATCTTCTCTCTCTCTTCTACTGTATCTATCTCTCATATTTATCTTTTATCAATTAACTATATATAATCTATTTTATATTTCTGCATATATAAATCTATCATCTATCTATAAATCTATCTTTTATCTATGTATCCATATTATCTTTTATATTTATCTCCTATAATCAATCTACCTTTCATTTGTCTATCTCCTATAAAATTCTCCTACAGTCCCATATTACAGATTGCCTTACCATACTACTAAAGGAGCCTCTTACTGACTGTGACTGTTCATAAAATATTTTTATTTTGTGGCCCCACTTTTAGTTTTGCTCAAGGCCCCACTTTGTCTGAAACTGGCCATGACGACCAGATATAACCTTCAGAAGAGGGCAGAGAATTCAAGACCAAGTCATGAACAGTCATTATATACGACCACCAGCACTTGGTTACTTGCTTTTTGGACAAAGTGTATTGATTTGTTAAAATCATATGGTATGTAACGTAACTGATGCTTTAACTGACAATATTAGGAATAACTAACAGGATTATTTCTTTTCTCCAATGGAAAGGAAGGGTCAAATTTTTTTCCCACTACAGTCATGGCCATAAGTTTTGGGAATGACACAAATATTATATTTTCACATGATCTGTTGCCCTCTGGTTTTTATGTGTGTTTGTCAGATGTTTTTATCACATACAGAAATACAAGTGCAATCATATTATGAGTAACAAAAGCTTTTACTGACAGTTAGAATGAGTTAATGCAGAAAGTCAATATTTGCAGTGTAGACCCTTCTTCTTCAGGACCTCTGCAATTCTCCGTGGCAGCTCTCAATCAACTTCTGGACCAAATCCTGACTGATAGCATTCCATTCTTGCACAATCAATGCTTGCATTTGTCACAATTTGTTGGGTTTTGTTTGTCCACAATGGGATTCTCAATGGGATTAAGATCTGGGGAGTTTCCAGGCCATGGACCCAAAATGTTTTGTTCCCTGAACCATTTAGTTTTTACCTTTGCTTTATGGCAAGGTGATCCATCATGTTGGAAAAGGCATTGTTGATCACTAAACTGCTCTTGGACGGTTGGGAGAAGTTGCTCTTGGAGGACATTCTGGTACCATTCTTTATTCATGAATGTGTTTTTAGGCAAGACTGTGAGAGAGCTGATTCCCTTGACTGAGAAGCAACCCCACATATGAATGGTTGCAGGATGCTTTATAGTTGGCATGAGACAAGACTGGTGGTATCGCTCACCTTGTCTTTCCCAAACAAGCTGTTTTCCAAACAATCAGAAAGGGGATTCATCAGAGAAAATGACTTTACCCCAGTCCTCAACATTCCACTCCCTGTACCTTTTACAGAATATCAGTCTGTCCCTGATGTTTTTTCTGGAGAGAAGTGGCTTCTTGACACCAGGCCTTGCTCTAAGAGTCTCCGCCTCACAGGGTGTGCAGATGCAATCACACATGCCTGCTGCCATTCCTGAGCAAGCTCTGCACTGCTGGTAGCCCGATCCCGAAGCTGAAACACTTTTAAGAGATGGTCCTGGCGCTGGCTGGTCCTTCTTGGGCGCCCTGGAGCCTTTTTGGCAACAATGTAACCTCTCTCGTTTAATTCCTTGATGATGCAATAGATTATTGACGGAGGTGCAATCTTTCTAGCTGCGATACTCTTCCCTGTTAGTCCAGTTTTGTGCAGTGCAATGATGACTGCACATGTTTCTTTAGAGATAACTATGGTTAACAGAAGAGAAACAATGATGCCAAGCACCAGCCTCCTTTTAAAGTGTCCAGTGGTGTGATTCTTACTTAATCATGACAGATTGATCTCCAGCCCTGTCCTCATTAACAACCACACCTGTGTTATTGGAGCAATCAGTGAAACGATGTTAACTGCTCCTTTTAAGGCAGGCCTGCAATGAAGTTGAAATTTGTTTTGGGGGAAAAGGTTCATTTTCTAGGCAAATATTGACTTTGCAATTAATTGCTGTTAAGCTCTTTGGCAAATTGCCATTATAAAACCTGATGTAGTAGACTTTGTAAAAATTAACATTTGTATCACTCTCAAAACTTATGGCCATGACTGTACACCATTTCTCTTCTTTAGTTTCTTATGCACAGTGATATAATAAGAAAAGTTCTTGGTTAGTTTATCTCATGCAACAACACCAGTACAAGTTCACATAAGCAGCTTAAAGCTTTAGCTGACAATGATACATTGTGTTCTTAAAGTGATTATAGTAAGAAAAAAGCGGGCATTGTATAACAGATAAGGCACCGTCCTCTATGCGAAATAAAACTGACAAATTAAACCTCATTAACTTTACCCACTTTCATACGTGATAAATCATGCATAATATTGATGCTTGGCTAAATTAATAAAACTTTTTTTATTTACAATATATGCATGCAATATCAATTTAATTTTCTCTTAACTTTTTAACATTATTTTTTGTAATTTTTTTTAGCATCTATAACAGGGAGTTTACAAATTACTTTGTACACTTGAGTAAATACTTCCTATGAAGTGTATTGTAAATTGTGATCATGTTCTAGTGATCTAGTGCATGTGAAAATAAATTATGCTTTTGGTAGGTTCCAAAGGACCAGTAATTTAAAATTAATATATATTATAGTTAAATTTAAGAGGTTATCTAGTCTCTTATGCATTTTTATACTGTGACCTATCCACAGGATCAATATCAGAATGAACTTTAGAGGTGTGACAACCATACCAGGCTCGATCAGCTGCTCTAGCGCCTTCCAGCTGCTAGAACACTTACAAGTGATGAGGTCTGTCTGTATACAATTCATGGAACCTTTGCTTCCAACTCAGATATTGCTCAATGGATTGTATTTATCCAAAATTTATGACCTTTTTCTATACAAAGTTTTCAAGTTTTCAAGATCATCCAATAAACAAAGAGGAAGATTGACATATACTGTATAATAGCTAAATGGTTGAAATACCTGACAAGATTTAATATTGTCTAGTCTAAGTTTACTAATTTTAATCTATTTGCCTAGTTTATGCTAGATTGTTTTTTTAACATGTTGTTGCATTCAAGTCCTGCCCAAAACTACAATCATTTCCTGCACTTTCTGTCATTCTTCTCCAAAGTTGGAAGCTTTAAGTTAAAGGGGCTGGCCACTCTTTTACACAAGTTTCTGCCTTGTGCCTTTTCTGCCTTGTGGACAATCCCATAATGTTCAGAACGTGAGTGAGCAGCCCAGCTACTTACTATTGTACTGTGTGCAGACTCTATGTGATTTTTTGTTTACATCTCTGAGCTCTGTTAAATAGGAGGAGCTGTAGCAGGAGAGTTATGACTCATTCTGCTCCCTTGCTAGTCAGGAGCAGCTCATAGGGGCAGTGTACTCCAATACTAACTTTTCCCCACTCCCACCAAGCAGCAGCAGTCTTCTTTTCTTTTGTTTGTGGCGTCTGTATGAACCAACTTTGAAGCTGGAAGGGCCGGCTCATACAGCTGTTACACACAGCAATAAAGAAGACGACTGCTGCTTCTTCAGGGGATCGGGTGACTAAATGTGGGGGCACTCTGGCTACTGTGGAAGGCTTTCTGTAGGGACACTCTGGCCGGTGTGGGGGCACTCTGTGGGGACACTGGCTGCTGTGAGGGCACTCTGGATGGTGTGGGGGAACTCTGTGTGAGGGCTCTCTGCCTCCTCTAGGGGCACTCTGGCTATTGGTTACTATAGGGGAACATGCCATTGTCTCAGGTTTTTAACAATATGGTGAGCTTTGTGGTTGCCCTCAAACGGCTGATTGTAATGGTAATGCATTATAAATGTAACTACTAAGCGGCTTGAGTAGATACATTTATACAGTGATTACATTTGGCCCTTTTAGAGCAACCACAAGGCTGATGTAAAAATGAGTTTGACACCTCTGCTATAGACTGGGCTCATTAAATTACTTGAATCTACCAATAAATATATACATGTGTAAAAATACTCAGTATATATAGGCCAATAAATATAGTGCAACAGTGCTCCAGCCAACTGGTAGCTTCAGGGGAGCTGGATAACCAAAAGAAAGTACATTTTGATATAATCTTTTACTGCATTTTTAAAACCTCAGTAAAAAATCTCATGTGATCTTTGGGCTCAAAGTTGTAACAATCCCTATTTACACTCACCGGCCACTTTATTAGGAACACCTAATCAGCCAATCACATGGCGGCAACTCAGTGCATTTAGGAATGTAGACATGATCAAGACAATCTCCTGCAGTTCAAACCGAGCATCAGTATGGGGAAGAAAGGTGAATTGAGTGCCTTTGAACGTGGCATGGTTGTTGGTGCCAGAAGGGCTGGTCTGAGTATTTCAGAAACTGCTGATCTACTGGGATTTTCACGCACAACCATCTCTAGGGTTTACAGAGAATGGTCCGAAAAAGAAAAAAAATCCAGTAAGCTGCAGTTCCGTGGGCGGAAATGCCTTGTTGATGCCAGAGGTCAGAGGAGAATGGGCAGACTGGTTTGAGCTGATAGAAAGGCAACAGTGACTCAAATCGCCACCCGTTACAACCAAGGTAGGCAGAAGAGCATCTCTGAACGCACAGTACGTCGAAGTTTCATTTTCCAGTTTGCTAATGGACTCAATACAAATATAAGACGCTCTGCGACTCTGAATGGATGGCACAAAGCATGGACTAGATGGAGCTATATAATCTTCTGCCGCGTGTCCCCTAAAGACCCTTCGTTTTTGAGTCGTGCTTCTAGAAAATCCCTTTTGTTTGATATTGCTTTGCACCGTGGTTGTGTCTGTTTTTCAGTGTTATAAATATTATGTTTAAGCTGTAACATTTTGCTTAAGGGCTAAAGCAGCAGAAGACCACACCGGGTGCCACTCCTTTTAGCTAAGAACAGGAAACTGAGGCTACAATTTGCACAAGCTCATCAAAATTGGACAGTAGAAGATTGGAAAAACGTTGCCTGGTCTGATGAGTCTCGATTTCTGCTGCGACATTCGGATGGTAGGGTCAGAATTTGGCATCAACAACATGAAAGCATGGATCCATCCTGCCTTGTATCAACGGTTCAGGCTGGTGGTGGTGGTGTCATGGTGTGGAGAATATTTTCTTGGCACTCTTTGGGCCCCTTGGTACCAATTGAGCATCGTTGCAACGCCACAGCCTACCTGAGTATTGTTGCTGACCATGTCCATCCCTTTATGACCACAATGTACCCAACATCTGATGGCTACTTTCAGTAGGATAATGCGCCATGTCATAAAGCTGGAATCATCTCAGACTGGTTTCTTGAACATGACAATGAGTTCACTGTACTCAAATGGCCTCCACAGTCACCAGATCTCGATCCAATAGAGCATCTTTGGGATGTGGTGGAACGGGAGATTCGCATCATGGATGTGCAGCCGACAAATCTGCGGCAACTGTGTGATGCCATCATGTCAATATGGACCAAAATCTCTGAGGAATGCTTCCAGCACCTTGTTGAATCTATGCCACAAAGAATTGAGGCAGTTCTGAAGGCAAAAGGGGGTCCAACCCGTTACTAGCATGATGTACCTAATAAAGTGGCCGGTGAGTGTATATACTGGAGTATAAACAGAGTAACATTTTTTTGCTGAAAAAATTTTACTCCGCTTAAAGTCGAGTCTATAAAAAAATAAATCTGTACTCATCTTTACGATGAACCCCTGCTGATCCTCTTCTCAATCGCTGTCTGCGGCCAGAGAAATTGTGCAAATTGTAGCCTCAGTTTCCTGTTCTTACCTGGCACCCGGTGTGGTCTTCTGCTGCTGTAGCCCATCTGCCTCAAAGTTCGACGTACTGTGCGTTCAGAGATGCTCTTCTGCCTACCTTGGTTGTAACAGGTGGCAATTTGGGTCACTGTTGCCTTTCTATCAGCTCGAACCAGTCTGCCCATTCTCCTCTGGCCTCTGGCATCAACAAGGCATTTCCGCCCACGGAACTGCTGCTCACTGGATGTTTTTTCTTTTTCGGACCATTCTCTGTAAACCCTAGAGATGGTTGTGTGTGAAAATCCCAGTAGATCAGCAGTTTCTGAAATACTCAGACCAGCCCTTCTGGCACCCTCAAATCACCTTTCTTCTCCATACTGATGCTCGGTTTGAACTGCAGGAGATTGTCTTGACCATGTCTACATGCCTAAATGCACTGAGTTGCTGCCATGTGATTGGCTGATTAGAAATTAAGTGTTAACGAGCAGTTGGACAGGTGTACCTAATAAAGTGGCCGGTCAGTGTATATATATATATATATATATATATATATATATATATATATATATATATATTGTATTTTATATCGTGTTTTTCTGCCTGTCTTTTTATATACACAACATAATTTATAAAATAGACATTAAGTTTCTGGATTTGCACATTAGGGCTACCAGAGCAACTGTTACTTCTGCAACCCCTCTGGAACGGGTCTCTAGAAATTTATGTGGTACGTGCATTTCACCAGAGCCCGCCGCAAAGCTGTGGCATGGTACCACCAGGTCGCACCACAGGCTCGACTTTGTCAGCAGTGGTGTCCAAGGTAAGGTGCAGAATCGTGAGGCAAAGGTGGAGCCGGGCACAGGCAGCAGGTCAGGACAGGTAGCACAGGATCAGAGTAGACAAAGTGGAAGGTCAGGACTGGCGGTACAGGAGAGAATCAGGAACGGAATTGAGGTCATAAAGGGAAATCACTATAAACCCACAGGACATAGGAAGAAGCTTTTTCTAATACATGGGGCTCAAAGATCCGTCACCTGACACAGGAAGGGGATGAGAATTGAACAGGAAATCCGCCAGCCAGCACCAAATATTGTTGCGCTGGCCCTTTAAATCTCGCCCTAGGAAGTGGGGACACGTGTGCTGGAGCGACGAGAACGCCGTGGAATGAGGAGAGGTAAGCAAGGCAACTGCCTGGCACAGAGAGGCACCTACAACCTGGGATATGGGTCGTAGGAGCACCTGTGACAATTATATTCAACAAGCAATTTCCACTGGTGCTGGCAAAGAGGAATACTTTGACTTTGTTAATGTACCGTATATACTTGTGTATGAGCTGGGTTTTTAAGCACAAAAAATGTGCTGAAAAACCTCACCTCAGCTTATACACGAGTCAATTTAAAAAAAAATATGTAATACTCACCCTTCGGTGCCTGGATCCCTGGCGGCGGCTCCCGATCCCCGGAGTTGTCTCCCGATCCCGATGTTAAGCACATTTAAAAAAGAACGTAATACTCACCTTCCAGCGATACTCACCCCCGATTCTCGGCGACACCACCGCATCATAGTGTGCGCCGGAGGGGAGATCACATGGACTCGAGGAGAAAGAAGACAGAAGCCGCCGCCGAGAATCGGGGGTGAGTATTAAGTTTATTTTTATAATGTGCTTAACATACAGGGGGCTGGCTGTATATTATATGGGGCTGGCTGGCTGTATACTATAGTGGGCTGGCTGTATACTACTTGCAACTGGCTGTATACTACATGGGCCTGGCTGTATATATTACATGGGGCTGTCTGTATATTACTTGGGGCTGGCAGTATATTACATAGGGCTGGCTGGCTGTATACTAGATGGGGGCAGGCTGGCTGTATACTACAACCTCGGCTTATACTCATGTCAATAGGTTTTCCCAGTTTTTGGTGGTAAAATTAGAGGTCTCGGCTTATACTCGGGTCAGCTTATACTTGAGTATATATGGTATTTTAAGGTAAATAATGACACAAGTTCATCAAGGCCAACATAATGGGGCATATTTACCTACCTGACCTGCGCGATCCTGTCCTGAACAAATCCTGCGCGATCCTGTTAAATTGAGAAGGACCTGGGGGTACTAGTTGATCATAAATTGAATTACAGCATGCACTGTCAAGCAGCTGCCTCTAAAGCTAGTAGGATCTTGTCATGTATCAAAAGTGGTATGGACTCTTGTGATAGGGATGTAATATTACCACTAAACAAGGCATTGGTTCGGCCTCACCTGGAATATGCTGTCCAGTTCTGGGCACCGGTCCATAAAAAGGATGCCCTGGAGCTGGAGAGGGTTCAACGTAGGGCCACAAAAATGATAAGGGGTATGGAGGGTCTTAGGGTTAGGGAAAGATTAAAACAACTAGATTTATTTAGTCTGGAAAAGAGACAACTACGAGGGGACATGTTTAATTTATTTGAATATATGAATGGTCCATACAAAAAATATGGTGGTAAGTTGCTTCAGATTAAATCAAATCAAAAGACGAGGGGGCACTGTCTCCGTTTGGAGAAATCAAGGTTTAATCACCAGAGGCGACAGGGCTTTTTTACTATGAGAACTGTCATCTGTGGAGTAACCTGCCTCAGGCGCTGGTCACAGCAGGGACAGCAGAGAGCTTCAAGAAGGGTCTAGATGCCCTTTTACACCTAAATAACATTGATGGTTATGTTATATAGAATTTTTTTCCCCTAAATCCCTTCCTCATCCAATCACTTCCCTTCCTTGGAAGAACATGATGTACTTTTACATTTAGGTTTTGGGAAAACCCTACTAGGGGACCAGTGTTGCTGGAGTGGGGAAGAAAGGGTGGTCCCCACTCCATCTGGACAGACTGGGTTTTGGCTGTCCTCATTACGTAGTCTACAGGTGTACTGGGTAAATTTAAGGAGACCCGTGATGACAACCAGGGCTCTCTGTACCTAGGGAAATCACTGTGAGTTTACTGCTGTGTTGTTTGGGAGGCTGAGCAATGGGCGCAGTCTCTGGTAGTCAAGAGCCTGATGTATAGTTAGTGGCAAGACAACCTAGGATTTTTTTTAGTTCTTTGTTTTTGCTGCTATATTTGTATTGAAAATAAAACTGGTTGCGGCTAGTTGGAACAAATGGACTGTGTTGTTGTGGTGTCTTCCCCGCTACCTAATTTCTTACAGTAATTATATTTACATGTTTTGAAAATGAAACAGCATATGCAATTTTTGAATGAATTAAAACACATTGTCCTTGAAAGCATCCACATTACAGATACATTTTTTTCTTTCTAATCAGTAGATTGGGGTGTGTGCTTTATGACAGCTGCAATTAATGGAAGTTCACTGACTGCAACAGCTATAATAATGAATTAAGTACTGCCCTCTCTTCTGAGCTTAATGAGTATCATCTGAGATGCATCTAGAATCCTGTCTATGTAATGTTGTTAACTTCCAGGCTTCATTAAACCTCCTGCACTCTGATAACACTAGCCCGGTCTACACAACAAAGTTGATTTAGCTGCAGAAATGATTAAATATAAACTTTTCAATCATGTGCAGAGGGTTTATTTGCACAGGACAATTGGCTAGACCTCCGCTGCATTGTCCCTACCTAATTGCCCATCATACCATAAGTGGTAGTGTCAACTGGTCGAACATTCCAGGGACTAAAGCAGGACAAATATACATACAGCATAGTTATAAAAATACAGGTCAAAATCAAGAGGACAATGAAGTACAAAGTCAAGAGACAAACAGATGATCATGACTCAGGCAATGGATTAAAGAATCCAAAATACAGAAGTCTAGAAATGTTTACAAGCTCCTGGAAAGACTTAAAGTTAGTAATGGGAAATGGGCAGACAAACCTCTTTGTCCTCATCCAGAAAATGACTGGAAAAGGCAAATGTAATCACAGGTAGTTTAAAGGGGTTCTCCAGTGACATACAAGTTAGCATATGCTGATTGGTCTGGGTCTCAGTGATGATCACGAGAATGGGGGTCTGTTGTACTCCCGTCATACCCTGAAATTAAGAGAGAAGCCAGTCGTGCAAGCACCAGCTGCTCTCTCTCTCTCTATGGCATTGACAGAGATTGTCTAGTTCTGCTTTCTTCATTCTCTGTTAGCCCATAGAGATGAATAGTGTACCCGGCGTATGTGCGATCCACTATTCTTTTCATTTCGTACTATAGGAGACCCCGATTAGCAAGTTTTAAAATAAAAATAAAGAAAACGTCTCCAAAACACCACTTGTACATATAAAATTCAAGAAAAGTTGAAAAACACAAACGTACGTACTGTATCGTCACGTAACTTTGGTTGCAACTTCAAGGGATTTATCTATTTAGCTTGCTCAATCTTGCAATCAAATTTCAAATCAGGACACAAATTAAAACCCAGACAGTCCTCACACTCCAATTATATGAAATATTTGCTACCACCACCTACTGCATTTCAGGAGCAATAAGTACCCCGCTTTACATTTGCTCTTTCATCGCAAGCAGTAACTATGTTATCAAACTAGACATGCACGCTCTCTAGCAGTCACACAGGTAACCAGACTTTACAATGCCATGGATTCACAGAGCATACAGGGACCAACATTAAGCTAAAAGCTTTAATACAAAAGGGGTTCAATGCTTAGAAAAAAATATTAAAAAGAAAAATAATAAAATGACACACAACACAGCAAAACCATTACAAAATAAAAAGGGATAAAAATAACAGAAACTTACAAGTGGTAAATTCTGGTTTCCCAGGTAATGGGACTTTATTTAGAAACTTGTTCCCTCTCCTCACATTGACCTTAGATGAGCTATATAGTTTTTTTTAATAATAATCAGTGAATATAGAGAGTATTGCTTTTGGCTCTTGAATTATATTGTTTTTATTATTTTTTATTGCATTTTTACCATGATGTTTTCTATATGGTTTAATAAGTGCAGACGGTATCTTGTCCCCTTTGTTACCGTATATATTTCAATTTTTATCTTCATCAAATTTCTCTTTCCCATAAAGTCTATCATGGTTTTTACACAGTTTTTTTTTTTTTGCTTCTATCATATTCTCATTAATTTGTGTTTTTGGATGTTTAAAGTATTATTTATATGTTCTTCTGTATATTTCACAATGTGCAGTATATCTTTCCAAAACTTTTCTTTTAGCTGTGATGGTGTATGCTATGATCTCTCCCGTCATAATATGTTTCCCTGCTTCCCAGAAAAAAAATTAGTCTACCTTCTTCATTGTCTATTGCCAAGTTGAAATCCACAGAGAGTATAGTTTTTCTCATGTTACCTGCTAATATTATCAGGATTAAGGTATCTAGGAAAACCTTTTTTTTTTCTATTTGGGGCAGAAGTGCAAATTATTCTTAGTTCTATGGTTTCTATTTCCAGGTCTAAACTATGCCATCTACCGTTATTGTCATGTGAACTTGCCAACTTGATCATTCTTGTTGACAGATTTTTATGGATCAGAATTGCCACCCCAGCTTTTTTTACCTTGGGATGGTGAGCCAAAGACCTGTCCAACCCATTGTTTACCTGTACATAAAATTATTTTGAACTACTTCTATTTGGTTCAGGTTTTATTACCACCAATTCATTAATAGGCAAAGTGTTCTTCATGACAGTCCGGAATATTAGTCAGTTCTTTGTCTCGAAGTTCTTGTCGAGGAAGGGTAAGTGGAAGGGAAGGAGGAGACGTCCATGTGTCCTTTTGAATTTTGCAGAGAGCAGGCTTTATTTAGTTCAATGTTGATCAAGTACAGGCAGCCCCCGGGTTACATACAAGATAGGGTCTGTAGGTTTCTTCTTAAGTTGAATTTGTATGTAACTCAGAACTGTATATTTTATCATTGTAATCCCAGCCAGAACTTTTTTGGTCTCTGTGACAATTGGATTTTAAAAATGTTGGGTTGTCATAAGAATCAATATTAACACTAAAGCTTCATTACAGACACATTTGATAACTGTTACAGCTGATCATTGTAGCCTAGGACTGAAGTACAATAAATTACCAATATCCAGAGGTCCGTTTGTAACTAGGGGTCGTATGTAAGTCGAGTGTTCTTAAGTAGGGGACCGCCTGTAGTTCCTATA
Organism: Engystomops pustulosus; assembly: GCF_040894005.1. Lineage (NCBI taxonomy): Eukaryota > Metazoa > Chordata > Amphibia > Anura > Leptodactylidae > Engystomops > Engystomops pustulosus. The sequence continues at coordinate 57,400,800 of NC_092413.1, forward strand.
ATGTAGTAATTTATGGGGTTACAAAGTCATGTGAAAGCTAAGAAGGTCCCTAGAAATGTGGGTTTTGGAGATTTTCATGAAAATACAAAAAAATCGCAATTACAGATCTAAGCCCTTTAACCATCCTACAATCCTATAATGAGATAACACATATAAAATCATGCCAACATAAAGCAGACATTCAGAAAATGTTAGTTAAGTTATTTTGTTAGTATAACTATCTGCCTGAAAAGCAGAAAATTCTTAATTTTGAAAATAGAGAATTGTTTTATGAATAATTACCAAATAAATTTTTTTTTCCATAAATAAATACAAGACATATCACCCAAATTTTTCAACCAAAATGAAGTATAATGTGTCACGAGAAAACAGCCTCAAAATCACCTGGATATGTTAAAGTGTTCCAAATTTATAACCACATAGAGTGTCAGATCAGAAAAAATTGTGCAGTGATAGAGGTGAAGCATGGAAGTATACAGGTTCTGCATGATGCACGCAGAAGTTGCAGGTCCTCCAGTAGAACATGAATTTTTGTAGGATGTCATAGTTTGCGTGTCATCCAGTTCCTTAAATAGATACTGAAAACCCTAAGATTTTGCCGTTTTCTTGCTGTGCGCGGGGAAGCACTATCCTGGTGAAAAATGCCAGTTGGAAACCCTTGCCATGAAGGGCAGTACAAATAGTTGCAGGATATCATGCACATATTGTTGAGTTTTAGTTTTCTTCATATGACCACCAGTGGTGCCCAACAGTCATATGCAATGGCTCCTTATTTCATTGCACTGGCAGTTGTGCAGTCAAACTTTTGTGGAAAGGCAAGATAGAAACGCTTTACCCTGAGGCCTCCAGACTCAAATTTGGGATCCCAAACTGAAACTTTCTGTTACAGTCCATAGGAGTTTAAGTTTTTCATTGCCACTGCAAATAAAGGTGATGGTGACAAGATGTTAATAGCACTTCCTATAATGGGCCCATAGGATGCCATGTCATATAAATGAAATTTACCTTTTACATTATGAGTGGTACTTTTTCTAAAATCTTTTTCATTATGGCTGAATATATATTAATTAGGGGATTTAATGTCATGTTTATTGCATTGCTTTTGTAAGTAACTACAAAATATCACTGGTTATATAATATTTTGAGGTATTTATTAAATTAATTATATTGGTTACTAGCTGTAGCTCCCAGTTTTGCCCGGGATAGTAAATAACTGCTCTAAGCTATAACAAAATAGAATGGGTTAGCAAAATATACTTTATATGTATCTATCTCTCTGACTGTTTCCGTGTCTTTATCTGACTCCTTGACCATTTGTCTCTGTCTGTCTCCAAATGTCTCTGTCCCTACTGTCTGTCTCTGACCATTTCTGTCTCTGAGCACCTCTGACTGTGTCTGTCTCTATCTATCTCTGACCGTTTGTCTGTCTCAATCTAATTGTGACTATCTTGTTGCTGACTCCGTTTTTCTTTGTCTCCGGCTGTCTGTCTCTGTATTTGTCTGTCGGGAGATTAATCTGAACTGTCTGAGAGCAAAACCATTCCAGTTGCCCATGGCAACCAATCAAAGCTCAATTTTCATTTTCCACAGCTGTTTATAAAATTACAGCTGATCTCTGATTGGATTCTATGCATTTTCTATGCATTCTATTGTATTTCATTGTCTATGTTAGAACTGTTGAGTTCCATCTTTTGAAAATACTATTTTTACCTTTGTTTTTTTTCTTCTGTTTTTTATCTTGTAGTGGTCTCTGCTTTGTCAAATTAAGTGTTGGTTGCTTATTATTCACTAGTGTTTTTACATATTGGGGCACATTTACTTATCTGCCCCGTTGACGCCGCCGATCCGGAATGTCCGATCTTGCGTCCAATTTCCTGCATGTGTCGCTTCCCCCGCTGAGGTCCGCTGGAGTTCACTATCTTCTTCCCGATGGATGTGAGTGCTGATCTTGCGACACAATTTGGTTTTTAAATTCCGCAGTTTGTCCGAATCAGTCGGGTTGTCCTATGTCCACGCCCCGCGATTTGTGTTGCATGTAAGCCGGCGCCGTTGCACCACGATCCGATCGCATGCGCCAAAAACCCCTGTGCAATTCAGGACAAAACGGGAAAAAGACGGGAAACCTGACGAAAATGCGGTGTTTGGACCATTAGTAAACGTGCCCCATTGTCTTATAGAGGCAGAATATTTTAGGTTTATTTTGTGATAACAAAATAACAAGTTTAATTTGGAAGACTTGCAATTATATAATGTATCAATGTTGCTTTAACCCCTTTCGGACGCAGACAGTTTATTGCTTAAAGCGTCTGCTTTAAGCAGGCAAAAGATATCTGACAAAAGATAGTTTTAGCACAGCAGGAGAGAGCCTTTGATATCAATTTCAATACCTATATCATGCAGCTGGCTCCTGAGATGTATCTGGTATATTTAACATTAGATTCAGATTCAGCTATTCTTGACCTCAGCGAAGGGCAATGAAGCCAAACCAGGACAGAAAATTCGTAATTGGTCGAGCTAAAGCATGTGATGAGTCACATGCTTGTGACATCACTACAGGCCAACTCAAAAAGTCTCCTGTCATCTCTAGCTGTACTATATGGTTTCCCATGGCAACCAGGAAGCATGGCAAATGCAGATTAGCTTGAGGGGCAAGGTAAAACCTCTCCTAGCTGCTTTACAGCTGCAGTTAGCCAATTATAGTAAATTAGAGAACTGCTTATTTTTGCTTAGTGTAGAGTTAGGCAAAGTTTTTATACTTTACAGTTGTACTGTAAGACTCAGTTCCATTTTTTTGTAATCTGACATGTGTCGTTTTATATGGTTATAACTTTAACTACCACTTTAGCGTACCAAAAAGATGTTTTAGTTAAAATTTACCAATTTTGTTGGTAATCTGTTTATTTAGCCCCAAAAATTAACACATTCACAAAAGATAAAACCCATCTGAAAATTTGTTATGCAATTTCAAACCCCACATGTGGATGTTACTTGTTGAATGGGCACACAGCGAGGTGTAGAAGAGGAGGCGGGCCATGCATTAGCCAGTTATGCACTATAGAATTTAGTTGTTTTTATTCGGTTCATTAAGCACACTTATGTGAGGTATAAACAATTAGATTTTTCCATTAATGTTGCCATGTGAGGGCTTATTATTTGCGGGATGAGATGCATTTTTCAGTTGTACTATTTTGGGGTGGCTATGCCCTATTACTGAAAATTATTAAAGGGCACCTGTCAGAAGGAGACCCATTTTTAGCACCCCCAGTCCACATAGAGCATAGTACATACACTGCCATAGAGTTTTTGTATAAAAAAATTGGTTTTACAGAAAAAAAGATATGTTAAATAGTAGCTTTCAAAGCCATGTGCGCGGTGACTAGGCATTCGTCCCCTGGGAGTTGCTATAAAGCAGGGGGCGTTGCTAAGCGAGGAGATGGGTGTTTTCATATATTTGAAAAGGACACACAGAGGTGCAGTTGCCCAAGGGTGGGGGGGTGGCACTGCTCCTCTATAGCCTCTTCGCAGGAGGTTAAACACTATAAATTTTATTTCGAAAATGTTCAGACAACTATTATGCTGTTAATAGTTTTTATGACCTTGTGAAACACCTAACCCTTGAAGCCCAGGGTTTTTCAGGTTTCTGCCTTTTGGTTTTTCACTCACCTTTTCTGCAAACCATATATATTAGATTTTTTGTGGTGAAATTTGCAAAGAAATACAGTTGTGCAATTTTCTGATGGGCTTAGTTTTTATAGCTTTTACCATGCAGACCAGATGACACCTCCCCTTTATTCTTAATTTAAAACCTTTACATTAAAAAACTTCAACTTTATTATAGTTTTGTGTATAGAGCTGGGCACCGTGTCATTCTTTGTGGGATCGGATGATGTTTTCAATCATACTATTCGGACAACTGTACAAACTTTGGATCACTTTTTACTTAAATATTTAGGGATTCGAAAGCTTTTTTCCGTTAGTGTTCATGGAGAGTAATGTTTTTTTTTATATTTTAATAGATCACACGGGAAACAGAGATACCCAATGTTCAGGATTCTTGTTTATTTTTATAAGCGTTTCTAAAAAAGGGGGGTGATTTGAACTTTTCCAATTTTTTTAAAAATGTTTTCATTTTTTTATAATTAATTCAGGACCATTAGGGTAATAGAACCATAGAAAGTATGATCACTACATTGTAGTATGTTGTCAATATACTTTTTGCATGTGTATATTATACATTATACATGTGTATATCTTATAGTCTACTTTCAGCATTACTACTTACATAGGTTACTGTAGAAGTATTAAAAATGCAAATAGAGCATGAATTCATAAACAGCTGTCACAACGTTATTTACCTCTGAGATTTCAAGTCAAGGAGGATAATCTTTGTTGACATTGTACAAGGGGAACTGTATAAAGAAAAGCATGTTCAAATTTAATAGATACATTTCCTTAATATATTTTTCTCTCAACTCCAGAGACCAGAATCCAAGGGATAAGACATTCTTCAAAATGATTATATTTCTACAGCTTCTACAGCCAAAGCGCTATGGAAATTGATGTATTATAAATAAAATAACACATTCTATCGCTTGGAGATGTGGGAGGACTTCTTACCTTTTTCCAAACAGTTCCCCGACAAAGGGTAGAGTATATTTTTTGTGCAATATTGTGTACACTGTATGTTGTACCCCTTGAAATGACTTACTCATTCTTGTGTTAAAAAGGCAGTTTATTGAGTATACAACAGACTGGTTTTCAGTATGTTGCCACAGCAGGTGGTTTATTGGATATCAGCACATATTATCACAAAGTGTGAAAGAACAAAGAACCATATATATATACATATATATCTGGAGCATTGTCATACATATCTGCACTCAGAAATGATGTGTACAATAACATAATCAAGCAAGATTTTCCACGGGAGCAGAAGAAAAATGAATACAGATCCAGAAATATACCCCTGCAATCTGCCCCCTTCATATATCCACATGACCACTGCAGTTTTCATGAAACTATGTCTAGAGCTAGCGCTAAAGTCTGATGGGGCTGAGGTAGAAAGGTGAACATGGCTTCCACTTTTTGTAATGTGACTTTTGTTGTTTTTTGTCTTCTATTCTACTGGACCGTTTTCTTGGCCATTAAAAATATAGTTAACCATGTCCTAAAGGCTTATACCCTCCCCCATCCCATTCTTTTTCTCAAAAAAAATAGACCTCTCATTTTTGCAGTAAAAAAAATATTCTGATCTTATGGTATATTGTGCTAGGGAGAAAGCAAGTTAACATTTTAGCCTTGGGCCGCAGATGCTCGACCGTGAGGCTAGAATATTAATAGAAGGATGTTTTTCCATAGAAGCTAAAGACAAGGTGTGTACTATAGAGCAAACATAAAAATAGTGGCTTTCCTTCATTTTAGTCAACTTCTTTTTGTTTTATAATCAAACTCTGCCGACTACCAACTGACCTAGAAATAGGTCCCCAAGTTATTTATTTTCTTTAACCCCTTAAGGACGGAGGGTTTTTCGGCTAATTTCTCGCTCTCCAACTTCAAAAATCCATAACTTTTTCATTTTTACGTGTACAGACCTGTGTGAGGGCTTATTTTGTGCGTAACAAATTTTACTTTCCCGTAATGTTATTTATTTTAACATGCCGTGTACTGCGAAGCTGAAAAAAAATTCCAAATGTGGAAAAATTGAAAAAAAACCGCACGTGCGTCACGTTCTTGTGGGCTCAGTTTTTACGAATTTCACTCTTCGCTCCAAATAACACGCCTACTTTATTCTTTGGTTCGGTGCGATCGCGGTGATACCAAATTTATATAGGTTTTATTGTGTTTTAATACATTTTCAAAAATTAAACGAATGTGTACAAAAAAGAAAAAAAATTTTTTGCCATCTTCTGACGCTAATAACTTTTTCATACTTTGGCGCACGGAAATGTGTGAGGGGTCATTTTTTGCGAAATGAGGCGACGTTTTCATTGCTACCATTTTGAGGTCTGTGCGACATTTTGATCATTTTTTATTTCATTTTTTATGTTATGTAAAAAGGTGTAAAAGTCGCATTTCGGACATTTGGGCGCCATTTCCCGCCTCGGAGGTCACCGCCGGCCGTAACCGTTTTTATATTTTGATAGATCGGGCATTTTGGGACGCGGCGATACCTAATATGTCTGTGATTTTTACTGTTTGTTATGTTTTATATCCGTTCTAGGGAAAGGGGGGTGATTTGAACTTTTAATATTTTATTAATTTTTTTTATTTTTTAAACTTTTTTTTTTCTTTTTTTTTTCACTATTTTTTAGACCATCTAGGGTACATTAACCCTAGATGATCAGATCGCTCCTACCATATACTGCAATACTACAGTATTGCAATATATGGCGTTTTTGCAGGTCTTACATTACAATGAGCCACTGGCTCATTGTAACGAACCTGCATAAACCATGTAGCCTCGTGTCAAGAGAAGACCCGAGGCTACCATGGTAACCGATCGCCGCCCCCCGATGACGTTCGGGGGCGTGGCGATCAAAAAAAAGATGGCGGCGCCCGCGCGCCGCCGTCTTTTAAACGCCGCCCGCGACTTTGCGGGCGGCGTTTAGAGGGTTAATAGCCGCGATCGGTGCAAGCACCGACCGCGGTTATTAGCGGTGGGGGTTTTGTGCATAATGCAAAAACCCCCACCTCTGTATGAAGAGGACTCAGCCCGTGAGCCCTCTTCATACATCCCTTATACCTCTGCGCCGTAGAGCTACGGCGCAGAGCGTTAAGGGGTTAATATCAAAACTCTATTACAGTAATTATACACAAAATATGGATTCTTAATATTCCAAAGCAGAGAAGATTTGGCATTTTAGGTTAATGATTTGTTTCCAACTTTGCCCACAGTGAAATCATTCCTTCATTTCAGTGGAATTAAAAGATATACCTTCTTACCAAAAATAAACGAGACTATTAATATTTTTTTCAAGGCAAAGTTTGAATCCTTATGTTAATGAATATGAGGAGCTACCCCCAAAGAAAAGAGAAAGTATTTATGGGTGTGGCCTATTCCAAATGTGATACAAAATTAAATTAATTGTATTTGAATAATTCTGTAAATTCTGGTAAAATGTTTAAAATGCGCTCTAATTCAGGTGATCTGATCATGAGACATAATAATGTTTTATCGTTTTTTAAATGGAGGAGTGTCCATTTATCTGCTGTGTAGAAGTATTGTGTCAAGATTAGAATCTGTAGACACCACTGACTTAAAAAAAAATAAAAAAAAAACAAACATATGGACTGTAAGTGTGTATTATGTTCTTAAAAATTTTAAAATAAATTCCATATGCAGTGTCTGTTTCTTTATTGATATTTAGCCCCTGATGCTCATTTAACAACATATTCCTACAGTAGTTGGAAATTTTGTGCATGTGGCTCTGTCCTTGCCAGAAATATATCCATGAGAACAACTCCAATAGGATTTTAAATAGGCCAATATTGTTATGAACTGACCCAAATTTGAAAGTATCCTTTGATCCTTTTTTCTCTCTTCTTTAGGTAACCCTTTCCTGTCCTGCTGGTATTTTTAAGATTGGGGAATAGCATGACTGGTCTTAATGAATCTTTGTCAGGAGTAGCAGGACAGCCAGGTATGTAAAGTAGGAGGACAGTTTCTACAGCAGCTAAACTGTAGGAATGTTTTAATAAAGAGATATTAGAAACATTGCATTTAGGAAGTAAGTCAACAACTAAAGCTCATGAAGGGATGTCCATATACTTTAACTCAATGCTAAAAAAAATTATATTTAATATAATGGGTAATTAATATTGGAACGTAAAGTGGGAATTAAAACATGCCTCATATTATATTGCTCAGATAAAAACAACTTTTCACTAGAGAAACTGGTACCTTGTCAATTCCCAAGTGTATTTCTCATATATTAAACTGCTCAAGGGCTCAAAATAAATGGTTTTGAGGATAAACAACTCCAGTCACCAATGTCAAAGCAATGACTTTAGCAGAAAGCTGCCAGGTCATAGCCATTATGTTCAAGACTGCAAAAGGTTCAGCTGTTAAGTCTCATGCAAAACAGTATAGCCCCCTAAATTTAGGCATGTGAACTGTTATGAACTGAGTCCGGCACCAGAGGGGATATAAGATGCAATACTTCATTGCTAACTTTAATTAGACTTATCAAGTTATCAATGAAATAAATGTACCATGGGGAAATTCATCTCATGACTCTGCATTGGAATATGCTCAGAGTACATGTTAATTTCCTACACTTGGCATAAATTGTTCCATAGAGTTTGATTAGTGTCAAAATTAATTAACTATAGACTAAAGCTTATATGAAGTTGGCACCAAATCTGCATTAAGTTGGATCAGTCCATCCTTCCTGTTGTAAAACAGCCTACTGTTAAAATAAATATGGCTCCAGTGACTTTATCTGAGTATTTAGTGTATTGCAATTCATTATAGATGAACATTGATAATCAAATTGCCTTTTACTTCTTTATAACAAGCACAGACATTAGTGGCTAATACCAAGTGGTATAAATAGATAAGAGAACTTGTTTTCTGCATCCCAACTGGACTGAAGAACAAAAATTATGTTAAATGTTATATCTTTAAAAGTAGATGATCCAATGTAATTCATAGCAGAATGTTACACATAAATCAGTTGTTGTACTTGCTGAATGGATTCCCATAGGGTCTTCCAGTGGGCCTATTCTCTTGCAGTCCTACACCTCAAAGGCCAAGCATAAAACTTGGAGCTCACTACAAAGGGCCTATTTATTATGAGCTGACAATAATCACAAAAACCATGTTAAATGTAAGCCCTCTGTGTTAATAAGAATGCAATTCAAGAGTGACTTGCGTGTCGTGTAATGACATAGACTGGACCTATGGACTTAAAACAGTCAATAATCTTATCATAATAAAAGTGAAAGATTGGCAATTTGATCCATTGGTGATAAGTAAGTAGTACAACATGATCATTTAGCTGAGCTGTTGAGTGTATTTTGGAAATGTGCAGTGTATCCATTACACTACATAATGGGGTCAATGTACACTTTTATATGTATATCTATAAAAAAGACACACTGTAGAAATCCCAAAACCTCCCTTTACCTTGTCTTAATATTGTTTCTAAGTATTTATACAAATGACATATGTATATCTAAATACCAAATACTCCACAGATCAGTAATTTACAATTGCATAGAAAGAGAAGAACATAGAGGGCAAACAGTATGAAAAAAACACATCTTCATCTTTGGGTATTCAGTGTCATATGCCTTCAGTAGAACACACAGAATGCTCTTCAGTCCCAGGCAACAATTCAAATACAGAATCTTTGATTGGCTGATGTAAGAAGGGATTCTGCATTGAAAAAACTTTTTTCATGTAGGGTTTATTCACATTGCCTGCTTGAAACAAAATAAAACATCAGTTATTGTAATATAAATAAGGCAATATTGAACCACTATCCCATGTAGTTCAATTATAAAATAAGCCCCTCCCCTGAATAACTGCTGAAGTATTCAAACATAAGCCTGCTACAGCAGTGACTCATGTCAGAGGGGAGGAGCTTAACTCTGGTCAGTTAAGAGATATCACACACCAGTATGTCAGAGTATACCAAGTCCAACTGCAATTCTGCAATATAAAGTCCTGTTGCTACTTACAAAACACAAAGGTATAGCTCCCCGGGGAATCTAATACTGTTTGCAGCTAATTAAAAAACATTTTAAAAAAATGTCTGTAACATAAAAACTTGAATCTGATGTAAATACTTTTGTGTAACAACTACAAAAGTGCTTAAGGAATGATACCTTTATTGGCTAACCAGAAAAATTATATTTGGTGCAAGCTTTCAGGGCACACAGGCCTGAAAGCTTGCACCAAATATAATTTTTCTGGTTAGCCAATAAAGGTATCATTCCTTAAGCACTTTTGTAGTTGTTACACAAAAGTATTTACATCAGATTTTTGATTTTTCCTGGCTAACACGGTACGTCAACAATTTTCTCAACATAAAAACTTGGTTAAGCTATAGGTAATTTTTTGTCGACACCTTTCATTTAAGAAAGAATAGTGGGATCAGGGAGGCAATGGAATGGTCTTTGATTCATATATCATTAATATATATTATATACTAAAAAACATGTGAGAATAGCAGACAGGTCATCTTAAAATTGTGAGTAACAATAGGAGCTGTTTCTAAGGTATTGCATTGATTGAAGGACCTAAAGCAGGGGAATCCCACTCAATCACCCTTAGGACCATAGCAGTCTGATTGTTAAGTTTAAAGGGGTTGACTGTAATTTTAATACTGTACAAATGTAACATTCTACTGTCAACTACTAAAACACCCTCCACCCAACCAAACTCCCCTCTACCTTGGGTTGTAACATTTGGAGCATGGGTGACTGAGCTGATGTGTAAGGACAGTATGTCAGCTTTACATGTTAGGTCCATTACAGGGCCTGGGGCAGGCACTCTAATGGCTGTGGTGTCACTTCATCGAAAGACTGATTTCAGTATTTGAATGCAGCAGACCTTGCGGGCCACAGAAGATGAAATGGTGGGCCTTGTCTTTGACACATTATGCTTGATATAAGAATGAGGTTCCTTCACAGATCTTCCCTGCACAGAGAAGCTACTGGAATGAACTACAACACAGGAAAGGTTTTATATTACACCTCAATACACAGCAATTGGTGTGGGTCCCACAGGATGTCTATGTTATAAGCTTCTCTATTGGTTGTTACATGTTTCAATATTGTGAGTTGCATGCTACTCGCCTCTGGGATTTTTGCCTTTCAGCGAATCAACATTAGAAGATGAGACGTAGACTCCATGAACCTGTGTCTTTATTCAGTCTTATTCATCTTGATATTATGATGAAGTTTAACATCAAAGGTGTAACATGAAGGGACTGCACACAGACCTTTTACAATGCACTATAAAGACACTGGGGCAGATTTACTTACCTGGTCCATTCGCGATCCAGCGGCGCGTTCTCTGCGCTGGATTCAGGTACGGCCGGGATTCATTAAGGTAGTTCCTCCGCCGTCCACCAGGTGGCGCTGCTGCGCTGAAAAGCATCGGAACGCACTGGAGTTCACTGAGCCGGGCTGAGTGAAAGTAAGTTCAAGCTCCGCTACAGATAATTTTTTTTAAATGCGGCGGTTTTTCCGAATACGTCGGGTTTTCGTTCGGCCACGCCCCCCGATGCGCCGCAATACGATCGCGTGCGCCAAAATCCTGGGGCAATTCAGAGGAAATTGGCACAAATCAGAAATATTCTGGTAACACGTCGGGAAAACGTGAATCGGGCCCTTAGTAAATGACCCCCACTATCTTTATAGGTTAGAGGGGTTTTTGGTGCACTGGTGTGAATTTGACATCTCTTTCTTTTATCACTACACATCTGATAAATGTGCTACGTAGTGGCAATAACACGAGAAATCATGCAGTATAAACAGCAGGAAGCACAAAAGTGTCACATGGAGACATTGATGGACTTGATATGTAAAATTGTGTAAATTAAAATAAATCATTGAGGCACAGTTTCACGGTGGCATAATATCTGCTTAACAAAGAAAGTAAAAGAAAAAATATTGTTTTACGATAAGCCTTTTATTGCTTAGTAGGTAAATTGGAAATGAATCGTACCTGCTGTCTTCTAGAAACACTTGCTGCAAATATTAAAAGAAAAATCCATTAATGTTCAGCGATAAAACAAAGCATTTAAGATCAAGCATGTTGTAAACAACCGGTTTGGTGGCTTTGAAAAATGAGAATAAGCCCGGAGAATGCCGCAGTTTATTACTAAGTGCGCTGATTGAGATAGCAGCACATAATTCTCCAATTACAGGATTATTCTGCACACAATACATTTGTTCTCATAATGCAAGTGACTTCAGAGGAGAAAAATATATATTGCATTTGGCGATGTTCAGCTTGACATTTACTCAGGACCAATGCTGGCTTTGAGCGAAAGTAAAAGTTCCTCTTAAGCCTGTATAGGTCCCCTACAACAGAGCATAACCTTTCAGATGATTAAAGTATGTAGTATTCAAGCCATCCCAGCTATATCATAGTACAAACAGAGAGATTTATATTGAGTAATAAAAAGAACAAATATCCAAATGCAATGCGTCTAATCAAAGGGGTATTCCAGGAATATGAACATCTGATACCAAAACCTATAATGGTATAAATAAATGAATATAACAAAACTCAATGTCATTAGTCACAAAATAGAGCTCAAAAAGTTTGCTTTTATGATTCACAAAATTTTATGGTCCCTCTAAAGTATGCAGAGGTATCACCAAGATGTCCGCCACTGGAAACTACAAGTCCCATGATCCTTTAGTTCTCAGTAACTCCTCCTCCCTCTCATGCTCTGTTACCAGTGATGATGTAACAGACTTTCCTGCTCCATTACCATAGTAATTACGTGTATAACTGCCATCACTGCACATTGCCCCAGTGAGATGACATCTCATCACAACACTGGCCATATTGGATGTACTGCAACATACGACTACAGCCAAACATGGTGATAATCACATGACCTGCCAAGACCCCTTAAAGTAAATGTTCATAGAAAAGATGTAAAATTTAAACACATGTAAAGAAAAATCTAAAAGTATAAAAAAGTGAATGTAGCAGAGCTGTAAGTAACGTCTTCTGCACAGAGTAGTGAGGTACAAGATCTCCCTGTTCCCTATCAGTCTGTGATCCTACAGAACTGTATTTGCCTGTCTCCTGTCCTTATGCTCCTCCATTCCCCCACCTTGTCATCGGCAGTATCAGCTCTGTCCACACGCACGGGCTATAGACTTCATGTAACTGGTGAACTTATGATTTCTACCAGTTATTACATGTTCCCAGCTCCTGCATGTGATGAAAGCTGCCAGGCTAGTCACCATATACATCCTGTATGTACACTGTTCAGTGTTCTGTGGATATACATGTGGGAAACTAAATGGATTTAATGCTAAATTACTTTGAGAGAGAACACAATGCATCATGGGATGTGTGGGTAAGCTAATCACATATAATAATTTTAAAAAATCACTATAGATTTACAATTACACTTTCAAGAAGTACTTTAGCACAACAAAGAATACCCCATCTCTAAAAAGCCGTGCCTGAATATATTAGGTCAAAAATGCAATTCAAAGAAGTAGCAGCACTCAGTGTCCAATTCAAGGGTGTTTATTCACCAAGTGACAGTGTAGCGAATAAACACCCTTGAATTGGACACGGAGTGCTGCTACTTCTTTGAATTACTATTGAACGCAGCGGTCTTGGATCAGACACGCCGTAGCTTGCACCCACCGGGTTGAACCCCTTTACTTCACTGTGCCGCCCACCCACACAGCAGAGGTCAAAAATGCAGACACAAGTCATGTGCAACCCAAAGACAAAGGAATCAATTTGTGTGTCTGACGCCAATTGTTTTACATTGCAGCAAGAGAATCTAAAAGTTAAATTCCATAGTTAAAAGCCTGTTGTGAAAAGTAAAGTAGTTTATCTATTGAGCCACTCATCCATTAAATAATATAAGCAGATTTATATTCACTGAAACAGGTAGGCACATTGTGTTGCCCTCTAACATCTCTCAAGAGGAAGTCTGCCAGCCTGTATGCCACTGGATAAACGAGAAGGAAATTTGGTATTTTTGTCACTTAGTGTTTTTAAAGGCTCTTATTAGATAAATAGTATTCAATGTGCAGCCTATCTCCCTGTCATTCTCTTTACCCCAGCGACCTGTGCAAAATTCTGATATGTTGAATCTAAGGAAAAAGTCATATATCCTGTCAGAAGAGGCAATGGATATGGATGGATGTCTCAGGACAAACACAATGTCTCATATTGCGTAACCCACGGCGACGCATCTTTATTTTGTCGCCGAATCCTTCAGCTACATTTAATGAAATATAATATGGGAGGTATTCAAATGCATTATGTATTTTGTAATAAACACACTGATGCACAGTATATTATTCTTCACTCCATTATTATTGAGAAATCTCTGAGCATAAACCTGCCTTGTCATTTTGACTCTGGAGATATGATATTATCGAGCTTCATTTTTCAATGTCATGGCTGTCAGGGCTTTTTTTTTTTTAAACAGCTTTTCAAACTCCACTTAAGACTATGTATTAGTCCTTTATGGTTTGTTAGTTTGTTGGAAAAAGTTGGGAAGGAGACTTTGGAGCGTGGAGGACTTTTTTGACGTCTCTGCTCAGCGCACTGCAGTAAGAAACGCTTTATTTTACTATTTCTCCTTCACATAACGCGTTGGGATAGCAGCCAATAATACAGTTGGATGGTTGGGGCAATGGTGGTGAACTTATGGCTCAGAGGTGATACTCCCCAGCATAGAGATCACCAGACAGGACTAAAGGTTTTCTCCTAAAATACCAGGCACCCAAAGATATTTTAAAGAGACACATCATGGGTTGCCTGGGACTACAGGAGCTGCAAGAAGATGAGGACAGCTTGAGATTATCATTGGAGCTCCTGGCCCAGGCCCTGCCATAAATTACTGTGTAGGCATTTGGTGATAAATAAAAGGGTTTCTGATTTTAGTTTGGGCCCTTGGTCTCTAAAAGACTTGCCATCACTGGTCTAAGGCATGAAACAAAGCCACCACGACACCAAGGCAATCAACATGACAGGGTAGGTGGAGACATGAAGTGAGGCAGCAGTTGTTGCATGTTTTGGACAATCCTAAACAGGTGGGTTTTCAGACTAGAACTTACTTTGGAATTTTTACGCTTGGACAGCTATGACCAATAACTGAAAGACTAAAAAGCAGAAGTGCCTCATAATGGAGGTCAAACTACAATTAGGAGAAAAGTGCAGATATATTACTGCTCACCTGGTCTAGAAGAACATGAGGAGTATCTTAATAGGACGCTACAGGATGCTACAGCTCTTGTGTTTGCCAGTGGGCTTATATTAAGCATCATAAACCATAAGGACTGTTAATCCCAAACCACTTATTTGCTCAGTTGCAAATCTCAGTCTAACTTCCAGTCTAACATCACAAAATGATAGCATCATAGGCATCTGCAATGCTGTTAGTTCATCATCTCATCTCAGACACAATATCATCCAGGCTTGGATTTATATTTTTTCATAGCTGTCCTAAAATGGATTTGGCTTGGAAAACTTTATTTAACAACCCCCTTTACATGAAAGGAACATATCTACTAAATGTGAATATATCCTAATGTGATAATATATCCTAGTAGATAATGAAACATGAGAATAGTTATTATTACATTTACTCATAATGGAACAAGCAAATAAAAAAGGGATTTTAATGTTACACCTGATATCCATGTAATATCAGAAAGACTTACAGCTGCTGAGTGGAAATGTGCTGTTTATTTGCTCCATCACATCTGTTAGGTCTGTGCTGGTATTATGCGGTGGGGACAACACATCATCTGTGGAAACATTAATCAAAGTAATAGGAGTCAGAAACTAAATGTAAAAAAAACCTTGAAGTCTATGAGCGTTCCAGTGGATTGTTATGTTAATAATGAAGCCTAGGTTATGCATGGCTAATATCCACAATGAGATTCATTCCAGCGCAGACTTCATAATTGCTGCTTGGAGAAAAATGAAAATCATTGTATCGTTCTCAGTAACAATATTTAGGTCTGGAGAGTGGTGGGCAAGAAGTATCTATGTCATCAATTGCTCTGCTCCACTTCACTGCAGAAAAATCATAACAATGATAAAATAATCATAACAATAACTAACCAAAAAACACAGGAATAGACAACATCCAACAGCATTCTAATTCAACGATTGTAGCACTATTATAATGAGTTAGATGATGTTGGAAAAACATTCGCCAACTTTTTTTTCAGAGTTAGAATTTACGTTTTACATTTTTTGACATGTAGTGGTATAATGATATGCAGCCAAACATATGTCCATTAGTTCATAATAAAGGAGGTCCTGTGACATAATGCAGCTATTAACTATAGAAGCCTGCTATGCTAGGGCACTGATGGAAATAGCCAAGCGCTGTACTCGGGTTCTTTCCACAGTGCCATAAACAACGAATTAAGTGGAAATGTGCATGTCAGAACTGCCCCTCCATTCATTTGGGGTACAATGGATGCCTGGGACCCCAAACAGTAAGCTATGCCCTATACTGTGGATAGGAGAAAACTTGCTGTGGGCTCTTGACAACCCTTCTAACAATACTATATTTTAAGTGCAGTAAATGTTATGTATAACCCATTACAGATTTACTAGTGGCCCTATCTACTAAAACAATGTCAGAGTAATATGCAAATTGTAAGCTGTATCCATGGACGTTAAAGGGTTCTTCCCACTTGGGACATTTAAGATACATCAAAAGTACATTCCATTAATATCCAATGAAAACTGAGCGCAACTTTCTCACTGCTATTATGAGTGGAGAGTTGGCAGAACAAGCAAAGCTCTCTCTGTTCTATGGGAGTTCCGACAACAGTCGGATGCTATTCTCAGAACTCCCGACATGAAAGGAGTGACATGTGCGACATGTTAAATAATTCTATATTATACTTTATAAATAAAATTTAAGAAAATTTTCCAATATACTTTATTTCACCTGCTTTCTATTTTGGATACATTACTTTAAGTCTTGTTTACATTCATCTGCTGCAATACAGGAACTTACAGGCACCATTTCCAAGAAGCCTCATGGCTATACTAGCTCAAAAAGGTGTTCTTCTCAATACTAATTAAAGGGTCTGAATACTTATGGTCATGTGATATTTCTTTAATAAATTAGCAAAAACATCTACATTTCTGCTTTGGGGTACAGAGTGTATATTGAGTAAAAAAAATATATATTTTTTTATTTAACCAATTGGCTGCAATAAAACAAAGAGTGAAAAATGTAAAGGGGTCTCAATACTTTCCTTACCCACAGTATCCATTCTCCAAGCTTTCTGATGTGCACTATACCTTTCAATTTCGCATCCATTTTAACACAGAGAATAAGGGCAGGCACACTTCACATCTTTCTATGTATGGTCACCAGGGCCGGCTCCAGGTTTCAGTAGGCCCCTGGGCGACAGAACCTCAGGGGGCCCCTTTGCAGTGAACTCACGTGGCAGCATTTAAAATTCAGAAACTAAAACAGTCTCCTGTTTCCTAAAATATTCCCTAATTTATCATCCCAAACATCCGTATCACGGAAAGGGCAGTTTTGAGGTCATTTAACCAACAGGACAAGCCTAAAACTTTGTGCCCCTCTGCCAAGTAATAAAACTGAAGCTTCTACTCGTAATACACCCCTCAGCTGCTGCGGAACCTCATAATACACCCCTAGGCTGCTGCGGAACCTCATAATACACCCCTCATAATACAGATCACTGCTGCTGCCTAACATCATAATACACATCACTGCTGAAACAGAAGCCTCTCTCCTTCTCATGTACATACAAACCAACAGGCAGTCACACATGCAGCAAGACATATAGAGCCAGTCACACATGCAGCAAGACATATACAGGCAGTCACACATGCAGCAAGACATATACAGGCAGTCACACATGCAGCAAGACATATACAGGCAGTCACACATGCAGCAAGACATATACAGGCAGTCACACATGCAGCAAGACATATACAGGCAGTCACACATGCAGCAAGACATATACAGGCAGTCACACATGCAGCAAGACATATACAGGCAGTCACACATGCAGCAAGACATATACAGGCTGACTAAACCCTGATCTATCCTTACCTAATTATATAATGCTTTCTGAGATTAGACAGATAAAAAGGCAAAAGGAGACAAAGCACTCATAGAGTATTATTGTAGTAAATGATACGTGGTGATGGTGGTCTTGGTTTGGGGCAAACTGGTACTCAGAAGGACGTGGATGGTGGTTATTGTAAAGGAACAATTTTAGTCACAAAATCACAAAGTGGTTCAGGATCTCTGGAGGCCCCTTTTTCAAGTGTATGAGACTGTATAAATCCAAAGTTCCGGTGTGCACCAAAGCAAGACCCACCCCTATCCTATTCTCAGCGAAGATAAACTATATCTATCTAATATTGCTCCTGGCAGTGGGAGCAAAGGCTTCTCCACACTCAGGTAAACTCTCTGGAAAATGTACATATTAGCTAAAGTTAGATAAAGTTTAGCTTAGAAAGCATTATTGGATTAGGTAAAGTTAGATTAGCGTTTAGTAGCTTATTAGACACCTAGCATCAGATCTACCTTAATAGGTAGATTTCTGATGATAGGTTTCCTTTAAGAACACCTTCAAAGCAAATAGGTCACTACATATCATAATCTATAAAACTTAATGATCACACGTCTACTTAACAACACCATTAACGACCCTGATATAAGACACATAAATCATGATAAGTTTTATACAAAGCTTAATCCACTTTAACATACTGGAGCTTTAAGAGGAGCCTGAAATAGACTGGCTTTAATCTCTAGACAGTCCAACTCAATTAGAAAATCTGTAAACGTTTTGGTTCCTCTGACAACAGCTGCTGTTTATGTGTGGCAAATAAATCACTCTAGTAAACCTGCTTCCCACCTGTCTGCTGAAACTGTAAGCTGTAATGATGGTCAGCCGAATATCTTGGAGCTGGCGGCTGCTGTGACACCAACAAAGAGACTCCATTAACCCTGGATTCTGATTCCGGCTGGAATGTAAATAAAACAAAACAGCATTTATAAAGCAATCCCCTTGTGAATAGGACCATATATGCAAAATTTAGATATTAGCAAGAAAAAATGTATTAATCACAAAATGTACAATTTTATACGTTTAGTCAGTTGTAAATGACTACATGCAAGTTTTACTATATTTCATTATATTTCAAAACATTTAGGTTTTCCAAAGGTATTTGTGAGTAAGGCTAGGAAAGCAAAATGCTTTCACTTGATTATAGACATCTATCCATATATTTCTAGCGGTTATGGTCTACATTGTCTTAGTTGTTAAAGAGGGCCTTTTACCACCTCACGTGTATGGAGATTAGCTTCACAGATTCAGGGGCACTGAATTTTCTTTCTAGCCCCCACAGTTGATGAGCTATCAGTCCCAGTATCTGACCATTATAAGTGCTGGAGCAGAGAAGTCGGTGTGTGTTATTATAATCTTCTCAGTGTGTTAGTGTTAACACACGCCCTCTGCACTAGCACCTCCTCTCTGACAGTGGAGAAAATTACAATGGTCATATACAGGGACTGATATCTCAGCAGCTGTGGGGAATAGAAAGAAAATTTGAAGTGCTCCTGAATCTTTAATACCTGGTACCTCTGGTGGTCAAGAATAGTCAAGGGGTCCTTATTAAAATCCATGATACATTATTCATTATTATGTATGTGGTCTGGGATAATTTTGTGCTTCACAATGGTGAATTTAATAATTTAGGTAAATTAGTTAAAGGGGTATTGCATGAATATGAATGTCTGATACAAAAATCTATAATACTATAAATAAATTAATACAACAATATTAAATGTCATTCATCACAAAATGGAGCTGAAATAGTTTGCTTTTATGATTCACAAATAAGTAGGCAGACTTATCTCCAAGATGCCCTCCACAGTATACTACAATTCTCACAAGCCCTCAGTCCTCTCTTTCATGCTGTACTCCCAGTGATGTTCTAAGAGACTGTCCTGCTCTGTTACGATAGCAATGATGTGTGTGTAGCTGCTATCACTGCAAATTGCCCCACTGAGATAGAGTCTCACCACAACACTGGCCATACTGGATGTGTCACATACTTTACTTGCATACCTGTACCAGTGCAAAATATATCCCCCAGCCATGTGCTGATTGCCCCCATGTACATCATCATCCTGTCCCCTACATCTAAAAAAAAAATCTCTCTCCTCCAACATACAGTTACATGAAAAAACGCTCTCCTCCCTTTAAAGGTTCTGTCTTGTTCTGTCTTTTATTTGGCATTGCTGCTTTCTTCCACAAACAGCGTCACACCTAGCTATAGTTTTTGTTGTAGAAAACCTAACGTAGCTGAGCTGCAATACCATGTATTACCTGTTTATGGGGGGAAGCAGACATGTTTTTTCAATTCCAAGATTAGTACTTTAAATACACCAACAAGCAAAGTTAAAAAGAATTCACCTGTGCAATGTGCAGTGCTTCCAACATAGTCCCATGTAAATATATCTCTCTTGTCCCCCCAGCCTCTTAACATGCAATTCCATGTAAGTGCATCCCACCTGGCCATCTAGCTTTCTAACTGCAGTGCCATGCAACTATATTCCTCCAGCCCCTAACATACAGCCACATGTAAAAACACTCCTCTTGTCCTTCCAGCCCAATTAAATGACAGCATTATTCCCCCTGCATATCCAGTCTGGTTTATTTTTCACCTCCATAAACTTACCCCTCAGCACAGATATCTGAAGCTTCTCTCCTCCTTGATGATAGCTCCGCCTCAAATCATGATAGGGCCTTCCCCCTCAGTGACATCAAACCCACTACAAGCAACTGATTACAGCAAAACATAGTGATGATCACATGACCTGCCCAGGCAAGTGCAGGACATGTAATGTGGACATGTAATGTGGACATGTGACCAGCAGCCATCTTCAGTCCTACGTCTGCTTCACTGGGACAAAATCAAAGTACTGATTAAAGGGCCAGTAGCATTGTTTATAGTGTATGTCCACAGCATTTTTCTTCTAAGGGGAGCAAAATTTGAAATTAAAATTAATTACATATTAGCTTATATTTTACTGACCCATTTGAATATGAATTATGCTTATTCCTGGAATACCCCATTAAATAAGGTTATATGCAACACTGCAATCATGAGCTTTAGGAAATCATGAATTAAGTATTAAGAAACCCCACTAAATTGCCACTGTACAAACTAGACCATCATATTCCAGCCTAAACATTGCCTAATGAACCAAAATTAAAGGACTTCAACCACTAGGATGAAGGAGTGCAAAGTAAGCACACTGACATACTAGTGTGTGCCCCCCTCTATCAGGATCTGCTCTTATTTTAGATTCTTATGCCCTGGTTTTTACAAAAGAAGGCTTTTACCATTATGTAAATTAACCCAAGGGGCTCCAATCTCGATTAACACCTATTGAGTCTGAAGCCCCTTAGGCTCATTTGCATAATTTTACAAGCCTTAAAAAAACAGAGCATAAGAAGCTAAAAGAAGAGCAGATCCTCCCAGAGGAGGCATACTCCAGTATATCAGTGCGCTTGCTTTACAATCGTTCATCCTGGTGGTAGATGTCCTTTAAATCATACATTGAACGTACAAGTCACATTTTAGTATAGTGTGATATTACAAGACATCTATGTTTTAAGGAAAAACATTAACAAAAACATACAATATTTATTGCAGTATCTAGGTGATCATTTACAATATTTTCCTTGTCAGTTGCTCTGAGCAATAATACAGCAGTGAAAATAACCTGCATAAATACATAAACCACGATAGAAGTATGGCAAATATGAAATAGGATTCAATGTAACAAGCACCTCACACTCTCTTAAGCCCGTAACTGTGGGTTTTGCAGAGAATAAATGAATATACAGCCATTAACATGAACTAGCAAAGAGACACTTGTTCAGCTAATGCTGCAAAATAACGCATAAATCTATAACCACCGGCTAGCGACGCTTCCAGAGATTGTACTACTAAGGGCTAGGAATGCTTTACAAAGATGCAGTAGGGAGTGTCCTCTGAAGACCATCACTGGCCTCACAGTTCTTGTATGTAAGTTTAGGTTTAGTAGTTTATATATAGCACATAGGATAAAATAACCGCTGTAACAGTCCACTGGTCATCTATGTAGATGAAGAGCACATGGTGGCAGGATTTCATAACACATATTAAGAGAACTCTTCAGGAAGATAGTGAACACAATCCAGACTCTCAAAGTCTCTCCTCGGAGTCCTGTCAGCATTTAATCTGCTTTTTACTTTATAATCATGTTGCAAAACCATTGTATTCCAGAACTCTCTCAGCATTCTCTCTCTCTATCACATGCTTTTCTCAGATGGTGTATGAAAAATCACATGAAATCAATATGCAAAGCAATTATGCAAATTATACACAAAAAACAATTAACAGAAATAGCAAGTGATTAGGTCAAAAGTCAGCTTTATAAGGGACTGTCTTTTGCTAGCTATTTTGGACTCTATTGAACTGGGAGCCTATTCTTCTGTCCAGGCCAGTTCAACTCTAGATGCAAGACAATAACACCTTTGCAGGTGACATTTGTTCTGAATACAGGAGCCAAGGTATGAACTATTGCACCCTAATGCTATTCAGCGCCTGAAATCTCTGAGTTACAGCTATATAAGGGTTAAAGAAAATCTACTATCAAAATAAAGCATTACAAACCAGGGACACTTACACATACATCCAGGCGATGTGACGGTGGTAATCTTCTAATACAGTATTTGTTGTCTGTGGCCTTCCCTCTAAAATCAACTTTTAAAATAATGCTAATGAGCCTGAGGGCTATGCTAACCCCTCTGTGATCTGCGTTACACTGTCTCACCCTCTCCTCTGCTCCCTCAGCACAACAGCCTGTAAAACCAGATCACAAAGGGGATAGAGTAGCCATCAGCATAATTTTAAAAGTTGATTTTAGAAGGAAGGAGGCCATAGATAACAAATATAACTATATATATCACAGTTACGGCGCCTGGATCTGTGCCCCTGGGTTATCATGCTTGATTTTGATGGTAGATTTCCTTTCAGCTCAGTGATATATCAAAAGATTACAAAATGTTCATGAGCAAGAAACTAAAAGCCTTATCATTTTCTACTTGTCATGATGATGTACATAAAATACCTACACTTTCATTCTATAAATCCACTGAGAGACTTTAATAGGAACAGATATACAAATTACTAAGAAGAAATATTGCAATTTGATGGCACTATATAGAGATTTATTATATTAGCAAAGCCCATAGCGACCAGTTTGCTGTCATTTACTTGATAGATTGTTAAAGAGAGAAATATTTAGATTTCTAGATGCCTGCAAAATAGTTGTAAGAAATGTCTAAATAAAAACAACATCTTTTTGTCACATGATTTAAAGTCTCCATAAAAAAAATCTAAAAGATGCTGAAAATGATTGTTACTACTGTCTAATTTACAAATTAAAAATAAATAGCTTTTTAATGGTTTTTTTAATGGTCAAAGCAATGTGAACACCATTGATATGATGTATAGGAGATAAACTTTTGCAGAAAACAGAAAACCATCATCTATAGTTTGCCGTTTTATTGAATATTGTATGAGCCGTACCTGCTCCAGTAACTGGCGTAACCGCTGAAGCTGGGACTCTAGCTGCTTGTTATGATCTTCTAAAATTTGCATTCTGGCTTCAAGTCGTCCTTTGTGCTGTCGTAGTAGTTTTGCTTCAGCAATGAGTTCTGCATCCTCGGATGTATGTTGAAGTGATGCCAAAGAGTCAGGAGGTGAAGATGGAGGGCTCATTCCTTTTCTTAACTGCTGTGCTTTTAGCTGCTCATATTCAATCTGTAGGTTTCTGTTAATATGTATAATGTACAAATTATAGTTTCCTGAACAATAGAATACATCAATTTGATATGCAAAAATTTCATGGTGAAAGTTTTGCCAAATTCCCATTAAAGGGAACATGTCAGCAGACATTCACCCATTAGACCACTACTAATATGAAGCAGATTACCACCTTTCATGTTTCTTTCATGAAGTGAGATGTAAAGTGACTGTATAAAGTCACAGGCGGAGCGTGATCAGCACTTTCTATTCTGTGATTGACATTATAAACCAGACTTCAGTGGAGTCAGTTAGTGATGTCCCTCCATCAGTAACAGTGATGAAGGCATTCTGAGGTGGGGAGAGCTTGACTTTAGTGCTAAACTCTCTGCCTCCTTGAATTTATACAGCCAATTTATATCTCACTTCAAAGTTGATTTTCAGGATGATACCACCACGCTGGTCCATAATAGAAACATTATCTTAAAGGTATCTTGGGTAACAAATTGGTAATGGTTATTAGGTCACTTTCTGCTGACAGATTCCCTTTAAATTCTTTATGGATGCCGCTTCCATGGGCGGCTCATTAAAAGATATAGAGCTCTGGCATCTGTGTGATTATCACATGGCCAGAACAGACTTAGTTTACCACAACTAAACAATTAAAGTACCTATTTAAGGGAAGTCTGTTACATCATTTTGTGATGCCCAAGTACCCTTATTTGACAAGGCAGTTTCACAAGTTTTTGAAAACCTTGCCTTGAGAGTAGCCCAATTTACATAAAAATATCTGTTTTTGCAACAAAGTATTCATTTAGTTGCCATATTCAACAGGGACATTCATAGGTCTCATCTACTAGTCCTGCCAAAATCTCCCACTGTAATTGATAACTGTTTTTTTGTTCAGACAAGGAGTAGGAATCCAGGTGTAGGCTAAATGGCAAAGGGAACATGTGCAGTTGCTTTTGTGCAGAGAGAACTTACCCTACATATGCTGGATTGGAACAATTGACACAAAAAGTAAGATTTTGTTGCTGGCATCTAAAAACAGGAGTAAACCAAGATGTTTTGGAGATTCCTGAGAATTCCCAGATCTCAAGCATCGGCTGGGGATGGGACTGCCACTGCAGCCGCAGTAATTTAAGTGATCCAGTGAAGCCTCTCCAGAAGACCACACCATTGAGAAGACCCTCAAATGATTTTCCATTATAATCTATGGATAATCTATGCCCCCATAGGAGCAGACCACCCCTTTAAAACACAAATTTTCTCAGCAAAATTAGGTCATCTGCACAGAGAAGTTTCATGTTCACGTATGAAACACCAAAAAGAAAAGCATAGGAAATAGCAAGGCTATGAAAAGTGATAGCACTGCACAACGCGAGTGAGCGGGAGGGAAAGGAGAAAAAGGTAAGGTAACTAAAATACAATTGTCATTGTTAACCTGACACCCCACTGACACACTGACAAAGATGTCCTCCTATTTCCATTGTGTACAAGTACAAACAACCCCAAAAGTTATTCAACCATAATGAACGTACTGTGGTGAGCTATAATTTAATGTACACCGCATCTTCTATTGCAGACAGTGCCTGGTCTTATGCTTATCTTTTTGTTAAAAATGTTACATAATTCATTTCTAACTTATGAAGAGTGTGTTATGCAGAGGAAAGTCTCATGCTTATATGTTAAATGGAAACTTTCCTTTACCTAGGATACAGCACTTCCAGTGTAATGCACAGGGATCAACATATAGTATATACCTCTGCTCTTCCTCCAGGTCAGCAATGATCCTCTCCAGCTCTCCTCTTTCCTCCTTTTCCACTGACTTCAGGATCTGAGCTGGACTCTGTGGTTGACATAAAGGTGACTCTCCTCCCAAGGTGTGACAATATTGCTGGATCAGGGCATGTTCATCATCACTGAATAAAAAATGATAAAAAATATGATAAGGACCCTTTAGGTTTTACTTAAAATTACCCAAAACAGTTTCATCACTCACCCTTTAGGAAATGAGGAGATTACTACCACATCCATGGACTCACTCAGACTTACTATTCTGGAATAAGTGACCACTGCATCAGTCTCTAGAAAACAATCAACAACCTGTAGGGCTGTTTATTGGACTCCTAAGCCCAGGATGGGTTTTAAAGGGATTATTCCAGGTTTGACTGTTATTTCTCATCTTCAGGTAAAGAAAACTAGGGTTCCATTTTCCCTAATTGATGCAGTGGCACGATGAGCATGTGTCCCTGCCACTCCATATAATTCTATGGGAGTGTTGGAAATTTCCAGGCACATTGCTCAACATAGACCGTGAACGGGAGTGGCGGAAACAGCCAAACACTCATCTCAGCGATTTACGACGCGTACAAAGTATTGAATGAAGCAACAGTACACATGCTCAATGCCGATTTAAGAAATTACTGAGGACAGGACCTGGGCAGTTACCAACCATTATTGATCAGCTTGTTATCCCCTATTCTAGGGAATAACAATCAAGCCTGGTAAGACACCTTTAAAGGACATCTACCATCAGATTCCCTGATGGTAAATGATTACTATTCATCTCCAGTCCCGTCCCCCTTTGCTGTAATCTTATTTTAGTATATCTTAAAACAGTCACATTTAGTAGGAAACTGTTTTTTTTTAAATAATCAAATGGGCTCTGCTGCAAAGTAATTTAATCACAACGCCGACTCAACTGGCACTGCCTAAAGAGTGTACAGGGAGCCGGTGACGTCACTGTTGCTCTCCCTGCAATTCTGTCGCATCACCACCGGGCAGAACAGTGAATGCTATGATCGTGCACTGCTCAAGAACTGCAGAGAGAATCAGTGAAGTGACCATAAGGCTGAGAAACACAATACCTTTTTGAATTTTAAGAAGAGATTTAAAAGTTCTCTTTTAAGTACGTGTGATTGTACAGCCGTGTTCATCAGGCAGTACATTGATCCCTTCTTCCACAATGAGGTGCCACTAAATACAACCCCCACATATATTTAATAATGATTAAATGTTAAGTTGACTAGGGGATCTGCACGAGTGCTCAGAACCCTGGCCCGGGGATAATAGACACTCACTTCTCTGCCTTTATGGGCTCCGTTAGTTTAATTAGTGCATGAAGAGTATTTTAATTGCACAAAGAAGGAAGAGCAAGAGACAGTCAGGTTATTAGGAGCCCATGCTTCAATAAATTGTAGGATGTAGGATCAACAAGAGAAAGATTCAGGCAGCGAGAAAGGAGCATCATTTCTTATTCCAGCTTCTTTGTGCTATTTACGAAGAGGAATTTGTAGCAGTACTAATGAATCTAGGGAATGGGATATAAATAGCAACTATTAAATGCAATGGAGTATATGTGGGTTAGAATACAAAAGAAAAGAAACTCCCACTCATACTATTTCTTGCACAGTTGACTCTTTTAAAACATTTTCTCTGTAAATTTATTTTTATAAAAAGGTGACAATTTTGGAAATAGTTACAGCCTCCTAAGTTGTCACCCAGCTGTTCTGGTTTGCTATTTCCTGACTATCCTGATTTGCTTTTTAACAGGCAGATTTTATTTATTCACAACCATAAAAATGTAACATGAAATCCCAATGGGTGCTATAATGCCCCAAATTATCATACATTAAATTGTAAATAAACTGACATTAATAGTGCAGATGATAATAGTAAACTTTTTTTTAATATACTATTATTAAAAAAAAACAAGTTCATGAGTTCACCTTTTCACCCTGCCTTTCATCCTTATTTAAGCAGTTTATGTAAATCGTCAGCTTACCCCTCACACCACTGATAATCTCCTGAATCATGAATTAAAACATTCTCTAGATATGGAAAGAGTTAATCATTAGCCCCCTTATCTGTCTGAAGTTGACAGCTCCCTTTCAGATACACTGCTCACTGCATTAGAAAGAGCAGAAAGGAGGCACAGAAAAGTTGATTTAATTAATGAAGAATATTACAAAGTCTCCTATAAGTTTCTGCACTTTTTCTAAAATAAAAAGAAATTGCTTCACTCAATCATAAGGTTCTGGAAGGTAGAGCATTGAAAGATTGGTCATATATGTGAAAGATCACATGTCCCTCTACCTCCTGCCATTATGTACAGGAATGACTGCTAATGAGGTAAAAGGCATTTCTGAACCAGGGGACTTTACATTTCAAAAAAGCCAGGCAGAACTTTTAATAGATGAATATTGGTAATCCTGCTCCCCTCCACACACTTCAAGAAAATAGAAGCATCAGACACCTTTACGGCGCATTTATCAACATTAAAAGATGTATGATGCAGGGATTCCCTTCATTTTCACATAACAGCAGTGTCATAGTGTAACCATGATGACAAAACACCTTGATAAGAGGAATGCTAACACCCAGTTGTCAATTCATTGATAAATTTCTGGGAGGAACATCAATGTAATGAACAATGTATAAATTCTAAGGCAAGATTCTCCAGAATTGTTTCACCGTGACTGAAATTACGTTCTACAGCAGATAGAGTCAGAAAATAATCTTTACAACTCTTCAAACTATCGGTTAGACAAATAAAATTGATTTATGCGTCTTAAAGGGCTATGAGAGATGTGAAAAATGCCTAGGCTTTCTCTTTAAACATCTGTCCATCACCTGTTATTGGTACAGCTGCAAAAAACGGATACAGTCAATGGACAAAAGTAGTGATATTACTGGGTAAAAGATATCCAGTATTTTGTATCCATTTTGAATTTTGTAAGGATAAAACATCCACACATATAGGTCTGCAATGTGAGCTAAAATATGATAACAAAAGCAGTAGATTTATTATGCTATGATGTGATAACTGAGAAATACCTGGGCAGCTGTTCACCAGCCGTGTAGGTTTGGCCAGCAGAATAACCTGTCATTTAAAATGACATCTACTAATAGGAATTCCTATGAGAAGACATAATTCCTGGTAGAACTGAAGGCCACCTGCTGCCCCATTAATGTAGTGATATGTTCATCACAAAAATACTGAGCCACTGTCATATGTAATGTAAGAAACTTTTCAGCTGTTAAAGGATATTTAACTTCTAAGCGGCAGCAAAGCATTTATTTATGACGCTGTCACCCAACATTATTCTAAAATTTTGATATCTGCAGATTAAATTACAAGACAAACACTCTGATTATTAACCTTCATTAGCCTGAAGAGCCAAATTCAATTCCAAACTTCAAATGGACACTTATTTGCAAAAGAAGATTAGAGAGGTTTGTAATATCCCCAGATGATTAATTTATAGTTCATGAATATGTATGGAAAACATAAAGAAAAAACTAGTTATACTGCCAGCAGAAAATCCTAATGAGGTTCTCCCAGCTATAGAGCACTACTATACTACTAAACTCTATTCATGGGGGCTAATAGGCAAAAAGGAAAAAATTAATTAGAGTAATCATCCAATGTCTACTAAGGAAGGTACACTTTAAGGGTAGTTTCACATTGGCGTAGTTTTCCATATCCGTGGTTTAGTGGTTTCCACAGATGCCTCACAAAGCTCTCATTTTAAATAGGTGTTTTCACATTGGCTTATTTATTCACTGATCCGTTGTCCGTGGAAAAAATTATGAAATGTGTCCTATCTTTCTAATGGATGTGGATCACATAAGTCAATAGAAGTCTATGGGTCCGCAAAAAAAAGATTTATGAAACGACAGTTTTTTTTTCACTGATGAGGCTGAGAAACCCATGTGTCATGTTTTCAAAGCAATGTTAAACCTTCAGTTCTTTTGCGGATGCGGAGACTAAATGGAAGCAAAACAGAGACAAAAACGCCACAGTTGTGCAAACACACATACCAATGTGAAACTACCCTAAGGTTCTATCAATGAAAGCTTGAGCGAAGGGCCAATGTAATTTGCAACTTTTGGCCTTTTATTCTCCGTTTTGAAAAAGTCGGCTTTGTGAGTCCAGCCATATTTACTATAACCGCAAGCAAAAAACTGGCACAGGTTACAGTTGACCTGGCATATATCCTGCCGTAGATTTCAATACCAGCACACAAGTCCCATGTCGGTATCACTAAGAGTTCGGAACATCATAGGAACTATGGCATGTTCAATGCTGGGTTCGCTTTGTTATTACATTATAATAATGAGTGGTAAATTGTATTACTTACATGCTTCCAGTGGCAGAACTGCTGTCAGTAAATAGAGAACCATTATTCCTTTCCATATGTGCCAGCCTGAAGACAGAAAAAGATAGTTCTTAATCTCCAAAGACAACTGTTCATAGTTTATAAGGAAAAGCGCATTACGGTAGAGCCACACAATGATATCTTGTCTCTCAACATCAAAAACTTAGCAGGAATCACTCTTGACAGATGCTTCAGAATTTTTATGACCAAGCAACTTGCTAGAGATTTTATAACTTTTGATTGATGAGATTTTACAGCAATTTCAAATAAGTGGTGTGACACTTTCCTACACAAAACAACGTAATCTCAAGCTGTTTCCTTGGAGTCATGGACTCCATCACCAGTCTTATATTGATAACTTATCCTAATTACATATTATTATTAATTATCAATGTTGTAATTCTGTAAAAAAAACTCCTTTAAAACTACAAATTTTCTGTAGGCTCATCTTCATCTTATCCCTTAAAGAGCAGTCAACAGTTGATGTCTAAGATTTTTAGATGAAGTCTGGTACTAGACTAGACTTTTTTTTTACAAACTTAGTACTATTGGTAAAGAGACATTTCCCAAATGAAAAAATCCACTAAGACATCTTACATTAACCGTTAACAACATGTGATGTGCTGGTATGCCACAGTGCACAATTCATAGCACCAGCTTTACACACCTGTACAGACTTCATTTGTGGTGAGTGTTTTTTACTTATTTAATTGGTATATATTTCAGCAGACACTAGGAGAGAATATCAAGAACCTACTCTAGCATACTGCACACATGCAACTACATTACAACTCAATTCAGAAATTGTACTCCTCTTACGTGTGGTGTTCAACCATACCACGTTTTCTACTATGTATTGGATTTAATCTGCCTCTTGGTGACAATATTAGCTGTACTCCTAAGTCTCTAGCTTACTATGTGTATTCTACTTTTTTGCTATGGATAGTGACCTTGATTAGAAATTAATATGCACTCATGTCTCTGTTCATACATATTTACATTTTACCCATACATACACCCGGGGGAGGGGGGCAAAATAATGTCTTTTATAAACACTGAAATTTTTTCACCAATAATAAATAATTTTGCATTATAACCAAGTAGTGCAGACTCTTTAACATATTGAGATCCTTTACTGTATTCATAAAAATCACAATGGTTATCGTCAGTTGCTGTCCTTTTAACCACCTACTCACATGGATAATGGAGTCAGAGAAGCTGCATGTACAGTATTTTGAGTAGGGAATTATTTTTTATGAACTAATACAAAATGTGCAGAAGCCATCCTATATTTGTGGGTACTGCAAGAAACTGAATGTATAACCATTAATTTTATTTCAACTGCAGTGATATTTTCTGAGCCTATGGATGTAAATTAGATTTCAAGTGTCTCTGCTTTGAAGTAAACTTCTTTGACGGTTGTTCGGTGATGAACGGCAAACAAATTTCTTTCTTTTTTAATAAATATGTAAATAAGTGTTGAATTTCAGCTTGGTAGAAAACTGCGGTTTTATCTGCCTCCACGCCCTCTTCTTTTCATTTCTACTCAAACTGAATTAGAGATGACAATCTTGTCAGAGACACAAAGCAACTGTGTACAACTGTGTCAAAATCAAAGACTTTCACACAACTTGTGAGTTTTCAAGTATGTAAAATCATATATTTTTTTGCACCACTTAAACTGTACGTTACTAATCCAAAGGCATTTCTTCAATATTTATGGGTAATGTAGCAGATTGTATAGTGAAGAAAGATGAAAGTTCTAATAGTTACAAATATTATTTCAAAATCTATACGCAAAAACTAAACCAAAAGAAAGTATTACAATAACCAATGCTTCGTCTTTCGACAAGAAGGCTAATACTCACTGAATGTTTAAGGTATAATATTTGATAACACAGAGCATAAACAAATAATCCAACCATTAATTTGATATGGATGTAAAAGGTTATATGGTTTGTGATCTGGAAATAATGGGCAAAAAAACATTTTCTATTACAGGCTGACTTGTCCTGATACAGGGTTTATTGGAACCAGAATAAACTCATAGACCACAAATTTATTAATCTTAACATAAGTAATAGACAATTCTCTGCATGGTGTGTGTGTCACACTTCTATATTTATACCACCTTTTAGTAGGCAGGCATTGTTGGAAGCTGCACCCCTTTCCAGATCAATGCACTCATTTCAGAATGATGTGGGAAAAGTATCTGCACTCAATAAATATGGTGGAAAGGATGTTGGCCAGAGTTTTGGTGCAATTTTATGTGCTTTTATACATAAACAAGTTGGCATCACTGGGTTTTAATTTATTCCGCCCCGCTGTGATTTTACCTCCTGCTTCTGGCCTAGAGTGGATACTCCCTACTCTTGTCCTGGCTCTCCGACGTCACAGGGCTGGCTCCTAGCTCCTTGGCCAGGAGCAAGAGGTATGATCACAGCAGTGGGCGGAATAAATTAAAAGCACGCAATGTCAAGAGGCACTTGGGTGACGCCAGCCTGATCACCACCGGCAAATTTGTATATTTTCTCTGTCATTTTCTCTGCAAGCACACCCTTTCTTCATGTACTAAAATTAGTTACACTTATTGCATAAAGAACGGGCATGTCATTCTGAACATCTACCAGCAGTCAAACTAATGGCAGATGTACTTTAATTCATTTATATGTGGATAGGAAATTTATAAAAAAAAATTTTCAGTGTAAGTTTGAAATGCCCTTGGAAGATCTTACTAATATAATATAGAGGCATAAAAAAGATTTGCACTATGACAAAGGGGCTTGGTGCTCTTCTTTCTAGTTATCAGAGGTAGTATTGGTAGCAACTACATTTGTGTCCATAAGAAATTAGCCTTAGGCCAGCTGCACACGAATATGTGCAGCCCATGGAGAAATGAGCCCGGTCCAACGCATTGCACACCTTGTACGAGATGGAAAACGTAAATATGATACAAGGACTCCCTGTCTGTTGGGCGAAATTCAGCGCCGATACTGTTACCGTGCTGGTGCTGAAGTTCAGCCAGCAGACAGAGTCCTTGTATAATATTTGTTCATGATGTGAGGACTTCCATTCTGTCCAACATATTCATCTTATATGAAGTTCATAATACAATCTATATTCTTACCTGCAGGCATACTGCTCTATCCTGGAATGTGTGTCATCATCGAAAAGTTCAGGGGACTGCAAAGGACTAGAATAAATAAAAAAATAACTTATGAAAATGTTGTATATACAAAAATACTGTATGATGAACAGCTGAGTTATGTTACACTACATGAAGTAATGGAGCAGGACTTGGGAAGCTTGACATTATACTCACTCAAACTGGTCGGGCCACATGCTGATGAGTGTAATAGGGCTGTAAAAGAACAAGGAGGAAACCAAGAGAGAAAAACTTTAATGCCATAACAGCGACAGCAGAAAAACAAAAAGTCCAAAACCTCTTTTAAGCCCAGGAGAGGGATACATTGAGAGCAGTTGGAAACCCAGAAGCTCCAGTGCAGGTTTCCTGACAGATTACTAATGCAGTGAAAACATCCTGCAGCAGTAATGCAGCACATTTGTTCTTTTTCTTGCAGTCCGAGGCAATCTCATTCACGATAACTGCTATAATAAATCTTTTACTTAATAAATGTGCCAGGAATTGCAATGAGGCTCAATGAAGCTTGAAGCTAGGTCAGAAGAACCTCTTTGTGCCAGGAGATAATAGCAGTATGGAACAATACAGAGAAAACCAGAAGCGTGTCCAAAGAAATGACTGTGAATAAAATTTAGGAATATGTAAACAGTAATGAAATCAGAACATAGTCCTGGTATTTCTTAGTAATTATCACCATCCAGATGTTGCTGAACCTACCTGTACAGATAATCATTTGTTATTAAGATAGTATAGACAACATCTCCTGCCATTTAAAGAGGACCTGTGTTTTTATATTTTTCTAACCTCAGACAGCCCTTTTTAAAGGGAACCTGTCAGCAGGCATTGAGCTAATACACCACTAGCAGTATGTTGTCAAGTAGCTTAACACATTTCAGATATTTCTTTCAAGCCACAGTGAGGTGATATCATCCAGAAAATCATTTTTGAAGCATGATGTATACTGATTGTATAAAGTCAAGTTTTTCCCCTCAAAATACTTATTTTCTATGTAATCATTACTGGTTCTGTGAAATCTGGCGTATGATGTAACTCACATCATAGAACGGTCCTGAAGTAAGGAGAGCTAGACTTCAGCTCTGAGCTCTCTGCCTCCATGACTTTAAACCATTTTAAATCTCAATTTGAAGTCGATTTCCTGGATGATGCCACCATGTTGGCCCATGGTGGAAACATGATCTGGAAGGTGTAAATTGACAACTTCTTCATAGTGGTTTATCAGGTCGGTTTTTGCTGACAGGTTGCCTTTAAGCAGAAAATGTTTATTCTGACTTGTGCCATGGTTATATACAGTACATGCATGATTCCAATATGTGATTTGAAGTGAATATGGGAAGTATACAGGTTTGTAATAATTTGGAATGAACGCTGAAATACCGAATAGTTAAATACTGGATAAAAAGTAACAAAATAATTTAGTTTCCTACACCTATATGACCAACTAAAAGAAGACCTTTCCCCACTTTAACACACATACCATCTTTTTACAGACATTGGGGCACATTTACAAAGGCCCTCGTCATCAGTTTTCTGTCAGACTGTTAGATACTTTTGTGTTGCACACGACCATTATGTGATGCAGCTGCACATAATGTGTCATGCGGCACAAATTATGGGACGTTCTGGAGCTCAGTCTGGCCGTGCGCTTGATTTCTCATGCAAAGTCAGATAAAAGTGTGTCGTAGGCCGATGTTAAAGGTGCACCACAAAAAAGTTAGTGAACTCTGTCGGGCCATTACAGGGAGCGCCGGATTTATGATTTCTGGCACCCATTCTTCATGAATCTGGTGCACCTTGCATTACACTAGTCTTAGTAAATGTGCACCATTCTTCCACTGATTCTGGCACAGGTGGAATTTCTCTCTCTTACTATTCCTAACCAATCTTTATGAATATTTTCATCTCTTTAGGAGAAGATAAGCAGTGCCAGGCTCTCTGCCCCAGTCCATAAGCACCCATCTGAAAACCTATTTGGAATCATTTCTATGTTGTTAAGAGTGCTCAATATGCTGATTCCAACTATGACAGAATTAGAATTAAAGCCTGTCACACAATGCAAAAAAATATGGTGGTATTGAAAATAACCATATATTTTTGTAACAACCTTATAACCATATTAAACAATTATTTGGTAGAATGCATTTCTTTTATATGGTCCGTTGCTACATACATTGTAATCCTGCAAATGTTCTTCGTAGTCGTTTACCTTTAAATTGTCATAAAAATTAAAGTATGTGAATCCTGAATTTTACATGTAGATGGTGGTTTGATAAAACAGTTAGTTCAAACAGCTGACTTACGTCTCCATGTTATCTCCTTCAAGCACAGTCTGCACCGGTAGGTATCCTAATCTTGGATGTTTGTCAAAGTACTTTTTGGAACGGAACTTGTTTTTCAACACCTTAGTGAAATCTCGGACATCTTCACCCGATGTTGTCTAGAGAGAAAAAAAAAATGGAATAAGACATTTATACAAGCAGATGTAACTTTTCAGCTCGTTGGCTTAGAGCCATTTTGCATTGTATCAGCTGGGACCTACTGCACTAGATGGATTTGGAAGACAGAGCAATTTAAATAATGAAAGTTTGGCAAGAGAAGTCCTCCAGCCTAGCACATTGACAGTGTTCCACTAAATCTGCATAATAATTAACACAGAAGTTTGACTCCTGGACAAAAAATAGAATCACAAAATTGGCTCTGTCCCAATTTCAAGGAGGCAAAAACAGCAAGTTTACAACAAAAAGGAAATACAACCACCTAGGATACCAGAAAAAAGGTTTGTTCTCATTAATAGCATCTGGTTTAGTCATACAATATTTAATTAGCAAATTTAAGACATATTTTTTAGAACAAAATGAACACCACCTACAAAGCGAGATACAAGTGCAGATGCTAATCTCCAGTGATTGCAATGTAAAACTAAACAAACATGAAGATGCAACAGCCTGAAGGCACTAAGAACTATGCAAATAATGAATCTTTAAATAGTTTGACATTAAATGACTGCCATATTTACTATAATTCTTTATCAAATCAAATGTAATATTTGTGAAAATGAAACTATTAACAATTTACTCTTTCTAAATCAGCCCACATAGAGGCAATATAACACTTTGTCTAAGTCAATGCCAAGATCTTACTCCAAAATTCTCACATTTATACGTGAAATTGCAAGCCTTGTTCGTGTGAATGCAATATCCCCTCTCTGAAAACATTAAAGCTCCCCCTCTGAATGTCCTAATCTGCTGTTTATCATCTCCTTTACCTGAGACAATGGAAAGCGACAGCAGAGAGAGAGAATAGTCTGCTGCAAGATCAGTGTTAGAAGCAACAAAACAACAAGCTATGTGAAGGAGTTATACAAGTTACACAACAAAAGGACTCCACAAATGATAATGTTTGTGTATTTAGAAAGCAAATGAAATAGAAAAGATAATGTCAGAGCAAAGGTGTTGATATCATTTAATTTATCTGAAGATGGACTTGAGACTGGATAATCACCAGCTATAGGTGACTGTAACATGCTAACCATTTAGGGGCAGGTACATTCAAATATTTTAATTTGTTAATAGTCATCATAAACCTAAATGTTTTAACCCCTTAAGGACGCAGGGTTTTTCCGCTCATTTCTAGCTCTCCACCTTCAAAAATCCATAATTTTTTCATTTTTACGTGTACAGACCTGTGTGAGGGCTTATTTTGTGTGTAACAAATTTTACTTTCCCGTAATGTTATTTATTTTAACATGCCATGTACACGAAGCTGAAAAAAAATTCCAAATGTGGGTTCCGTTTGCGGTGATACCAAATTTATATAGGTTTTAGTGTGTTTTAATACATTTTCAAAAATTAAACGAATGTGTACAAAAAAGAAAAAACTTTTTTTGCCATCTTCTGAAGCTACCGTATATTCTGGCGTATAAGATGACTTTTGAAGACAGAAAAATCTTCTGTCTGGTCTGGGGTCGTCTTATACGCCGGTAATCCTGTATTCACGGCGGCGGTCGGGTCGCGCTGCATGGAGATATTGCAGCAAAGGCTTACCGGTAACACCCGCGACCGGTGCTAGCACAGATCGCGGGTGTTTTCACAGTGATGGCTGCCGGCAAAGCTGCCGGCAGCCTCAAAAAGATAGGGCCGCATGGGCGCCGCCATCTTACCTGGGATCGCCGCTCCCCGTGACGTCATCGGTCTCCATGGTAGCCTCGGGTCTTCTGATAGCACATTGTAATGAATGAGGAGGAAAATCCCCATATACTGCCATACTGTAGTATGGCAGTATATGATAGGATCGATCAGACAACCTAGGGTTAAAGTACCCTAGGGAGTCTGAAAAATAGTATAAATTAAAAAAAAAAAAGTTAAAAAAAATAATAATAATAAAAAAACCCTAAAATTGCACCCCCCCCCCTTTCCCCAGAACTGACATAAATATAAATAAACAGTAAAAATCATAAACACATCAGGTATCGACGCGTCTTAAAATGCCTGATCTATCAAAATATGAGGTTTTTTTAATGACAGTTTTTCAATGCGTTTAACCCTGTAACGGAAAATAGCGCCCAAAGTCGAAAATGGCACTTTTTTGCCATTTTAAAAAATATAAAAAAAAATCTATAAAAAGTGATCAAAAGGTCGTACAGTCCTAAAAATGATATCATTGAAAATATTATCAAATTTCGCAAAAAATGACACCACCCACAGCTCCGTACACCAAAGTATAAAAAAGTTATTAGCGCCAGAAGTTGGCAAAATCAAAAAAAAGAATTTTTGTACAGGAGGTTTTCATTTTTGTAAATGTATGAAAACATTATAAAACCTATACAAATTTGGTATCCCCTTAATCGTACCGATCCAAAGAATAAAGTAGACATGTCATTTGGGGCGCTCAGTGAAAGACGTAATATCCAAGCCCACAAGAAAATGGCGCAAATGCGTTTTTTCACCATTTTCATTGCATTTGGAATTTTTTTCCCGCTTTTGAGTACATGGCATGGAATATTTAATAAAATAAAAATTTAACGTACAGTATGGTAACATTTACAGTAAAATGGACGATGGTAATGCTGTTGTTGTATGCCTTATGCCTGTTTATGAGCGACAGTTTCCCTGCTATATACCTGCATGTCATAAGAATTTAAATTAAAAAAAGGACCATGTTAAATTCAAATCTGTTTTTTTTAAAAATTATACGCCGTCTTATACGCCGGAATATACGGTAATAACTTTTTCATACTTTGGCGCACGGAGCTGTGTGAGGTGTCATTTTTTTGCGAAATGAGCCGACCTTTACATTGCTACCATTTTTAGGTCTGTGCGACATTTTTATCATTTTTTATTCCATTTTTTATGTGATGTGATGCGCCATTTCCTGTCTCGGAGGTCACCGCTGGCCGTAACCGGTTTTATATTTTGATAGATCGGGCATTTTGGGACGCGGCAATACCTAATGTGTCTGGGATTTTTACTGTTCTACTGTGATTTTATATCAGTTCTAGGGAAAGGAAGGTGATTTGAATTTTTAATATTTTATAAATTTTTTTATTTTTTAAACTTTTTTTTTCTTTTTCTTTCCACTATTTCTTAGACCATCTAGGGTACATTAACCCTAGATGGTCAGATCGCTCCTACCATATACTGCAATACTTCTGTATTGCAATATATGGCATTTTTGCAGCTCATTCTGCAGAATCTGCAGAAGCCAGATAGTCTCGGGTCACACGAAGACCCGAGGCTACCATGGCAACCGATCGCCTTTTAAATGCCGACGGCAACTAAAGGGTTAATAGCCGCGATCGGTGCAAGCACCGACCGCGGTTATTAGCGGTGGGAGTTTGCTGCAATATAGCGTTAAGAGCGTTAAGGGGTTAATTGATATTTGCTATGATTTCTGTTATATACTGCATATAGGTAGTACAAATCTTGCAGATCTTGTAGTGACAGCTGTGTCTCAGTGTTCCCATTTTACTACAGAAGGGAATAGGAATAATATAAATTAAATATAATGATTGAAGGGATTTGGTTCAGACTGTGACATTCTGTTTGTGACTAATATACAACCTATAAAATCTGAGAGGAATTTTTGACAGGGCATCTAATTAGCATTGAAGGGGTTGTCCATTTTGAGCAAATAATTTATATGGTTTGTATAAGGAAAAGTTATACAATTTTGCAATATACTATTTGTAAACTCACAGTTTTCTAGATCTCTGCTTGCTGTCCTTCTGTAGAAAGCTTCATGTGATGTCACACAGGCGCACAAGTCGTTGCTATCACACGGCTCTGATTACTCTCTGTGATATAACAGCTCGTGCACCTGTGTGACATCACATGACCATGGACAGATTTCTATTCAATGGAAGCAAACATAGAAGCTTTCTATACAAGGACAGCAAGTGAGAAAGTATATTGGAAAATTGCATAATTATTCCTTACACAAACTATATCAATTATTTGCTCGGAGTGGACAACCCCTTTAATGGGAAACATTTTTACGTAACACTGTATTTCTTTCTGCAAAATTCCCCAATTGTCCATTTCCATTTTTCAGCTCATTTACATATATATTTGGGTGGACTTACATACAGATTACACTTTATTGCCACTTGAAATAAACTAGATATATACTAGGAAATGTTCTGTCCAACAACAACCCAGCTATTAGGATTATCTGCCATTTTCCCTTGTTCAGTAATCATCGGATAAGGAACATGTACCTG
Source organism: Engystomops pustulosus (assembly GCF_040894005.1). Taxonomy (NCBI): domain Eukaryota; kingdom Metazoa; phylum Chordata; class Amphibia; order Anura; family Leptodactylidae; genus Engystomops; species Engystomops pustulosus. The sequence continues at coordinate 57,440,387 of NC_092413.1, forward strand.
AGCCAGCTGATGTTTTGCTTCATTAGTAAATGTTGGCTTGCCAAAAAAAGCCTCTGTACTGAGGAAGTGCTTGTTAAAAGACAATACAACATAATTCAATGCACTAATTGAGGGATAAGTACATTTCGTCCTTGTGAGGGCGGGGGAGAGGTTCATATAGACAAAACACTAAGAAGCAAAACTGAAAAACAGAGCTTATCTGTATTACCTACAATACATTACTATGAATACAGAATATGACTAGATGTAAATATATTTTGGAAATGGAAGAGTATTTGGAGTGATAAATGAAATTCACTATCACCATATGGCTGCCAATGTTAATCAATACCCTGCTGGCATCATCACCATTTTTACTGGATTTCTATCATCAGATTTTCACTTGATTAACTATTATTGCTGCTGGGGAGATCCTAGAAGTGTGAAATATATGTTTATTTGAAGCTTTGCTTCTTTAGTTTACTTAATGTAACTTTCACTTTATTCAAATTAAGCAAAAGTACTTCAGGGGGTGTTACCAGAGTCCCTCCAGGCTGCCTCCATTCTCACTCCATCTGTCTGATAGAAATATCATGGCAGCAGAGAGCTAATACTCTATACAGGCAGTCCCCTATTTAAGGACACCCGACTTACAGACAACCCATCGTTACAGACGGACCCCTCTGCCCACTGTGACCTCTGGTGAAGCTCTCTGGATGCTTTACTATAGTCCCAGACTTCAATAATCAGCTGTAAGGTGTCTGTAATGAAGTTTTATTGATAATTCTTGGTCCAATTACAGCAAAAATTTTGAAACTCCAATTGTCACTGGGGCAAAAGAAAAATATTTGTCTAGAACTTCAATTATAAAATATACAGTTTTGACTTGCATACAAATTCAACTTAAGAACAAACCTTCGGACCCTATCTTGTATGTAACCCTGGGACTGCCAGCACTGCGGCAAGATTTCTGGCAGCAGGAGGTGGGGGAGAAGTGAAATATCCTGAGCTTTGTGAAGCCCCCAAAGCACTTGTGCTACACTAAAATATATTTGATATTGTTTATGTTATGAAAAGTTATACAATTACTTTTTTTTATTAATTCCTCATGGTTTTCTGGATCTCTGCTTGCTGCCATTCTATAGGAAGCTTCATTTCATGAAAATCTGTCCATGGTGAAGTAGGAGAACGTGTTAGTATCACCAAAAGTAATCAAAGAGCCGTGCACCTGTGTGACCTGGGACAGATCTCTATGAAGCTTTCTATCGAATGACAGCAAGCAGAGATCTAAAAAACTCTAAGTAATTGATACAGAAAGTACATTCGAAAATTGTATAACTTTTTATTACATAAACACTAGCAAATATTTGCTGAAAGTGAACAAATCCTTTACCTTAATCTACCCAGCAGTGTTAATAGTTAATAATCTGGAAACCTGAAGGTAGATTTACTTTAAAGGAGCAGTATCCACAACTATGGAGAAAAAACAGTCCTTTTCCTAAAGATATTGTTTGTATTATATACTTATACGCGGATCTAAGGATAAAATCTAATGAAAAAAAGACAATTTGGATAAATACCACATATGGCATCGATCCTTGACAGTTAATACAGCCTCACATAATTAACATAATATAATATTATAGCAGACATCAATTTTACAAAGAAGTATACTGTATATATACACTAGATATATCAGAAGATCATCTACATATAATATATTAACCTTAGAAATGATATATTATGTATATATTATATAATCATTTAACACTTATCACACAAAGAATATAATTCCTCCTTCCCTCAGTTGCCCTCTGCTGTCTGACTACTTATCCGCTGTCTAGTGCTTTCTTTTCAAAAAAATGTGACACTATTGATGTGAGATCAGGGCAAAATCCATTGACTTTTAAGTACTTTGCTATTGTTCTATAACTGCAACGTCTGCTGTCGATGCAACTCAGATCCATTAGGTCTCTATATAGTGTCACTTGTTTACTTCCATACACAACTATTGTATGAAAATATCAATTAGTAGTTATGATACTAACTAACAAGATATCCCATATAAAGATATGTATGGACATTGGGCAGCGCAGCAGTTTTCCTTCTGCCGTGTGTTCTTATTCTGTACATGGGGGCAACAATATTTATTGCCCATCCATCATGTGAAAAGTAGTTGCAAGCATCATTTATTATGTATGACGTATGAAGTAAAGCAGAGACTGCACTAACAGTTCCTGACATGTTGCCTTTCAAGATATGGGGGATACAATATTTGTCAGCGTCATTGTACAAATAACACATCAAGAGTAATTACAGCTTCTACAGATCGATCCTCTGGGAGACAAGCGCTGAGCATGGCCTTAGAGGATTTCAAGCATAACAACAAAATAAGTGGATTTTAGTGAGGTTGAAAAGTTCCATTCTAGCCCTAAGAACTGTTAAGTAGAAAAAATTCTCTTCCACTTATAGACAAGGAAATCATTTCCAGTTACGAGTGCTAAGTGCTTCTTCCAAGCTACTAAATGATGAAATAAGTCATTTATAGCCTGTCTTGCCATAAGGCAATCATCCTGCAAATGTATATCTTCTCTTTTAATACTATTAAAAAAAAATATAGCGTTCTTCAGCAGCATCATGTGCTCCTGGGAGTTTTGGGAAAATTCAGCTGCGTAGAAGTTAAGCAGACCATAATATAAGCAGCATTCGGTAGATGTTTTATTTCATGTTTGGTGCATAAGATGCTCAAAACGTAATCGTCCAAAAATTTGCTAATACGTGAAATGATCAAAGAATTTAAGGGACCACTGGGCCTGAAAACCAAAATGTCAAAATGTTCATGTGTGGATCATAAAGTGAAGAAGCAGTCGTCGTTGTTGTTGAGTCAGTTCAAATAATGATCTGGTAAAAAGTCAAGTTTTACTCCAGTAGAAACATGTGACAATGTTTTCGAAAATTGGTCTTACAATTACTTAGCCGAAGGCAATTCACCCATCACTTAGTAAGGGCTTATCTCCTCAAGAGAAAAGGAAATGCAACAAGTTCAAATTCATATGCCCTATTAATATCTCCACAAAGATATCCTATTGGTGGGCAGGTGGAAGTTTAGAAAATCAATGGATAGAACCAACATCAATGTATTATTGCCAATTTTTAGCTGGTCAAAAAAACAACTTGCACTTCCTATGAATGAATTAAATTTCCAGGTCATTAAAATTTTTATATGCTCCTTCACCTTACCATTGTGGATATAGTAAGATTAGAAAATCAAGCAAAACTGAACATATATTCTCTTCACCCCCAATGCAGTTGGCCGTAAGGCCAAGAGATAGTTTTTTTTTTTTTTAATCCATGTACGAAATAAGCAATTCTCTAATTTACTCTAATTATCTATCTGAATCTGGTTGCCATGAGAAACCATATAGTTCAGCTAGAGACAACAAGAGGCTTCTTGAGAGGGGCTATAGGACCTGTAGTGATGTCACAAGCATGTGACTCATCACATGCTTCAGGGCGGCCAATTACACGCAAGCTGTCCTGCATCATTTGAACGTACATTGTGTGATGCAAGGGAACTTTCAGCGATGTCACAAGCATGTGATGAGTCACAGATTCAGATTGGCCAATTACAGACATGTTGTCCTGATTTGGCTTCATTGCCATAAGTTTATGTCACAACCTATACATCAGGAATAGCTGACTCTGTATCTAATGTTAAATATACCAGATACATCTCAGGATAGGAAGGAGTCAGCAGCATCGTACAGGTTAGAATTGTTATCAAAGGCTATCTCCATCTGTGCTATAAATATTTTTGTCAGTAACTTTACAGTTACGCTTTACATGGGTTGTGCACTCTCTCATGTTTTCTGTAATGTGTGTGTAAGTGTGGTAATTTATCAATATACATCTATTGGTAGATTTTCTTTAATTACTGAAACAATTACCTTCAAAGCAAACTCAGAGCCTTAAACACAACATAAAAGACTTGGTCTTGGATGTGTGGCACAATGACTGTAGAGCAAATCCGAACAATAAGCATAGGTTACTAATTGACATACACCGAGAAAAATCGGTGATCGATAATCATGAGACTGTGGCTAATTTTTACCCACATGACGTGAGAGCAAATAAAAGGCCTAACATCTCTTACAGAGAGTTAAATGCACAGGAAGAAAATGCAGAAAGGGAAATTTGAGACAGTGGGATATTTTTTCAAACTGCCAGAGACAGACATTGATGCCGGCTTGTTCAAGTATGACATCCACATCTGTTAAGTGGTGTGCAAATCAATTCCAGATCACACTGGGGAATGAAAAGTTCTGATTTAAGTGGAGTGAAGAAAAGAATAGTCATGTGATGCCGAGAGCAGTCAAGAAATACAAAGGACCTTGGTGTGAATATACAACGCTACATTATCATTCCGTACAGAAAGTACTATAGATTGGGATTTATTCGTGCAAAATAGATTGGATCACATTATATGTATAAATTAACCTGAAGAAGGGAGTAAAAGGTGAAAGACAGATTAAATCACTGAAGTCTAATGACGAGAAGAAACTGATGATGTTCGTATTTCTCCCCCATAATTTCTTCCCTGTAATCGGCGCAGCACACCAGTTAACACGTGGCAATATGCTGCTAATAATGTAGCATAATCTTTCATGCAGAATAAACAATACAATGTAATTGGGTGGACAATTACATGAAACGCATTTCCAATGATTTCAGTGATCAATGGTAATTATTCAATCTTTGGGCAGCTTCAAACTCTAGTGTTGTTGCCATATGATCCCCAAGACTAATAAATGTTACAGTATTTACCGGTATGCAATACTCCACCATTGGATGATGCAGCTTGTGACCTTTTGCAGTTCTTCCAGAAAAGAAACAGCTCTGACAAACATCATAGTTGAAATGTTTCAGGCTCCGATACCTGAAATGACAAAATAAAATAAAAACATAACTCTTAGTTCCCCAAGGAGTTGGTTCTTCAAGTAAATATTGTATAGCTGCAAGATTTGTACTATTTTCTAGATTTTCATGGCACTAGAAGATGAAGGAAAAAGAAGATTCAGGAATATTGAGTTTACGAAGAAAAGACTCTCTAGGATATCTTGCATTAATATGCAGGAGAAAGAATGTGTCACCAGAACTTTTCTAACTTTATTCTTACGGAATTCAATACCAAGTACCGAAATTTTATTAATGTTTTGTACATTGTATGACCACAGTGGTTATCTTATCATTTTTCATTGTAATCTTGCCTGTGATAACACAGTTTGCACAGGATCCATCATTCACAATAGGCGATGCTCACATCTTATCTTCTCCTAGCACAATGACTGCTGCATAGTGTCTCAGAGCATCTCCTAAAATTCTCTTATGTACCTCAATAAACATCTAAACTGCTGTGTTTATAATACATGAGGCTGCTGAAAAATATGTCTGTTAATGTTGTTTACAGCAGTTCATTATTTGGTATAAGTTATTAAAAAAAAAAAGAAAAATAGGCTTCTTTTCTGTCACACAACTGCTTTAAAAGAGGATGCACCAGCCTGAGGTGAATTGAGCCTTTTGCCTCAGGCAGCACTACTTGCAGCAAGATGGGGGACAGCATCAGGGGCATAGCTATCTGCTACGGCTGCTGCTTAAAAATGGTGACTCTTCACAACTGTTGTCAGCATGGGTATAAGACGCTGCATGCAGAACCCACTTGGTAAAAAAAATAACCTGATACATTACTATTAGATGAGGTGGAGAGGGCTCCATTCTACAGCTTGTCTCAGGCAACACTAATTAGTGTTAACTCTTTAAATGCTCCTGGCAAAGCCACCTTTACATAGCAACCATTTTTCCACCGATTTTCACCGTCTGTGACTTCTGACTTAGGTCCAAGTTTGGGGGGCCTGAATCCATGTTGTTCAGCATGAATCCAAACATTGTGGGGTCAGGTCCACTTGTTAAGATTTGTAACATATGTGATAAAAGCAATGTGCTTATAAGTCCAATTACTTGTCCTTCCTCATTCTCTCCTTAAATGTTTCTTAGGCCCAGATCACATCTCCATTAGGTCTTCAGTTATTTCCTTCAGGTATGCTTTATGCACACAAACGTGTAATGGGGCTGTGTACTAGCAGTTTGTTGTGGATAATACAACGCCCCATTATTTTCTATGTGCACATGCCCACGATGGGTGCGTGCACCACGCTTTGGGTGGGATGACTGTCCATGTCGCGAATTATCGAACAAGCCTTATTCCTGCCCATATTTAAGGCCTGTTTGTGGTCTTCAAAGTGCATACATTTGTCCGCATGCGGCATTATTGTGAGCCAAAACCAGGTGTGGTCAGACACACAAAACATTATGCCTTACCTCGTTATACTTCTTGTACCTTCCATTATACCCCCACTCTTTAAAGTTCCCCCACTACTTGTCACTGGTATTTGGCACACAATAACTGAACGAAATAAGAAAAAAAAAGGAACACAAAACAACAGTGATGTGATATGGGCCTTATTAATTTCTGCTGAATTCCATCTTGCTAGCAAGATAAATGCTCACTGAGGTGTCAGAAAACACTATGCCGCAGTTAGGAAGAGCAGTGAGAGAATACAGCTAGATCTCTGACTACAGTACACAGAGAATCGTGAAGCTACAGAGACTGCAGTGAAAAAAAGATCAGAGAAAATGAAGATTACAAGTTCCACAGTGATCTGAAACAGTGTTTCTCCTCATATACATACACTGGACTACAGATTCCTGATGAAAGGCTGTTAATGAATGATTAGGTCGGCTTTGATATATGAAAATACTTTATATGTCATTTATTTAAATTTAAAGTTAATTAAGTTATTAAAAAAACTTTTAAACCCTAGTCACATTATTGATGTTATTCACCAAAAGACGGGTTAAGTGCAAAGTTATAGTTTAGAGCCATTATGTATTATCTTTGTTTCTGACACTCAATTCCACTTAATCAGTTTTGGGCACCTTATCCTTTAATTGGCATGTAAATTTAGTACCAAATAATGAGAGCAGCCTTATTAACTTTGTCACATGAGCACTAAGAGCTTGAGGGATGAGTGCCAATAAGCCCGAGGAGCAGGATGCTGTATACTGTTAATGTTCACATCAAAACATTCACAGATTTATTAAATAGAACACGAAAATGTGTAAAATAGCCCCTGTTTACAGGGAAAAACACATTTAAAATGTAATTTGATCACCCACTTTTATTGCCTCGATGTTGAAAGTGATGGTTTTAATACTGCAATCTATGACCCATAGAGGAGATACACAAATAAAATAATATGTTTTTTTCTATGTAACTCTGTAAAAATCCAATTTGCTGCTTCGTCTCTGAATACGGTTTTATGAAAAGTGCTAGAACGAGCTGTAATAAGCTTCCCTCAAAGGTATTTACAACAAGTAAGAAAAAAGATCCCCCTTTGGCTAATATCTGCAGGAAGAATCCTGGAGAACAGAAAACCCTTAAGTTCCATTACTGAGCAAACAACAGTAGGACAAAAAGTGCAATTACTACTTTATTAAGATTAGTATTTAGTCTCTTTAAAGTACCGGTAACAGCTCAGCATGATACTTATATTACTCTCCTTTAAATCAAAGTTATCATTTGTATTTGGGGTACTATGTTTACAGTGTGACACAAAGAATACACACAAACAATAATCATTTTAGAACCTAAGCGGTTAAAACAGTCATTAGATGGATGACAGGTAAATGTTGTAGAAAGATGACCACCATTAGAAAAGGATGTGGACAAATCTTGTCACTAGCAGATAGACTAATGAGGTAAACTACTCCGATTAAGCTGGAGGAAGTAGCGGAAAGTCTAAGTGCCCCTGCTACTGAGCCTTGTACTCTGCATTGTGGTTGCTCCATAAATTCCAGCTAACACAGTCTGTGATTCACAGACCAACCACTCGTGTGCTACTGAGTTCAGCTTAAGTGGCTTTGCCAGCAATTAGAGCCTCCAGTTTTCTTTGGCCACAAGGTTTCAACGCCAGAATTTGGGGAGTTTTTGCCTTTCTTCTCTGCAGACTCTCTCAAGCACTGTCAAGATGAATGGGAACAACTGATAAACAAACATATTTAAAGTCCCTTTATCAACTGATTTTAAGTTAGGGCTCTGAGTCACTGTCTAGTTGGAAGGTAAACCCTTTGCTCAGTTTAAGGTTCAGATTACTCTGGATCAGGTTTCTATTAATATCTCTGTACTCTCACCTATTCTGCACTACCTCAACTTCCAGTTCCAGACAATGACACCCCCCCCCTCCTCCTTCCAACACATCATTTTGTTGCCAACACCAGGCTTCGGCTGGAATCATCCAAGTCCCTGAATCATCAAGCAATCCTCACAGCTCTCACTTCTGCCAACGTTTAACTGACAGCTTCTGCAATTTGTCAGGCGCAGTGAGAAGTTTAGATGAGACGTGCGATTTGTGAGGATAACCTGACTCAGAGTAATCTGAGGATCCAATGGACACCTCTGAGCCGGGTATACTTGTATCTACATTTTATTGTGAATGGAACAAGGAAGATTAATTATAAAAGCAAGTTGAAAGTCAGTATTAAGGCTATTGAAACCTGTGATTAGGTGAATATGGTAAATCCTGATGACAGGTTCCCTTTAAAGTGTTTTATTTTCTAATAAACCTTGACATATCTGCATTACAGCCTCATTATGGGATACTGAGAGTGAGAATGCTTTTTTGTTTCTTAATTTACCATTAGACACCAAAATGCAAAAAAATCTAAAGGTCTAAAGATTATCTGAATAACTTTATTATCCCCAAATTAAAAAAATTAAAACTTGGTATGGATAAGGATGAATCTTTAAAATCAGAAGGCTGCACATGTCTTTTGACATGTGCCCCTAAGGAAATGTGCCTGACTATGTACAACTCACCACAAACCTGAAATAAATAAGTTTTAAAATTACCAAAAACATTTTATAAAACTTTTGATAAACAAAAATAGACTGTAAGTGAAACACCAGTAAAATAAAATAAAGCTTGCCTGCTACTGTATACACTCAGCGTGAAGTTGGCCAATTAAAACGCTCGGTAAAATAATGGCTGAAAGAATTCTCAGAATTTAGTAGATAAAAAATATTCCAACATGAAAATATGTATTAATATGCAACACAACATGATGCTGAAATGCTGCTATACTAATACATTATTCTTTCCACAGAATTATCATTTTCCAGGATACTTGAGCAACTTTCGCACTGTTAAAAAATACACGCATGGATGACCTTTAATTTATGCTTGGCAAACAAGCAGCTTCCAAATGATATTACTGACACACAGAGAAAACAAAACTTATACTAAAATATTATGTTAAATGTCTATAGAAAACAATGGAAAATAAAAATCTGCTGTGCCATATGTCTCTTTTTTATAAACACATCGAATTTAATAACTATTTTAAGTATACATCATGGCATGGAAAACTCTAATGACCAAATATTCTCAAAAATGTGTTGAACATAAAATTTAATTAAACAATAGTTATATTTTAATTAAGTCCAAGCAAACAGATACACACTGTTCCGCCTCATTCACCTTCTCCTGGGTCCATACATGAGGGAGAACAATGTATCAATTTCTCCCAGTTTGTTATTTAAGTTAATAAAACAATACGACCAGTCATGAATATGTTGTGAAAAAATCATTTACTGTGATATTAGTATTTTGGCAGAGTATACTTGGATATTCCTACCTGAACCCGACAATTGGACACTCTTTGCAGATATTACACTTGGCTTGATGCTTAGCAGTTTCAGCAGCTGCCACTCTGTGCAGAACAGGCATCCACACCATGGACTGAGGTTCCAAACGCATCCATTCAATAAACTGTTTCACATTGATTTCTGGCTTATTCTGTGCCTGAAATTTATAAGGAAATCATGATAAAAATTGGATCTATAGCACATTTTAAAGAAAAAATATTTTTAGAGAAAACCTATAACCCTGACAATGTTATAAATTCACCATGAAGTATGCTAACATATCAAACATATTTAAAGAAAACCTGTCAGGCAAATTAACTCCCTAAACTAAATATATTTTCATAAACTGACATTAGAAAACATTGCCTCTATCCCTTCATTGTCCCTCTAAATGCCTGTAAACTTAAAGGGAGCCCGTCACCACTATTTTCACAAATACAGGTAGTGACAGGTTCCTATAGAGCTCTAGTAACTATCTGACACCCTGCTTGTAGCTAAAAATTATTCCCCCGAGATTCCCATATATTGAACTTTATAGTTTTATCTGGTAACTAAGCAAGGCTACAGCGAGTCCAGGTGGGCGTGGCCTCCTCGGGCTGAATCCAGCAGCTTCTCTCCATCCCTATCTCTGTATGCTGCTATAATGTCATGTGTCCAGGGTGACATCATCATAGGTCCTATAGCTTTTGTTGCATTAGGAACTGTACACTAAGCATATATGTCATGAAATCACAGCATATTTTATCACATGAAATCACAGCAGGCTGCATGCAGAGGAGAAGAAGTCCATGGAGGCTGCGGTGATTGTTTTATGTGGTCAGATATGTACATGGAGTACAGTTTTCATATTAAGTAGCTCAAGGACCTTTGATGATGTCACCCTGGTCACATGATATTAGGCCACGCCCCCCGTGGACTCACTCCAAAGCTGCATAGATACCAGGCAAGATTATAACTCTGATTTTATGGGGATCTGAGGGAAACTACTTTTAGCTACAAGCAGGAGGTCAGATAGTTACTAGGGCTTTATAGGAACCTGCCACTACCTGTATTTGTGAAAATAGTGGTGACGGGTTCCCTTTAAGCAATGAGGTCCTAAAGCTGTATGCAAATGACCTTTGAGATGTCCAATGAGTCATTATCATATTCAAGCTGCCCAGCTTATTCATGAGTGGGAGGCACAGCCACACCCCCAGTGCATGACTGACAGCCTGTATAATGATGTGAGGTATAATGGTGTAATGGCTCCTCCATGTGCTTCCTGGTGCTGGCGGCCATGCACCCTGCAGCCTCTGTGTGTATAGGAGAGATACAACAGCTCCAAGATACAGCCATGTTATAGCAGAACATATCAGGTACTTGTGTAGCTGATGTCTGTGTCTCACACATGTGTATTATGAGGGAGAGCATGTCAGCAGATAAAGCACAGACACAAGCAATGCTTTACTATACATTACACACAGACATGAGCAGGGGGAGGAGAGGGGAGGGGTAACAGGGGTGAAATCACTGCCTCTGACCATGTGACCAGCCTCATTTACATAATAAAGAAAAGATGATTTTACAATGATTAATATATGAATTAACTAGATAAAGGCTGGGATGGAATCCTTGTGAGCTTCCCCAACAGGTAGAAGTGACAGGACTAGTGACAGAGACCTGATGACAGGTGTCCTTTAACCCCTTAACGCTATACGGCGCAGAGGTATAGGGAATGTATAAAGAGGGCTCACGGGCTGAGTCCTCTTCATACAAAGGTGGGGGTTGTTGCATATTGCGGCAAACCACCACCGCTAATAAGCGCAGTCAGTGCTTGCACCGATCGCGGCTATTAATCCTTTGACTGCCATCTTTTTTACAATCGACGTGCCCCCGAACGTCATCGGGGGGCGGCGATCAGTTGCCATGGTAGCCTCGGGTCTTCGTTTGACCCAAGGCTTAATGGCTTCTGCAGATTCGTTACAATGACCCAGTGGCTCATTGTAATGAATGAGCTGCAAAAATGCCATATATTTCAATACAGAAGTATTGCGGTATATGGTAGGAACGATCTGACTATCTAGAGTTAATGTACCCTAGATGGTCTAAGATATAGTGAAAAAAAAAGTTTAAAAAAAGTTTAAAAAATAAAAAAAATTTATAAAATATAAAAAATTCAAATCACCCCCCCTTTCGTTAGAACTGATATAAAGCATAATAAACAGTAAAAATCACAGACACATTAGATATCGCCACGTCCCAAAATGCCCGATCTATCAAAATATAGAAACGGTTACGGCCGGCGGTGACCTCCGAGACGGGAAATGGCGCCCAAATGTCCGTAATGCGACTTTTACACCTTTTTACATCACATAAAAAATGGAAAAAATAATGATCAAAATGTCGTACAGACCTCAAAATGGTAGCAATGCAAACCTCGGCTCATTTCGCAAAAAATGACACCTCACACAGCTCCGTGCGCCAAAGTATGAAAAAGTTATTAGCTTCAGAAGATGGCAACATTTTTTTTTTCTTTTTTGTACACATTTGTTTAATTTTTGAAAATGTATTAAAACACAATAAAACCTATATAAATTTGGTATCACTGCGATCGCACCAAACCAAAGAATAAAGTAGGCGTGTTATTTGGAGCGAAGAGTGAAAGTCGTAAAAACTGAGCCCACAAGAACGTTTTAAATTTTTCCACATTTGGAATCTTTTTTCAGCTTCGCAGTACACGGCATGTTAAAATAAATAACATTACGGGAAAGTAAAATTTGTCACGCACAAAATAAGCCATGACACAGGTCTGTACACGTAAAAATTAAAAAGTTATGGATTTTTGAAGGTGGAGAGCGAGAAATGAGCGAAAAAACCCTGCGTCCTTAAGGGGTTAAAAAAAAAAGTATAAACAGTGAATACAGCAGTCAGCCATTGCTATTGCTCTCAAAATAATTTAAAATTTTGATAAGCTAAACTGGGAAAAAAAATCTGCTATTTTGGACAACTTGATCTCATGTTGAACAAACAAGTTTGCTATAGTTAAGTAAAATAATATGTATACATTACAACACATCGGGAAAAATATAGGACTTCCAACAATAAAAAAGGCAGAAAACCTTTGTCTGTGATTCAAGCCTAAAGGGGGTTTCCAGCTAGATCACTGGTGTCAGGGAGATGGTATAAATAAGTGGACACTCTTTCGACAAGGCAGGAAATAGCAAAAAGGTTTTAGAAGTGATGTTGATTTATGTAGATTTTCTTCTTTTGCATTCAGTAAATATATATGGTTAGAATGTACAGTATGTATCAAACTGAAGAGCAGCATGTACATGTCCTATATGTGGCCACCTGGCTTGGTCAGACAATGTGTGCTCACTACAACCTGATCAGGTGCCATAGACCTCTATGGAGGCCAGGAGTTTGTCATGTGCATGGGGTCTTATACAATATACACACGGCCTTGGCTCCCTTCAGATAGAAGAGTGTGTTATTTATTTATAAGAGCGCTTAACAGTGGGCAGAAAGCTTTGAAATGCCAACTCCAAATACTAAAGAGCCAAAGCTATAAAACAAACAAATTACAGACTAATGTAGCAAAATTAAACGAGAGGGCATGAATTAAACAGTAGATGAACTCGATCTTCTGCCAAATGTGATGAAGGTGCAGGTTGCTGGTGCATTTCTTGTAAAAAGCTCAAACAGCCTTAGGTTTCATACTACGCTGGCATCACATAATGACCAAGATCAGCATAATGATTAGCAATTGTGTGCAAGTGTGTATGTAATATGTGTATATATATATACACACACACACACATATATATATATATATATATATGTGTGTGTGCATATATAGATGCATTAATTAGGGGGATGTAGTCTTTTACATGACATGGAAGTTGCTAATTGCTATGTCTTCCTTTGTCTGATCCATACTTAAGTAATTTGTGAAGCTCTGTGCAGCGCTGCGTAATCTGTGTGCACTGTATAAATAAAGGAATTATTATTAGTTACTATTAGGCAACTTTTATCAAATGTAGAGTCAATGAGGCAAGTACATGTCTCATGACTTTGAGTTGCAGCACCGCATAAGGTTGTTAGCAGTTATTTCTAATTTATTGGAAGCATGGAATGGTAACATCGATCTGCGACTACTTAAAGTCATAATGGCTGTTTACTTTGCATGAAATTCCAGTGACATCGTGCACTTTAGTGGCAGCATTATTTCTTGGCGCCATTATCTGCTATTGGTTATGAAGAGCATTCAGCTGACGATTACACACACGTATATATAAATATATATCCAAGGGAAAAACAGCACTCCAACAGGCAGCAGTTGTGAAGAAGTTAATCCACATATCCAAGCTAAAAAATTTTAATGGGAAAAAAATGCACTTAGTTAGGCAGCCAAGCTACGCCTTTTCCCATGTCATTGGGAAAGGAAAATGAAAATAAGTTTCCCAGGGTGAAATAGTGTAACTATGCTCCCATCTATGCTCTACAACTATGCCAAACAAATGTATTCCTTTCCTCAGAACCCCTAGTATGAATGGCCTTTAAGAATGATGTCACTATATAAACTTAGCATGGTGGTGAAATCATAGTTTTTGCACAAATTACACTCCTTTAATGTGTATAATAAATGACTACTATGTTCTATGATACAGTTGTAGGTAGTTGACTATTGTATGATATTGTTTCATATTTCAAATCAAGTTTAAATAAGGAAGACACAGTGAAATTCGGAAAAGTAATTTTAAAGAAGCGGAAAGTGTGATAGGGTCCAAGTTGGATCAAGTGTCAGAAATGATAAAAAGGCGCAAATTGGAAAGATTTATTAGCATAGCAAGGAACACAGTTCAACCACTATCTGAGACTTTGGTACCGGTAAGTCTGCACAGCACCATCAGTACCAGATACCTTAACCCTAGAAGCGTAGCAAGCAGTATAAAAGATGCAATAAGCATGAATAACAAGATCTTGGGGCTTATTTTCTTAACGCTTGTTTTTTTTTATATGTATAATTTTTTTACAAATGTGTTTGTTTTATTGTTGAGCTCCCCCCACCATATTCCAATTCCAGCACCACAAGTCCTAGTGTGACTACAAGCTCTCTACCCACTGTAGCCACACCCCTGAGCACAGCTAGGTGGTATTCTTGTTAGAAGATGGGAGGTGGCGTTAAATGACAGACTCCTATGTGTCTAGGACAAATATCAGTAATAAGAGGCACAACAATTTTTAATGCACAAATGTAGTAAATGTAGTTAGTAAGAAAGCAAGGTGTACTTATTTCACTTGAGGGGAAACAGATTGCAATGTATTTTGCTGTGGATGTATAATTTAGAGTAAGCCGCTATTATTAGAAAACTGTCACTCCGGACAACCATTATTTCATGCTAACAGCAATTAGAAATCCATTTTTATTCTGTGCACGCAGCTGACAAGGAAAACCAACAATAGAAGTGAAAGCCTTGCATGCATATTTTATAGTGAGTACAGTACAGCGAGAAATAACTCACATTAGACTATAATGTGTTTCCAGGCTTCGTCCCATTTTACAACTTGCAGTTAAATTGTGTTTGCTGATAGCTGCCTGTCATAACATTGATATTCAATATGGATGTGTGCAGCTGTGCACAAACTGTGCAAGAGAAACAGCACTGTCACAGGTCCAAGAACAGATTTACAGTATGTACATGTAATCTATACAACTTCCAATATTTTCTATAGGGAAAGATTATTTCAAGAAAATCAATAATGGAAATGATTTTAATGTGTGAGCTTGAACTAAAACACCAAAAAAATTATATTCTAATAATATAATATTAAGCTCTGTAACTGTGCAGGTTATATATTTTAAGGAATTGTTGGGGGTATTGTCTGTACAATTATATAGATACATTTACATCATCATAGAAATGAAACCTACATGCTGAAAGCAACTGCGGACACTTGGTTCAATGTTACTGCCTCCAAAAGCTGCCACTTCTCCAAGTTGACGAGGGATCTGAATAGCATCATGGAGCAGTAATCCCAGCTGCTTCTGGTCACATGTATCAGCCGCTCCAGAAACTTCCTTGAAAAGATCTATGCAAGAAAAATTTTAAATAAAATAAAATATTTGTCAAATTTAACTCAAATTCAAAACAAGTTTATATAATTAAAATAAAATATAGCCAAGATCTAACCTAGGGTCAAATGTAAGAAGACCTCTAACAAAGACCTGTGACCAAACTGCAAGGTGTGCCTCTATAGTATGTATGTCGTGGGTAGATATCAGAAAGCCAAAATATTCTTTTTTAGAGAACACTAAATATAAGTGTTGCATTGTATTCATTACACTGCATTGCATTTGTGGCCCAATCTTGGAGCCTGAAGGTATCCAAAAGGCCTCCAAGACAACAATATTATAAATTGTATGTAGAATATAGGGGTCTTTGTCACAGATTCTAGTGGAATTGGGGTCCGAGAGATTATATTCATTCAAATCTGTATTGGAAGTTCTGTAAGGAATCATCTGTCACAAACCCTGCAGCATAAACAGGCTGATTATTGTGGTTAAACTGGATTCAGTTCAATTGAGCTTTCCCTGTTTACTGTTATGGTTCTAGAACATTTTAGATGTGGACCTAGAAAAAAAATCTGTAGTAATAGAAAGTAAATATAACACTAACTACTAATGAATAATGAGTCTCCTAGTAGTAGAAACATATGCAATACATTGTAAGTATATCCATATATGTTATATGTATTCACAAGACGAAAAACCGTATTTCGCTGCTGCCTGACTGGTGGCCTATAGCTGAAAAATAAATTGGAAGACTGCACATCTGACCTACAATTTTCAAGAATAAAGAGAAGGGAAATGTACAAAAAAAAAAAAAAACAAGAACAGAGAAATCATTCTTGTGTAGCGGCTGTTGCTTTTTATTATTGATCTCTCAAAGGAGCCTACAAGACGATAGGTGCTAATGGACAAGAAACTGTTTCCCAAAGGAGATAACCTTTCCAATGCATATCCTTCTCTAGCCAGAGATTTAAGAAAGTGTACACATTTGTTTTATATATGTAGCTCATACATTAAAGATTTATCATGTTTGTAGTATATTTATTTTAGGATTTATTTGCTAGGATACATTTTATTTTACAGATCCTCAAATCCCTGCATAACTGCAGACAACCCCTTTCACTAGTTTAGAATGCCCCTTTGCAATGGATGCCCGGTGTCCAAAGGCATCACTAAGGCTTTATTCACTTTTTTAGCCTTCAGTTGTAAGGATACATTGGGCTGATTCCTGATATGTGCTTATTTGCACATACAGTGGATAACATTGCCCTGCTTCTCCTCTATTATCAGTGGGAGAAGCAGTGAAGCTCGGCAGTAGCCAGTCATTCCTGGGTATAAGACAACTGGCTAGAGCAGGTTCTATATCTGCACATCGATACAAAGTGTAATCAGCACAAACAAACTGAATCAGAATCATTATTCTGTCTGACAGTTTTACTACCTAAAGTGTAGGCACTAAATAGGTGTGTGAGTGTTATGCTGCACATTGAAACTTTTACAAAACTGCCTCAGGGCAGTCAAAATGGGCCCATATCCGGACAGGTAAGTATATAAAACATCACTTTTATTTGGGATATTTAAAAGTATTGACACTAAATTACAGACTAACGTGGTTTAAACCACTAGGTGCACAGGACTAAGGTGAGATAAAAACACAATGTGAACTATGTAACAGGCTATCACAAGTATTCAGTGATGAAATGTATGAGATAGCGGAGATAATATTGGGTCTAAGCCCAAATAAATACGCTGCTATAGGTCCACCAATGGCCAAGTGACGTGCACTGGTATTATGCAACGCTGCCAGCTAGAATAATACAGCTTTGATGCAGGCTCAAACCCTGTATTGGAGCCCTAAACGAGTTGGATTTCAGTATTGCCTCTACTGACCCAGCAGGGGCCGCTATTGTAGCTAAGTTAGATTGTAATATTGGCTGCATCGATATCCTAGCCCTCTAGAAGAGAGGGGTGTGCTAAAAATTCCGTTCTCCAATAGCGGCTGTCGTACCTTCACGCCCACCAGTCAGCTGACTGTGAGAGTCAGTTGACCGCCGGCCCAGGAGATCCCCGCGCATGTACGAGGACTTAGTGCAGAGGAAGACATTGTATTTCTTGAGGTGCGCATGTCAGTGGACTTAGTACTAATTTCATCACTGCATCCTAAAGGTATGAAAATCAACACGATGTACAAAAGATATCTTGCTGGGACTAGATATAAATTTCGAACGGTAGACCAGTATTTTCAAGTACATAGAACAGAATTTGATAAATAAAAGTTATATACAGCTACTATAGCAATATATAGTTATGTTATATTGAAGGCTGGATGTGCGCCAAAAGAATATATACAATGTGTAACATACACGTAAATTGATTACTAAGACCTGCAGAGATATGCTGGGCCAGGGTGCCTATTATGGGCAGAAGTAGAAAGAATTAATGTATGGCATCATGAGTCAAAATGACTACATTCTGCAGTATGCTGTCCGACTTATAAAGTCGTGCTGGCTAGATAAATAACATGTGTAAAGCGAGCATATAGGACTATGAGTCATATCATCATAGAGGTACGTAGCCTCAGAGCCTTATTGGAGCATCACTAAGGTACCTATAGCTTCAATGGGAGAAGCTGTCAGTCAGAAATGGCCCGAGAGATGTGGGATGTATGTTAGAAAAAAAGTGTTATGATCGAAAAAAAATTTTTTGATCAAAGTGGCCAGATAGATATAACAAGCAATCATGGAGATAATGGTAGTGGAACTAATATTTACAATTATTTACATTGAAAAGTACATGACATTAAGGCTTATAAGTATGCAGTGAAGGTAAATCCTTCATTAAGGCCCAAAGGACTTAGCGATTTCAGGCGATGGATCCACCTCGATTTCAGTTGTAGTACTTTATGGTCGATGTTGCCTTTACGAGGTCCAGTTTTAACTTGGTCAATCGCCCAAAATCTGAGGGCGCTTGCATTCCCCCCATGATGGAGTCTCACATGTCTCGAGATGAGGGTATCTTTATTGGTCGTTATTGAACTGACATGCCTGGAGATTCTTCTCCGTAGTTGTTGTATAGTTTTTCCAACATATAGCCGTGGACACGGACACTGTGCCACATAGACCACTGCAGTGCTTTTATAATTCAGAAAATGTCTTATGGAGATATCATCTCCATTCGCTGGATTAGTAAAGGTTTTTATTCTGGACATCAGAGGGCAGAAGGAGCAAGAGCCGCACGGATAAGATCCTAGAGTGAAGCCTCTCATTCTCCGAGTGGGTATTGAAGTCTCCATAAAGTGACTATGTACCATAATAGTGACTATGCCCATAATAGGCACCCTGGCCCAGCATATCTCTGCAGGTCTTAGTAATCAATCTACGTGTACACATTGTATATATTCTTTTGGCGCACATCCAGCCTTCAATATAACATAACTATATATTAGTTATCAATCTATTCTAGATATTGCTATAGTAGCTGTATATAACTTTTATTTATCAAATTCTGTTCTATGTACTTGAAAATACTGGTCTACCGTTCGAAATTTATATCTAGTCCCAGCAAGATATCTTTTGTACATCGTGTTGATTTTCATACCTTTAGGATGCAGTGATGAAATTAGTACTAAGTCCACTGACATGCGCACCTCAAGAAATACAATGTCTTCCTCTGCACTAAGTCCTCGTACATGCGCGGGGATCTCCTGGGCCGGCGGTCAGCTGACTCTCGCAGTCAGCTGACTGGTGAACGTGAAGGTACGACAGCCGCTATTGGAGAACGGAATTTTTAGCACACCCCTCTCTTCTTCGCTGGGAGGAGCTGTCATCCTCTTCTAATACATCAATTGGCCACTCGCAATGCCTGTCATCTATGGCTCTACAGGGATGCTTTCTTTTTTGTTAACAATTCACTCTAATTGGCCGAGCCTGGTCCTGCGGGGAGGAGCTTTATTGTTATATACCCGGCGTGACCGTGCCGCGATCAGCAATTAGCCCAAACCCCTGATGAAGCCTGGTGTACTGGCGAAACATGTAGGGGGGCTAATATTTTGTCTATTTTAATCAGCAATGTGACTCTGTCAATAGACAGTAGTGGCAATCACCACATCTACATGTACTGAGACAGGGACAGATAGATTTCATTTTGATATGCAAATCGCTGACTAAAGGGCTAGGATATCGATGCAGCCAATATTACAATCTAACTTAGCTACAATAGCGGCCCCTGCTGGGTCAGTAGAGGCAATACTGAAATCCAACTCGTTTAGGGCTCCAATACAGGGTTTGAGCCTGCATCAAAGCTGTATTATCCTAGCTGGCAGCGTTGCATAATACCAGTGCACGTCACTTGGCCATTGGTGGACCTATAGCAGCGTATTTATTTGGGCTTAGACCCAATATTATCTCCGCTATCTCATACATTTCATCACTGAATACTTGTGATAGCCTGTGACATAGCTCACATTGTGTTTTTATCTCACCTTAGTCCTGTGCACCTAGTGGTTTAAACCACGTTAGTCTGTAATTTAGTGTCAATACTTTTAAATATCCTGAATAAAAGTGATGTTTTATATACTTACCTGTCTGGATATGGGCCCATTTTGACTGCCCTGAGGCAGTTTTGTAATAGTTTCTTTCTGAATTTAACCCCTCCCGTGACAGAAGGTCCATTTGGTTTATAAAGTAATGCTGCACATTGTATACTATAACATGTATATAACATATATGTGATGCATATATGCTCTAAATGGCACTGTATGTGTGTATAAGTCATGTGTATATGCTCTTTGTGTGCATATGTGTGTAAGAGTGTATACATGTGTGTGTATGAGTGGAGAACTGTATGTATGTAGGTATCTATGAGTGTAATATGTATTTTAAAGCGGTAAGGGGGGCCTCATTCAGAAGTCTGCTATAGAGTCCTTCCTTTCCTAGTTATGCCCCTGTAGCCAGCAACACTGCACTGTCACCTTGTGTCCGTGTCCATCAGGACTCTAACCAACATTATCACACAATGACTTGGCAGACTCACCACACCAAGGATGTATAATCGACAACAATGTATAGTCAGCTTAGTATATTTATATTAAATATAGTATATTTATATTGTGTAGCCCAACCCTTTCACAAATAAATTCCTCAAATAGTACTGTATTGTGGGTAAAAACATTCATCTGTGACTACACACAGCAACATCGCTATACTGGTGTCAGCAGATAATAAGCATTCTCCTGTAGAATAGAGGAATTTGTCATCTATTTCCTAGGGATACGCTACAATATTTCACAAGCCTCACCCGCAGTGCCATTGTGATTACACATTGTTCTACATGTAAAATGAGGTGTATCGGATGACATGCTCAGATACATCTGCCTGCTCTTCTATCTATGTTCTTAGCAATTTATTGAACATTTCAGAAGATATTACAAACCCTGAAGTATAAAGCCAGATATTTTGTGCATAAAGTGAGCAAAACACTGTCAGAAATGGCTTATTATCTAGGCCAGCATGCTTATGTGTGGCAAAGAAAATGTCAGCATGTGCCAAGGAATCATAGAAGAAGTCAAAACGTTAGCATCTTCTTCCTCGTTCCGTGCTGCTCCTCCAGCAATAATGAAGCTACCAAACATTTCTATACTGACATGAATACAATGCAGTATTTCATGGAATAAAACTATTGTAAAAGAGATTATGCAGTAGACAAAACATTGGGCAGTGGCGTAACTGGAGTCCGCTGGGCCCCAAGGCAAAATTCTAAAAGGGGCTCCCACCTACCAAAATTTCATTAAACTCTGCCTCATAAGTTTAGTACACCCTTTGCCAATGTTCACTTAATACTTCCAACAGCTCCCCCTCCCCTCAGCCTCCCCCAGATTCCATGACCTCAGCCCCTAACCCCACACACTATCATCTCCACCCCCTCTCTACATCAGCTTCCCATGACCTCGGCCCTTAGCCCCACAAACTATCATGCTATCATGTGTCTCTTTAGGTTATCATTACGCCCCTGACATTGGGGAACATTTATTAATCTGTTTGTGGCGGAATTCTGATGTAAAATTTCACCAGAATTCTGTCTGTGGCATATTTATTAAGCGTTTTAGGCAGTTTTCAGACATTTTTATGACTAGTATGACAAAAGGTATGTGACCTTAAAAATAGAAGATATGGCTTTGTGGGGAAAAGTCCATGTACCAAGAATTATTATATTTATCATCCAGCATCAGACACTGGCGCAGCAGAGGACCATCTAAACTTTCCGTCGTACCTTATGAAACTTTTGATAAATCTGCCCCAGTGTGTTTATAAAACAGTGCACTGGTCCAAACTAACACCAGCCAACAGCGACTATATGGGATCAAAGGAAAATGTCTGTTTTCTCCTGACATTAGCATGTATACTAACAAAGACGGGCACTGTACAAGTCCCAGCACCAAAATGTTTAAAAGCTTCAAGACATTGCTGAATCAATCCATTAATAAAAAGCAGAGAACACATCTCAGAGGGATACAGGCTTAGGAGTTTCACGTATGTATGTAGCCAAAGGGGACAATTTTTTCATTGGACAGTATTTGAACTATGTAAAAAATAAAACACACTAAAAAGACCCATTGCAATTAAACCCATTGCATTTTGGGCGACAAGACACAACAGCAAAATACTTGTAGATTATCTGCAATGAAGAAAAATCTTTTGGATTTAAAGTTTACTTACATTTGTATTTGTCTTCTAATAAACCCTTAGATAGGGATATTAGGCCGATCTTCAGAGATTGCACCCGGATCTTCCCGGTTCGACCCCTGTGAATAACATAAGATTAGTTGTAACCTTCTATAAATTGAATTCAAATTTGGACAATTTTGTATATTTGTATATTTTGTTATAAATGAGTTAATAAGTTTGATTTTAAAGTGACTGATTTTTTTTAATTGCAGTCTGAACAACGCCCATATGGTAATTTAGAACATTCATGGAACATTGCTGGAGTTGGTGTAAATTTCACCAAAAGTAAATGAAATATCCATGATTATTGAGAAAAGGAGGGGATATGCTGGGACCAAATTGCAACACTGTTTAATAGAAAATGCAATAATATTTTGGCGCCGATTAATCCAACTGAAAGGAGGTCTAAAGGTATATCAAAGTCTCAAACTAGACAGCATTATCCAGCATTAGATACTTCGATAATTGTGTATCAGTAAATGACTAAACAGTGACCATATTGGTGCAAGTTAACAGTTCTTAACAATGTCCTTGAACTGAACATTAAATTTAGAGGAAATCCTACTTGTTAACAGAGTACATAAGGTATTGTGACATGACAGATTAGAAGAAGCAGCATCTAACTAAAATTACATAATTTCCAAGCAGATGGAAAGAGACAAATTTTGTTTCATTCTCTTTTAAAAACAGCTTGCGAATTTGTAAAGAGAAAAGTACGATGAACTGGCACTGTAAAAGTACTTGATTAAAGTTTCCTTTTATAAACCCAATAATACATAGTACTGTAAGCTCAATTCACTCAATGCCGATATGAGAGCAAAGAAAAAGAACTGTGTTATCACATATTATCCCCAGCCTTTAATACATTGTCTTTACAAGTCTTTAATACATTGATTTATGCAACAAAAACCACACCACCACACACAACATGACAGTGTATTACAAAATGACCAACTCTGAGTATATTTGGGAAATTAAAAAACATTAATTCATGTGCTCTAGGTTTCTAGTGCTTACTGTATATTCCGGCGTATAAGACGACTTTTGAAGACTGAAAAATCCTCTGTCTGGTCTGGGGTCGTCTTATACGCCGGTAATGTTTCTCACCTTTCCCGCGATCCCCCAAAGCTCCGCTGCTTTGACAGCTCCGTGGGTGCCAGCACCGCAGAGAATATGACGTCGGCACGCGGCTGACGTCATATTCTGTGAGCCGCCAGCGCTCAATGAGCTGTCACCGCTGTAGCAGCGGAGCTTCGGTGGATCGCGGGAAAGGTGAGAAGCTCTAGAGAAAAATTAGAGAGGAAAGAGTGGGGGGGAACATTATTATAAATATTACAAAAAAAATCCCTGGATGACAATTCAGATGTTTGGAATGTGCTGTATACTGGGGGGGCAGTTTGGCTATATACAGGGGGCTGGCTGTATACTGGGGGGACTGGCTGGCAAAATACAGGGGGAGCTGGCTGTATACTGGGGGGACTGGCTGGCAATATATAGGGGGGGGGGCTGACTGTATACTGGGGGGGCTGGCGGTGGTATATGGCATAGTAGTTATATTCCTGTACATAAGGGGCAGTATTATAGTACAGTATGGTAACATTTACAGTAAAATGGACGATGGTAATGTTGTTGTTGTATGCCTTATGTTTATGAGGGACAGTTTTCCTGCTATATACCTGCATGTCATAAGAATTTACATTAAAAAAAGGACCATGTTAAATTCAAATCTGTTTTTTTAAAAAAAAAGAGGTAGTCTTATACGGCGAATATATCTTTAACTCTATATTTTAACAGGAAAGTAGGGGGGTCGTCTTATACACCAGGTCGTCTTATACGCCGGAATAAAATCACCATGTGATCAGAATTCTTTATATTCATAGAAGCAGAAAGATTGGTGCTTAGAAAAGGTACGTGGATCCTGGTCAGGTCCTTGGTGACACCAGTGATAGGTTCATGATAAAAAGTGCCTGTTTCATACAAGCTAATGTAATGAGGTACAAGCTTAGCTGCGAAAACACTTGTCGAATATTAAGTAAGCGCAGATGCCTGAAAACTAAGTAAATAATAAGAGGAGAACAAATGTTACTTCACTCAATTAATCTTTAGGGGTGTGCGAAATACTCAAGAATGGATATAACAGTGGTGGCGAACCTATGGCACTGGTGCCAGAGGTGGCACTCAGAACCCTTTCTGTGGGCACTCAGGCCATCACCAGAGATGACTCCAGGTATCTTCCTGCAGTCCCAGACAGCCCAGGACTTGCTGTGCGCAGAGCTATTTTAAAGTGACAGTGCTACCTGGGACTACTGGAGGGGTAGGAAGGTGTGGACAGATCTGGATTATCATTGTAGCTCCTGCTCCGGCCCTGACAATTCTTCTTGTTCAGGGGATCCTGGAGGGAAGCTGCAATGATCATCCAAATTTCTTTTATTTTTTGCTTTACGGTTTCCTCAGGGTGCGATTATGAATATAAGATGTGACAGCAAGGGGTATAAAAAACAAATTAAATTTCTGTGTTGGCACTTTGCGATAAATAAATGGGTCTTGGTTGTAGTTTGGGCACTCGGTCACTAAAAGGTTTACCATCACTGGGATATAAAATACAAGAGACTGTGCCCAGATACAAGAGTGTATTACCACATATTTGTATGGACTATTATTCACAGCAATCTAAATTTAAATTTGCAACTTGAATATATGTAACAAATCAGGATTAAAAAAAAAAAGTGTCAAAAAAAGCTTGATAGATGTAGCTGCATTATTTAGTTCAAATTACACCAGAATTTAAAGTGTAACTAAATTTAAAAAAAAAATAATTAGATAAATTAATAGTGCAGATGATAATAATAAACTTTGTCAAGTACTTTATTAAAGAAAAATGTTGCTGTTCTGAGTCCCAGATTTTTTTTTGTGTAAACCAGCTTTCAGTGAGATATAGGAATCTGATAATGTGTCTAATGAATTAATTCTTCATAGACAGTCCCTAGGTCACATCTCCTTAGTGAGCTGAATCATCATGGAAAACCTCCATGCTTATCTGTCTGAGGTGTTAAGACCTCAGAAGGCTTTCAGATACACAACTCGCTACTGGAGAAAGAAGCAGAAAAATGTACAGTGAAGTTTCTTTATGTAAAGGAAATCTACCATTAAAAAAATCAACCATCATAAACCAGGAACACTTCAGGTAAAGTGATTGTGTCAATAATCTTATATTTGTTATCCATTGCTTCATTCCTTCTAAAATCCAACTTTAAGTTCATCATTGAGCCAGAAATGCTATGGGGATATGGGGGGGGGGGGGTGTTGCCAAAGCACCTCTGTGCTCTGTCTTCACAAGCTGACACAATTGCCCGGAACATGTCACCCCCTCACCCCTGCTCTCTCTGCAATCTTACAGCAGCAAAGGAGGCTTCAACACACAGTGGGAGAGGGAAATGCTCCTACGTCTAACAGCCTGTAAAGCCTGCAATATAACCCCCCCTCCTCCCAGAGCCCTTCTCGGTCATTAGTTTTGTCTCATTATATTCTTTTCAGATGTGAAGTTGCAGAATGGAATGGCTCTGGTAACACCCCCAGGAGCCCTTCCAGCTATTTAACATAAACCAAATATAGTTGACTTGCAAGAAAATAGTGATATGGACACACAGATTGTGTTATTTATTTTAATTTTGTATTTATCAAATATTTAAATATCAATTAATGAAGCTATATTTTAGTGATCAGGTTGCTCTGTAATTATTTTGGATATTTGGATTATCTTTGATTATACCCTGCCAAAACTATTCGACTTTTTTTTTTTTTCAACAAACAATGAGTAACCTATATGAAAGTCTTCTACCATGCCCAAATGGTTATTTCTCTTGTAGCAGCAATATTTCACTGGTTTCATTATAAAATTAAATTATAAAAAGAAAACCCCTTTAAGGATAAGAAGTGTAATGTCAGCATAGGAGGGTGGGGGGAGTGTCAATTTTACAAATAAACATTTATTGTACAATACAAAATAGACGGAGGATTTTTATTCCACAATAATATCTTACACCGAGTGATAGAAAGTGGTGCAATATGCCATAATCTAATCCCACACACCAGGTGTTCTCCGCTTCTGGCTTTATGCTTAGGATACACTGACCAGTATTTTATTCTCTGCTTATAAATATATGTGGCCTTTGCTTCTGATTTACCAAGACTCCCGCTGTGAACCACTGCACAGGGCAGCGTTTGAAGAGAGGATTATGCGAGAGCTGTTGTACTCGCAGCAGCAGCCGGCTCTTTGACTTCCCCGACAGTCAGCAGGGAATAACTTTACTGGAGTAACATCTGGTTTACTTTAATAGGATTAAACGAGACAACTCTAACTTTAGTTTTTTTCTTGTTCCTCTCATGTGTAACTTTTACAGGCTTTAACAGAGAAGTAAAATTAGATCTAAAGGGAAATTAGCTTTTAGTCCTTTATGTTGCAAAGGTTTTCGCTGAGACTACCACCTTTACAGTATTACAATTTATTTCTTCCCGCACATGGTCAAAATAATTGTATACTATGGGGTTAAGTCAATAAGAATTCTGTCTCCCATTAATGGGAAAATGTCACCTCTTCTATCCTCTCCATTGAAAGTGTGGAAGAGGAAAGTGGTATTATTATTTTATAAAGAAGGCACTATGAGTATAAATTTACTTTGGAGGGGCAATGTATATGTTTAAATTAATTATGGGAGCTATAAATATGTAATAATTCATTACTGGAGGCAGTGCATATTTCTTATTTATGAGGGACACTATATATCTATTAATTGATTATGGGGGATGCACTTAAATGATGGGCTGTCATGCTATGGAATGCATTGTGTAGATACTGTATTATAGCATGACAATGTTTCATGTATGGAGCCTGGATCTAGGACAGTAGATGTGGTATGAGCATTGTTCTGATGTTATACAGAACTTGGTTCTAGTGCTGTATTTATTTACAAAGCTTGATTTCTTGGTACTAGTGCTGTTATTATGTTCTAAACTTGATGCTGTATTTATGTACTGAGCTTGGTTCTGGTGCTGTATTTATGCAATTAGGTTGATGCCACCGTCATGAACTCAACTTAGTGTTGTATGTATATATACTGAGCTCAGTTGTGGTTTGTATTTTTATATTGATCTAATATGATAAGTCATAAGGGAGGCACAATTAAGGGGAGTCACCGTATATGATAAAATTTATTTGTTGGAAGCACTGTATATATAAGGGGGGGGGAGGTTGGTGGCGCTACATACACTATAATTCAGCCAGAAGCATGCATTAAATATATTTAATTTGGGGTGAGGGACTCTTTCTTTTATTAATTTTGTGGGAAGATGTGTATATTTTAAAGAGAACCTATCACCAGATTTTGCCCCCCCCCCTCCACTAACAATGCCTGTTGATAAAGGGTTACAAGTCCTCCCTATATCACCTAAAATTAGCTGCCAGTAGGGCACTGTACATTAATTACAGATGTTTTTCAGATATGCTAATTAGCTTTTCTGACTCATCTCAGGCAGCCTGAGAGATTAGAAAAGTCAGAGATACCAGTGAACCACGCCCCATTATTCTGACTGCTCTGTATCTCTTTAAATCCCTGCTCTGCCTCATTGTACTTAGGGACCGTCTGCTAATATTCAGCTACAGACATGTACAGATGGGAAATATTGTGTGCAAATGCACAGGTTCTCTTTAATGACTTCAGGGGAGAGGTTGTGGGTACTTTTTAGAGATTTGCCCTGTAGATCAAATTACCTAGTAATTGTCCTGTCTATAGGTAAAGGTAGAGATGGACAAAATCAATGTGTGCCCAAAGACTACTCCGGTAACAGGTAACACCTGATACTAATATGGTTTTTATGAATGTAAATTCTTCAACTTCTAAAAATTCAACTTTCAGTGATGGAAATAAGCACTATATTTCCTGTATTAGCAAACATAAAATAAGATAATTCCTTGTGATAATAAACATTTGCCAATTCAAAAGAAGTCTGCAAAATAAACATTTTTACCCAAAGTATGATAATATCCAGAATTTTTTTTCATCCTGAATCTGATGGCCTGTCATCACTTGCTTACTGATTTTCAGCTCTTGCAGGACATAACAGTCCAAAAAATGTGTCCGTTATCTTGACAGCAATCACAAAACTGCTGCTGTCAGGATCTTAACAAGAAATGCTGCTTTTCTGAGAAGCGTCTGGTATTTGTGGGTTAGACTGCAGCCTGTCAACACGTTCACTTTGAGAAGACAATAATTAAATTGCAGGGTAACAGCATGAACCGAGCAGATGCTTCTCAAATGCTGTTTAATTATTTGAACTTGTCTACATGGTTAACATGAAAGCTATAAACAGAGCTAGTGCCATAGTGCCGCTATACTGGAACCATCTAAACAGATACTAAACAAAACAAGCAATGTTCAAAGTATATCTAATAGCAAAATAACTAGCTTAATGGGAAAATTTCTTAGGTATGTGATTATGGTGTTATATATTATGCTAAACCTGGTATGTACCAGCAACAGTGAGATAAATGGGCAGGAAAAAAAAAGTTGTATTACACAGCTGAAACTTGTTTATTCCTATATTCTGAATAGTTGAATATATGTACAGACTTTTTCCCACCACATTTTACTGGTTGGGTACTCAGACAGCTAAATGGACAACTTGAGTGGTATTTGGGCTGGTACATTTGGCTGCCGAACGGACCAAGTTTCTTGTAGTAAAGGTGGCCGAGTGCTACTACCAAATCATTTTAGGTTGTATTTTATTATGCAGCATGTAGATGGGGCTAGTATAAATCACATCCACTATGCCACCACCGTATATGGCCGTGTTTCCCCAAACTAACAAGGCTTCTTATATAACCAAAGTTTGCTGTTATGGTTTTTCTTTCTATAAAAACATCCATTCATGTTGAAGCTTATTTTAACTGAAGGGAATCAATCTAAGCTGTAATAAAAGATACAACTTATGGGAAAAATGGGAATGTTACTGTAGGAATTGTAGAATAGATCCTGGACAGCAACACTACCTTACATACACTCACCGGCCACTTTATTAGGTACACCTGTCCAACTGCTCGTTAACACTTAATTTCTAATCAGCCAATCACATGGCGGCAACTCAGTGCATTTAGGCATGTAGACATGGTCAAGACAATCTCTTGCAGTTCAAACCGAGCATCAGTATGGGGAAGAAAGGTGATTTGAGTGCCTTTGAACGTGGCATGGTTGTTGGTGCCAGAAGGGCTGGTCTGAGTATTTCAGAAACTGCTGATCTACTGGGATTTTCACGCACAACCATTTCTAGGGTTTACAGAGCGGCAGTTCTGTGGGCGGAAATGCCTTGTTGATGCCAGAGGTCAGAGGAGAATGGGCAGACTGGTTCGAGCTGATAGAAAGGCAACAGTGACTCAAATCGCCACCCGTTACAACCAAGGTAGGCAGAAGAGCATCTCTGAACGCACAGTACGTCGAACTTTGAGGCAGATGGGCTACAGCAGCAGAAGTCCACACCGAGTGCCACTCCTTTCAGCTAAGAACAGGAAACTGAGGCTACAATTTGCACAAGCTCATCAAAAGTGAACAGTAGAAGATTGGAAAAACGTTGCCTGGTCTGATGAGTCTCAATTTCTGCTGTGACATTCGGATGGTAGGGTCAGAATTTGGCATCAACAACATGAAAGCATGGATCCATCCTGCCTTGTATCAACGGTTCAGGCTGGTGGTGGTGGTGTCATGGTGTGGGGAATATTTTCTTGGCACTCTTTGGGCCCCATGGTACCAATTGAGCATCGTTGCAACACCACAGCCTACCTGAGTATTGTTGCTGACCATGTCCATCCCTTTATGACCACAATGTACCCAACATCTGATGGCTACTTTCAGCAGGATAATGCGCCATGTCATAAAGCTGGAATCATCTCAGACTGGTTTCTTGAACATGACAATGTGTTCACTGTACTCAAATGGCCTCCACAGTCACCAGATCTCAATCCAATAGAGCATCTTTGGGATGTGGTGGAACGGGAGATTCGCATCATGGATGTGCAGCCGACAAATCTGCGGCAACTGTGTGATGACATCATGTCAATATGGACCAAAATCTCTTCCAGCACCTTGTTGAATCTATGCCATGAAGAATTAAGGCAGTTCTGAAGGCAAAAGAGGGTCCAACCCGTTACTAGCATGGTGTACCTAATAAAGTGGCCGGTGAGTGTATATCCTTACAGGGGTTCTCCAGTGATCTACAATATAGGGGTAAGTTACTAATTTAATGTAGACTAATTTAAGTTACTAAGGATCATCAATAGTACCCCCATTATACCACAAGGTAAAGAGAGAGCCGGTCGCACATGCACTGACTTTTATATTCATCTCTAAGGTGCAGATGGTTTGCTTGCTGTCCTTACATAGAAAGCTTCTATGTTTACTTCCAATGGTTAAAAATCTGTTCCATGGTCATGTGATGTCACATGGACTGATTTCTATCCACTGGAAGTAAACATAGAAGCTTTGGAGACATCATTAGTTCAGTGTTTGTAAAACTGTTTCCGGTGATTATGTACCCGATAGTCTTTATTTTCTTGCAGCTCTAATCTCTGCTGTCTTGTCGTTCAGCTTCTGGTAAGAGACTTTCCTGCAGGTGTCGCTTCTGCGCCGAGGTCCGCCGGAGTTAACCTTCCTCTTCCTGCTGCATGCGAGTGCATGATCTTGCGACACATTTCGATTTTTAAATTCCGCAGTTTGTGCGAATCCGAATCCGGCCCGCCCCCATTTCTGTCGCATGCAAGCCGGCACCAATGCGTCGAAATCCGATCGCGTGCACCAAAACCCTGGGGCAATTCGGCACAAATGGCAATAATCGGGAAAACCTGACAGAATCGGGTAAATGTGCCCCATTATCTAACAGTCCTAAGAAACATCAGTATAATAAACCCACAGACATATCACTGAAATGATTGATCTGGAGCAACATGTGGTAACTCCAGTGTCTGAGTCAACGTCAGTGAAGAACCACATGTATGTCCTAACTGGCCACCATCTAGCAAGGACAGATCGGAGAGAGGCTTCAAAACACTTATGTTTTTCTCTATATACAGACACAGGGAGAGATTTATCTGTTATTACACACCAGTTTTCTGGCTTAGAAGCACTGAAAAGATTGCACTGCAAGAATTTGTGATTATTATAGCAACTACGACACATCATGCCATGTGGGAGTGGAGAGGGCATAGAGGGATATGGCCACAGGCGAACAAGGAAGGGTACAGGACTTTCATGTCCTGTGTACTTTCTAAAAAATCTGAAAACTTTTGTTCACAGGTTTTTACGCAAAACTATGTTTGGTTGGTCCTGCCTGGTGGCCACGCCCCCATTAGATACATCAAGAGGCCTATGATAAATGGCATATGATAAATTCCCCCGACAGTAAGAAAGACATATCGGAACCATTTATAATTAACCAACAATGATTTGATGATGATTTATTTGATCAATTATGCTAGTGTTGTTGAACTTGTAATTTATGATCCCACCTAGGACTTTTGAACGTATACTAACTAAAGTAAAAATTTGCAGTTCTCATATGTGTGGCTTTATTTGCAGCTTTTGTATTACAACCTGAAAAAAAAACTGTATTAAAACCTTCCTTCACAAATCTAGACGTAATAAGCCACAATAATTCTAACAATATTTAGCGATCTTATATTATAACTTATTTTGAGGGAGTTTTAAATAAATCCAAATAATTAGTCCTTTGCTTTTTATAACTTTTTTGGGGTTGATGTGGATGTTGCACTCAATACATGATTTACAGGGGTTGACCTATTTGTTTTTGTAAAGTGTTTAAGTGTGGGGGCAGGATATTAGGTAATTTACCATCTATTAATAGTTTTGCTCTGCTTTCTTGATATGTAAATTGAAGCCTCCTGTCTTTTACCTCATCAGCCAGACATTCCTTGCTATAAAATGGCCACAGACGGAGGATTTTGTGACCTCTAACTGTCCATGGACAATCGGCCTGCCAAGACCTTGATATTATATTTATGATACTATTGTGAGGGAATAGAATCCCCTTTTGAATCTGTTCTTCTATCATGTATCTAACAAAGACGTCTATGACTAGTACCATCACCCGAGTACACAGATCATCTTTCAGTTACATCCTGTTGGCTATTGGAATGTGGGTATGGTCAGTAGGTTCCTTTGTCTCAAAAACCTATAAAAACTCTCTCTTGACTAAATAAAGTTGGAATTCTCTCAAACATGTGAAGGTCTGAGTGATTCACTGAGCAGCTTGTACTATACAATGATTTGGAAACACATCACATTGAGAGATATGGGGATATTTCCCTAACACTATCATAAGGTCCTGGCAGATTGTTCATGGCCAGATAGAGATCACATGATTAGGAATCTGTAGCTGATGAGGTAAAAGACAGGAGGCTTCACTTTACATGTCAATAAAGCAAAGCAGATCTTTTAATAGATGTATATTGGTAACTTACCTAATATTCTGTCCCCCACACTTACATACACATTAAAACAAAAGGTTAAGTTGCAGGTGCATTAAAGGGTGTGTCCAGGATCATGATTTTTTTAATATAGATCCTGTGTTGGAGCTCAGGTCCTCAGGAAGGTGTGCACACAGCCTGGTAAAGTGACTTCAGGATGGGCTAGGAGTGTAGGGGCAGAGTCCTGATGGTGGAGCTCTGCTTTAGACTGGTGTTATGCATCCTGGACTGACTTCTAGACTAGACTGACCTCCTGGTAAAAGATCTGTAACTAAAAATTCTCAGAAAGACCATGGAACTTTCCAGCCTCAATGGGCTTTATAACCTCTCCTTGTGAGCTGGCAGCTACCTTGTCCAACCAGCTTGCTCCTACCATCACAGTAGCACAGAGCATACAATTGGAAATTAAGATTAACACTTCGCTTCCTGGACAGAGACTTACAACTACATTTACCAAGTTCTTCATGCTAAAGACCTCCTAGTGAGGTGACAGCTCCTGACATGAAGAGGAATAAGTTGCACAGGCAAGTTTACAATTGATAGTAAAAGTTGATATAAGTAACTTACGTGTCATATACATTAAGCAGCCAGTTTAGACACATGTCGACACAGAGAGGCACATTCACCAAATCCTTGTTTTTCTCTTCAAGTCCATCATAGATAGTAGTGAGGATGCTGATGATCTCAGGAATAGACAACAGTTGTTGGTTTTGATTTAGCTCATGCTGTTGGAAAACGCTGTGAGTGGTGCTCAGATCCAGAAGATCCACTGGAATTGAAAAAAAAATCATTATTAAAACGTAAATATTTTTTTTTTACAGTTTTTCTCTTTTAATTGGAAAACTTGATAAATTATGACACTTTAGGTCTTCTTCAAATATTTCCTCTAAGCTGGAATACAATTGCTATGTTCCATTGCTGTATAACAGACCCTGTCATTTACAAATCATTGAAGGATTTGTTTAGTGATTTCGCTCTCCCTTTTATTCAGCTATTGGGCATATTTTTTCAATTTATTTTGAATGTTATTTCTCTGTTTCCGCATGTATGGCTATTTTCCCCAACACAATAGCATTACAATACTTCATGTATAGCAGAGACTTAATTTGATATATAGTTACGTATTTGAACTGGCAGCATAGCATGCTATTTCATGTAGGAGGGAAGAAAGGATAGTTGATATTGTATGCTACACAATCACTTGGAGTGATTTGTATATTATTAAATATTTAAAGCATTTTATCATATAATATTTATAGTATTTTTGCACATCCGCTTTTTTGGGTATTTATATTGTGTAGTTTTTTTTATGTGGGGCTGTACACTACAGCTAATAGCTTGTGCTTTTTCCACTAAAAGATTAAAGGATTCCTGACTTTTCTGAGGACTCATGGACGACATGAGAGAGACATACTACTTAGTATTAATGTAAATAAAGCACATTATTATTACCTACAGCAACCGGTGTCTTCATGCATCTTTCCTTCTATTTTGCTTAACATTTCATTTCATTAGTCCTCTCTACATAAACTTCAATATAAAATTTAGTTTTATTCCTCTATATTCAAACAGTCCGTCTTAAAGGAAACTTGTCATCAGGATTTCACATAACAATAACAGGTTTTTTAATAATAATTTCCAATCTCCTTTTATAATCAACATACTTGGTACCATTCAGTTTTAAAAAATTTATAAGTTTACCTGACCACTTGGCAGCAAAGAGGATGGAGTCATGGAGGTGTTGTTTATAATCATGTGTCATCACAGCACTGCCAGCCCTCCCTCCTCCCCCCTTCCTCATGCAGATGTGAGCCGACCCTGTGCCGCAAGCAAATCCCTGTCAGCTAATGTCTGCATGAGAGAGGAGAGAGAAGGGACCAGGATGGAGGAGGAGAAATGGGTGGCAGAACTGTGACGATACAGGACTATAACACACACCTTCATGACTCGATCCACTTTGCTAGCAAGGAGCCAGATATACTTTTATATACTTTCAAAACTGAATGGAACCAAGAATGTTAATTATAAAATTAGTAATTAGTATTGAAAAGCCTATCGAAACCTGTCATTAGGTAATAATGGGAAATCCTGATGACAGGTTCCCTTAAAGAGACCAATTTGGGAGTGATTTAAAAATTCATTGTAAGTCTATCTAGGAGGGAGGTGTGGAAAACAGAAGAAAAACTACATTATTTGTTTATTATATTTAACTGTACTATTGATTTATTCCAGTTGTTGAAAAGTTTGTTACAATTTATAACATCTAATTCTAAGGACATGTTCTTCAGTTTCAACATAATATAGCAGCGGGCGAATAACAATCATCTGCCAAACTTTGCTATTGGCATGGACAAACTAATCCTTTTCATAATTTAAAGGTTTTGTAGAAAAAATTTCAGATTAATGCAAAAAACAGAAGTCTTTATTTACATAGTCCCAGAGTGTATGTGTCTGGTACTTTAACTAGGACGGATGCTTTGGTTCGGTGTCAATAATAATTTAAAATGACAAATATCAATGTATTATGGTAATGGAATTTGACAGGTCTATGAAACATCATAAATCACTTCACTTCGACAATGAAAAGCGAACATCTGAGGAGGGCAAGAGACTTGAAATAGATTTTGGCTGGACTTGACAGTGGGTCATTTGCTTACTTTGAACATTGAAAACCACTTAATAGATCTGTTGATGGCTCAACCAAAGTTACTTGCCAACAAATTGTCGTCTGAGGCACGAGTGCAGCATTTGTGATTACATTTCTTTGAGCATCAGACATAGGAAGAATAAAAGCATAGCATCTCAAAGTTTACTTCCCAGATCCAAAATGAAGCTTGCAATGTGAGATATCACAAAACAGTAAACAGTAAATATAAGTTTTGAAATAGTTCAGAGGTGGATTTACACCAGTCAAGCAAATGCTAAAAATACCATATTCAAGGGATATCAACAATATTTTTTTATAGAAGTTTCTCTTTTTTTTTGTTTTTTTAAAAGATCCTATTTTGGGTTGCTCATTTATAATACAGTTCAAGAAGAGTTAAAAAAACACATTTCAAACAGGCTTGTTGAAATGGTTATCCATCTGGACACTAAGATACTCACTTAAAGGGGTATTCCCACAAAGACAAGTTTCTTATATGTACTCAGGATAACAAAATAACACATTCTCTAATTCACTGTTATTAAGATAAATACAGCATTTCACAGATACAAGTCCAACCTGTCTCTATCAGTCCTGGTGTACACAATTTAAGTTGCTCCTAGACATGACCCTGTAACTTCTGTCGATTGGATTTCTGTGTGAGATCGTGCAGCTGAGATTTCTACCTGTCTCTGCTGTGAGCCTGTAGCCACACCCTCTGCACGGAGCCCAGAGACACTCACTGATTACTTTCTGCCAGGACACCATGAGCAGAGAGAGAGGCTGCAAACTACAAGGAGATAAGTGATCCGGGGGAAGGGGGAAGCGTGCACATATCTGTGAGAGCACAGGTGTAGCAGAGCTAAAAGTGTAACCGTGTAAAAGTCAGCCTCTGTGCAATAGAAATCTCATGCATCTCATCTCTCAACTGTCTCATCACTCATGTGTCAGTGTGTACAATGTCAGAAGCCAGATAAATGTGTATATACACCTTGTACCCTGATAATCTAACCACACTGTCACCCACCAAAAATGCTAATGTGAGTCTTACCCTATTTGTGAACATTTAAAATGTGGCCCTTAATTTCACCATTACAGTTTCCATTGGAGTTAAGTAGCAGCTGTGTGTTGCTAATAATATATAATCATGATTAAGTGTGACTGTCTCTACAAGGGTATGTCACGTTTAAAGCATGCGTTTAAAAACACATTGCAAGAGTTAAAGAGAGATTTGCCTAAAACGCAAATGTTAAAGCTTCTATTAATGCATGTGTTAACACTTGTGTTAACAGACATGCATTAACGCAATGTTAAAACATGCATTAACAATGCGTTAATGGTTCCGTTTTGTAAACACAAGTGTTAACAGCTGTTTCATTAGGCAAATCTCTCTTCAGCTGTTGCAATGTGTTTTTAAACGCGTGCATTAACGTGACGTGTGACCACACCCTGACAGCAGAAGTTTTCAGACATGCTAAAGAGTAACATTGCCCACCATGTTTATAATTAATAAGAAGGGGACAATTAGTGAGGCCCTGTAAGGTGGTTTCTGCAGCCATAGTACCACAAAGGGGAAGTCTCCTGGACTTTTCAGAGTCTCTTTGTGGCTTGCTATTGGTACAGCCTTACATTTGCACTGTACAGTTTTTAGGATACTCTACTCACGATTTGTTTTAATGAGATATTAGCATTAAAAGTTATGTTTTAACTTGTCATTGATACCCTTGTACTGCTCAAAGATCTATATTCAATCTCAGTAGGATGTCTTCAGTTGAAAGTTCTTTTCAACTTTTCCATCCCAATTTGGTTTTGATTGGTAAGCATCCAAACCAATAAGAACTCTCCCTTCAAGACAGTTTCAGTAGCTCACTTGTGGGTGGGGTTGTGGTCTTTTGGATAGACAAAAACAAAGTGTGTTAACTCCTATCTTATCACAAATGCTTCATCTTCAGCTAGATGAGAAGACTACTAGCAGCTCTTTTTTGGTGTAGTTTCCATCAATGATTTTTCTGCCTAGAGCTGTGATTTACAAACAAGAAATATCATTTTCAAATAGCAGTTGGTTGTGAAATTATTGTTTTCCATAAACAAAATGAATTCAATCATAGTGTAGACATCAGTAGACCATCTCCGGGAGGTAAAGATGAACTGGTGAAACACGGAAAAGTAATAATGGAGCAACAAACCTTTCAAACAAGAAATGATTGCTAAGCGTGTGATGCGCCTGACAATTATAGGAATAGTCATAATTCTGTTATGCTTTCACATTGTTTGCATCTCGGCACAAACTGCATCTAGAATTAGCTATATTGTTAAATGAAGAGAACAATTTATGATACAAATCAGCACATTAGTCTTAGCTCCTGTTGATGGACATTAAATGGAGAAAATACACAATAGCAATCCCAGCAATTATTTCCTCAATATCTTCCTCTTCTAAATTGTCATAAATATATAAAAATGACATAGAACCATGTACATAAT
The DNA here is from genome assembly GCF_040894005.1 of Engystomops pustulosus. NCBI lineage: Eukaryota > Metazoa > Chordata > Amphibia > Anura > Leptodactylidae > Engystomops > Engystomops pustulosus. The sequence goes on from NC_092413.1 coordinate 57,478,556, forward strand.
GTAACCTATGATTTCGTATATCCTTCGGGCGATAGAGGACATAGTGGTCACTGTTCAGAAATTCTATGTGGACAACACCTTGAGGTAGAACAATAACTAAATCATACTGGAAGTATGATTGAAGTAGCACCTACAACATTTGGCCAGTGGACCACTATTGCCTAGACATTAGCTGGATGTGGTTGCCACACTGCAGCTGCTATGTAAGCCCTTACCTATGAAATGATGTCTCTCAATGGCTCTCAATTGATTAAAGGGAACCTGTCACCAGGAACCTCATTTTCACTAAAGACAGACTGTAAAAGCCCATGACACCTGCAGTGCATAAATGCCTCTCTGCCTTTTCTAAGAATTTGCATTACAATATAATTGTGTGTTATAACTTACTCTTGCATTCTCACAAAATCCTGAGGTAGTCACAGGGGTTGGACTTTGGTTTGGATGCATTTCAAAAAACAACATGTGACTTGTATGAGCTGCAAGCTGCCTCCATCTTTGTGCTCCTGTACAGATTGTACCTCCCCCAGTGATGCCATCTCACCAGGCTGTGACCTCTGAGAAGGAGCAGGATGTGGAGCTGTACAGGAGCACAAAGGTGGGGGATAAGCTCTGAGGAGTAAGTATCACAGACAAGGCACATGTTGTTTTCTGAAATGCATCCACACCAAAGTCTAACCCCTGTTACTACCCCAGGATTTTGTCAGGATGCAAGAGTAAGTTATAACACACAATTATATTGTGATGCAAATACTCATAAAAGGCATAAAGGCAGGTTTGCAATGCAGGTGTTTGGGCTTCTGCAACCTGTCTTTAGTGAAAATAAGGTCCCTGTTGACAGGTTCCCTTTAAAGGGGTATTCCGGAAATATGAACGTCTGATACAAAAACCCTTGATGCTATAAAAATGAATAGAACAAAACTCAATGTCATTAGTCATAAAATGGATTTTATGATTCCCAAAATTTTCTGAAAAATTATGCAGTTATCACCAAGATAGCCGCAACTGGAAACTACAAATCCCATGATCCTTTAGTTCTCAGTAACTCCTCCTCCCTCTTATGCTCGGCTCCCAGTGATGATCTAATAGACTTTCTTGCTCTGTTACCATAGTAATGACGTGTACCTGCCATTACTACAACACTGGCCATACTGGATGAACTGCAACCAACCCACTACAGCCAAATGTAGCGGTGAGCACATGACCTGCCCAGGCAGGTGCAGGATATGTAAAGTGGACGTGTGACCAGCAGCCATCTTCTGTCCTGTGTCTGCTCCGCGCAGAGAAAATCAATGGACTGATTAAAGGACCAATAGCATTTTAATTCTTCATTACATTGTATGTCCACAGCAACATTGTAAATAACAACTAATGTCATATTAGCTTATAGAAAGTGGAATAGAAAGTGGATGTGGGACAATCCCATATGTGCTTGCTTTGTAAATTAGTATAACCATATTCAGGGACATATCTACAGGGGTAGCAGCCATAGCAGCTGCTATGAGGCCCACAGTGTCAGGGGGCCCTGTAAGCTGACCTTCCAATAAAGAATAGAGGATGTGCACCATTCTTTATATATTATGCTGCACATTGTACAGAATATGTATGTAACAAATATGTGATGTATACATGCAGTATTTGTGATGTTTATATACTGTATGCATGTATAAATATATGCGGTACATTTGTATATGGCACTATATGTGTGTATATGCTCTACATGTGAGCGCATTAGTGTATAAATGTGTTCAAATATGTATATTTTTTAAGTGTGAAATTGGGCCCTATTCAGCGAGGTGGCCCTGCCTCTCCTAGTTACACCCCTGACCATAATTACATCAAGCGCACTGCATTGTTCCTCTCAACGTACTGTATTTTTTTTCCTCCCAGGAGTAAAGCCTAATATTTATCAATATTAAACTACATTTACCACTTCTCTGCTCAAGCCTGTAATGTATCCGTAACCATTCGGCCTTAAACAGTAACATTTACTTTGATGTTTTTACTACAAATATATGAAGGTATAAAATAAAACCAGCAGAGCACAGTGCCTTCAGTATAATACTGTTTGCAGTTACTGCACAGGGATAGAAGTATAAGGTCACTTGCAGGTGATGAAGATATATTATACCGTGGGCAGCACTATCAGAACAGACCTAGAAACAGTAAAAGGCAGATTAAAATGTTCCGTGCATAGTATGTAGGACAGGAAGATGTCTACACTTACAGCACAATGTTTTCTGAAGTCTTCTTATCTTCATTGCAGTGCGGTAGGCTGAAAACCTCACATTGTTCAGGTCACCTGGGAATAATAAAGGAAAGATTAGAACAGCAGCATTTGCTGTTGTAACTACATCTTCAGTTCATAGTTTACAGATGGCATTATTTTATCAGCAGGTAGGCGTCAGCGTTAACATATAGAAAATGAAATCTTCCTAGTTCTACTGTGACAGCTGTTGTAATTTCAAGTAACTACAGTCAGTGCTGAAAGCCTTATAAAATCAAATGGAACCGCATGATCACAGAGCACGTTGGTACTATTAAATGTTGTGTGAAAGGTGCTTTGTTTTAAAGTTTAACGTTTACACTAAATTTTTTTTTCATTATACATATTTTTCCCAATATGCTGTTCCACGTTTACTTGTTTGGAATTTTTGACCACTAAATATATAGTGGCAGATTTATCGTGTGTCGACATATGATAGCGGCCACGCCCACCCGAGTCCCACCGGATACATCAAGAGGCTTAAGCTTCCTGATGTATCCATTGGGCAGCATGGCCGTCGGGTGATACTACATCATAACCAACCGGGCATAGTTTTGTATAATGTAGAACCCTGCAGACATAAGTTTGCAGGTTTTTATGTAAACTTTACAGTAGACCAAAAATCTGATGTCAACAGTGCTAAAAGTGCATTAATCTGACATTCAACCAATAGAGTGTCAATCATTCTAAATAAGAACTATCATTTTTATCTACATTTCTTCATATGACACAAGAGAATTTTAAAAGGGAACCCATCAGCAGAAATTAACCTAATACAACTACCACTAACAATACCAATTTGTTGTCAAGAAGAGAAACAACTTGGAAATAATGTTTCTTTCATGTCCAAGGGTGGTGGTGTCATCAATAAAAATCTCTTTTAAAGTGATAAATAAATGGTTGTATAAAGTCATGAAGGCAGAGAGCACAGCACAGAAGTCAAGCTCTCCTCACCTTAGAATGTCTCCCTTTGCTGTGAGTGACATCCTTCACCAGACTTCTGGAGAACTCGTTATTATGTTAATGTCCTACTTTATTAGGACATTCTAAAAGAGTACAGTCTATGAGAAAATTAACATATTCCGAAGGGTGATGACCTTGCATATGACATCAGCCCCGCCTTACTGGATACTTCAGAGGCTCATGCCTGCCAACCTATCCAGCAGATGGCTGCGCTGAATTGTGCTATTACCTGTGCCTGTTCAAGACTGAACAATCTCAAATTATAGCAATTGCACAGGCATGGGGCGGTAATGCCCCACATTGTCAAACTCCACCACTAAGCATACACCCCTTCACACCAACAAAGGGGAAATAGTGGAGTACAAGTCCTGATAAAACTCTCCCTATGATTTGGGGTTTCCATCAATTGGCTGTAGTAGGTATTGGAGTGTCAGATTTTTCATGTATTATAACTAATTTCCATTAACACTACGCAGAGTTTAATTTTCTGGGTGTGCCGCTTGCTGCCATAGCTCCAACAGGTTTCTGCATCTTATTGTGAAGCTTACTATGTTGGGCCCCAAAGCAGAGATCTTAAAGCCATCAGCCTAAGTCCATCTTTGGGTAATTTTATAGCAAAGGTTTCACTTACCGAGTGATTGAAAGAGTTCAGTCATTTTTGGGTGGTCCCAGCAAGTGGTCTGTGTTTGATGACTGTAAATAATAACACAACAGTAGTGAATTATTAAGTTTCGCATTTTTTGCCCCAAGTATTTCAATAAGCTTTTGTGGCTTTAAAAAAAAAATAGTGTATATAAATGTGATACTAATATAACTGAATCTTTCTCTTTTCAACAGCTGTTTCTAATTTGAAAGCTGAGCTCTGATTGGTTGCCATGAGCAACTAGAACAATTTTGCTCTCAGAAACTTGTGATAAATCTCCCCAATAATGTTTTCATTGAATTGTCAATGTTCACAATATGAGCTGGAATTTTTTTAAGTATTTTTGGATATATTGGGGGTATTCATCATTTTTTTCCATGGAGGGGTGAAGTATATAAAAAATATCTATGTTTTTTCTCGTGAGGACAAACAGGCAGCCTAGTAGGATCTACCTATGGACACATCCTACAAGCATTCATCCATAGTAGTGCTCTGCAAGTCCTGCAGTGGACATTACAACAATAGCAGTGCAGCCCACTTCTCCTGACCATTTACAAGCCACAGTTACCATTGATGATTGACCAAGACTCAAAGCAGAAGCCCTGAACATCCAAAGTGTGCCAACTAACTGCCAAATGGAGTGCACAGTGTTGTTCTAAAATTCTAAAAAACATTTCAAAAGCAGAGAGCAAATTCCAATGAGAAAGAAATTATCCCTAAATTATGTTGAGTAAATTACTTTTACTTCTCATCTTATGCAAATAAATTATTAAATCTGTAGAGATCTAAAGGCTCATTTTTTGACTTTTCAAATCTAATTTAGTATTAAGCAAATGCATTACTGTCACACTGATGAAAAACACAGTTAAAGTGTTGCCCAAGTACTATGCAAACCTTTCAATGTTTCTATCAGAGCTCAGCTCTAACAACAACCATTTACAGAGCTGCAGATAAAATCTTCACATAAGAGAAGAGCAGCTCAGTAGGATGAGTTCAGACTGAAATCATCTTTTCTCCCGGCGATGCTGTCTGGTCTCTCTTCTCCTTGTACTCCTAGTATATTCAATTCTTCCGCTCCATACTATTCTTGTTGCAATGTAATAACCTTCCTTGCTTTAAGCAGTTTTTAAATCCCTTCCTCCTCTCATTGTTTTCCTTCTCTCAGTCTTCAGTTTGTCCTTAAGCCCATTGCAAGTAGCCATATGTGTTCATGCTGTGCTATAAGAAGGTGCACCTTCACTTTCCAAGCTATGCATACACACACACAATCATAAATACCAATGCCCATTGTTAAAATAACAGCGGTCACTTAGTAATTTGGAATCGCATAAACTACTCATTCACAAACAAGAGTGAAACAGGTAAACTAGGAGTACAAGTGGGTAAAATATTGGCTGTACATTCACTTTGGAGGCATTAAAAAAACAGCTAAACACATTTATATGGAGTTGGCAGGCATGTATTAGATGGCAAAACCCTTTGAACGGGTATTTCAGGATTTCATTATAAATGATTTATCCTTGGATAATGCTACTGAGCTTTCAGCATATATCCTAGCTTCTACGCAATCTACGGCGGTTTAACTATAGAAGGTGCGTTGTAACGTTTGCAACCTGATGAGCTGTTTGCAGTAGTCGCCATGCACTGTAACTAGTTAGTATCTAGCAACACAGCTGATCAATGGGGTGCAAGGATCTGGAATGGATTACCCCCTACCAGTAAAAAAACAGAATTAAATTGGCTTATGAGATACATATTAATACCAGGGTAGTGTGCATTACTTGTGTTTCTGTATGTTGCTCCTTCATTGTCTATGTTATTTTAACGTCATTTTTTTATTTTTGTTTACACAATAAAGATTACTTTGACCGTTTTTTCCTTTTGTCACTTCTTTTGTGCAGCAGATTAGGTCTAGGTGCCACAATAATTGAGGGTCTGATCTACATTTTAAAATACTAGTGAAGAAAAGTTATATATACATCGCCACATGAACCCATCCCTAGGACCTATTCCCTATTACTAATGCCTTTACAGAAACATGCTGACTAAACACATCCAGTACAACCCGCTGTTTTAATTAAAAGATTTGTTTAATAATACATTTTCTGTTAAGAAACCCATAATTTGTATCAACATCCAACTGTTACCATTTTATTATTAGAAACTTAATACCAAAAATAAGATTTCATGCTTGAATGGGTTGGATTCATCCAAGTACAAATCGGAGCCAACTAACTGGGCAAAGTGAAAATCAACGGTTCCTTTGAAGTACTGAAAGCACTTGGACATTGTATACATCCTACATTTCAGCACTACATGCTGGTTTTCTCTTTGATGTTTGTGGACATATTTGTCTGTTTATATCACTCAAGTGTAAGTGTCTAACACATTAAATAACTCTTCAAGGCAATGTTACATTGCTGCTTTTATATTCCGAGAAATTCCATTCTACATTTCCCACTCGAACTTCAATATTAAAATCCCTTCGAGGTATTACAGAAAAATGGTTATTAATTCCGCCAAACAGCTTTAATCTGAGGTACAGTCACTTAAATAGCATGCACAAAATGTTTTAGGCACAGCTAATATTAACATTTGTACACTGAAGTAAAAATTTAGAAAATTAGCATTTTGTTACATGGGGTAGTGAATACAAGGTATAAAATAAGTAAAACCCCCAAAAAAGAGCACTGTGTGACTATGTAAGGGCACTATTCTTCATATATTACTTGAATTTTGCATGTTTAGGTAAGAAACATGGTACAAAGACAGATTCTGTGGTTTACATATTATACCATAAAGATCTGCCAAGCTGTTTGAGGGACTGGTTTGTCTAGGTTACCAAAATACAGTAGTTGGTTACATAAAAGAGCCACCGTATCTTATTTTATTGAAATGGGCCAGTAAAATAATTCTCCACATATGCTGTCTATATATTGCACCCTAAAGGCCTATCCTCAACAAGGCACCAGAAAAGCACACAGAAGGAACATCTTGGAGAGATATGTAACTTTCCAGCCTCCCTTTTCTGCCAGCCAAAGGGTTTTTAATGTTGATGGAAAAAACTCTTTAAACTGTTATCCACATGGGATGTACAATCATAATAGTCTCTGAAAGTAAAGCACAGATCTGCTCAAGAAAGCACTGGTAAATATATTACTGTAAATACATAAAATGTATTTGCCAGTTACAAGGTGTTCACTAGAGATATGGATGGATCCTGCAGCAGAAAAAACAAAAAAAAAATAAGTAAAGTTTCTTCTAAAGGCACTAAATAAAAATCTAACAAAAATAAAAAGAATATCACTTCTTGCCAACGATGATGCCGTTATGAGATCAATTTAGATGGAGACGGATGAGCAGAACAGGTTCCCTCATCTTTGAAGAAATTGTTTTTATTCCATTATGATTCTGGCAGCCTTTCAAAATGTGTTGCACCACAGCCCAAGTAATCCTCCTGTCAAACCTTCAACAGAAATCAATTTGGTCTTTTATTAGAGTTCCCAATTAATATAATTTATGGTGAGGTTAAAAAAGAAAAAAGGAAGATTGCATGATGAGTAGCCATCACTGGGCAGAAGGCTTGCTACCTGAACCTCTTTCCACATTACTCTGTAGTGACAGAGACTGATTTACTCGATCATTATCTGACCACATGAAGTCCAAATATTAAGCAAAGATGACCATTCACTGTGGTGGTTAAAATGTAGCAAATAAACCTGAAAGTTTTACAGCCTGCAACCTCTGCCAGAGACTGAGAAAGGGAGGCAGTAAGTAAAGTATTATTCTGAGCTCTTGGAAAGAACATGTTCAGTATAAAGGTTATCAAACCTTTGAAAATAATATTATGTATCAAAAACTATGGGAGCATATTTTCTAGAGGCTGTGGCCTCTTCATTTATCTGGTGGCCAGTGTGCAGTCAGATAGTTCTATGTGGCAAGACAAATCTATGCCAGTTAATAGCAACGGCTATAGCCCGCTATGTGGTCAGGTTAGGCCCATTTCATACCTCCTTAGCACAAGATGGGATAAGGGAAAAATAGACAAAATGTCTGGTTCTCCACCAGGAATTGTAACTATTTCAAGGCTTGTACACCAGGAAACTAGTCCAAGCTCAGAAAATCGTCCTCTACGTATAAAAACCAGGGTCAGACTTAGCAACTGAATTGTGATGGTGCACTGCCGGACACTAAAAAAAAAAATGAATGTATGGTCTTGACAGCATGGGCAACTCTGAATTCACTGTTGGTATACAAACATAAGGTTACCCAGTTTACTAACTAGGTAGTGTTATTTTGGCAACTTAAGAACATTGTTATTAATTTTATGGCAAGGATATTTTGGTTCTTTTTACTGGTGCATGGTATGCTTTTTTTTTAGATCCACATTGCCTATCACTAGGCTTTGCATGTGGTCGGTTTGATCTAAGGGCAGTCAAGTAAGACTGGAACTGCATTAAGATCTTTCATTGCGGTTGGACGGTTAAAAAAAAAAGGTTCTTTAAGTTCGATTGTTCTTTTTTATTCTTTCGATGAACTGGTAAATAATCCGTAGCAAATTTATATGTAGTCATGTATTGAGCTAAAATTAACCAAAACCTGGAATCAGTCCTAAATTTTTAAAATTAAAATGTATCTTTCATCAATATTGGTGATCTCAATACCTTATGCATTTAGAAATACACAATAATACAATATTATAGGTCTAATTATAGAGTTGGAGGAACAGTCTTACTAGATAAGTCCCTTGTTGCAGATCATTTATTTCCCCTAATACAAGTTGCTGTCCCAATTATGCCCGATTTTGGGCCTGAACCTTGGTTATAGAAAAGCAGAATGGATAAACTGAAACAGACATGTGACTATTGAAACGAGGGAATTTTTCTATATTAACAATGTAAAGTTGTACACTTAATATAATCATCAACATAAGGAGCAAGTAAAATATTCCATACAAGCTATATAATACAAAAGAAAGAACCTCATCTCATCCGTTTCACATTTTAATCAGTTTGATATCCTGCATGAATTTACCCTCTTCAGCTACTCGCAGCATTTTGGAATGATTTGGTTTCTTCCTTTCTTCCAAAACACTCAAATTAAATAATTTTTTGTAAATTGTTATTTTCATCACCACATCAAGGTAATCCATTTGCAAGAATGAAAAGACAGCACAAATCTACATGCAATCTGTTAATTGCGGAATGCATATTTATTAGTTTTGTTAGCTTGCAAATTGCAATCTCCAAAAGTTTGTGAGTGAACCTTACATTTCCATGTTAAGCAGCCCACACATGGTATATTTCAATAGATACTGCTTTTATGTGTATTTTTTAATCTAGTAATTGTTATCATTTAATACATTTATTAGGCAAATGATAAGGGTAGCAGCATCTAATTGGGCTGTAAAATCCGTATCAGGGTTCTAAAAATGAATGAAGAAACAAGGGTTGCAGTAAATATCCATACAAATAAGTCTACATTAAAGCTAAAAGTACTAAAGAGGGCCTGCTACTGAGATCTCAGTGCGCCGGCGTATGATAACGCCCTGACCCGAACACCTTGGCAGATACAACATCAGGCTTAGACCTGATAATGTATACGCAGGCCGGACCTGTCTTTGTTTTGGGTAAACATTTGTGAACATTTGCAGTTAGAGAATAGAGCTTGGGGGAGAAGATTGCCAGTCTACCTCAACAACCAGAAGAAGCAGCTAAAACAGGGATATATTGCCATTGACCCTGGGCTCCTAGCCTTAGCCAGGGGACAAGCCTCCTGGGAAAGAGAAGGACAGCTAGCCCAGCCCTTTCCTCAGCGTAGAACAACTCTTCTATCAGGGAGGAGATTGGAGAAGCCAGCGCTAGGATTTTCTTGTATTGTTTGCACCTAAATTTCTTCAGTAAAGAAGGTAACTGTTCACTGCAGACCCTGACTCTTGACTTATTTCCCATTGGGGTGCACCATGCCTTACCATTCCTTACAGAGAGCAGCAACACATGGTGACACCTTAGCATAGTACTGGGGCCACCCCTAAAGCACACAATGCACAAACACTGCTGATGAAGGGACTCCAAGCATCATAGTGATATATAGCTCAAGGAGTCTTGATTCACTGTGGCACAGGAGCCCCACACTGTAATCACTGGGAAGAAAGAAGTACCATATTTTTCAGACTATAAGACGCACTTTTTAGCAAGAAAAAATCTTGCTAAAAAGTGCCTGCATCTTATAGATGGAAGGTCAGGAGGTTCCAGCACTGTCAGACCCTCCTGACCGCTGTAATGGAGATCGGGTGAGGTGCTGACATAGTGCTGCACCTGATCTCCCAGAGAGGAGAGCTTCCGCACTGCTCTCTCCCTCTCATGGGTGTCCCGACATGCCTACAGGACCTGTGATGATATCAGAATCATGTGACTGATCACATGCTTGCTACATCACTCAAGGTCCGGATACTGCCAAGAATGGGGACATGCTGCGCTGGGACAGGGTAAAAGGAAGGGGGTCTGTGTGTGTGTGCATTCATGCGTAGACTAGTTCCCAGTGTGTTCCTTATGTGTATATAAAAAAGCTGTGTGTGTGTTTATGTGTATAGCACTGCCCGGGCAGTGTTTGTGTGTATTTGTGTATAGCAGTGCACAGTGTATGTAGTAGTGATGAGTGTGTGTACGAGCATCTTATAGTCCAAAAATACGGTGAGGAGTTGGAAGTTATCCATTGATCATTCACCGCTCCTTTTACTTTTCAGGGTTTCCATGTCATGTCTGACCTTCCCAAAGAAGAGAAAAGAACAAAACCTGAGTATGCACACCAATGCTCTTAGTTAGAAACCCCAGCTATGACACATTTTTGCCCTATCCTTTGAATAGGACACAAATGTTTTATTGAGAAAACTTTTTAAGTGATAACATGAATGGAGGTTAGAACTGTCCGTTTTGATGGCTGTAAGATTAATTGGCAAAACACATAAAAGAAACAAGTATTGCTAATCTGCTTGATTCCTTATATAGCATGTCTGATGCTATTTTAGGAATGATACATGGAAGCAAATCAGGTGGCAATTTGAATGAAAGATTAAAGTTTTTTTTCCAAGGATTTTTTAGTCCATCACACATATCATAATGTCTTTTTTATCTCAAGATTTAAGCTCTCTCAAGTTATCTCTACAGAAACTTCATAAATAACAAGTCTCTGTGCAATTCCTTTCAAGTATTAGTTCAAAGTGTCATCTTCCTCTTTAATCAAGAGCAAAAATGTTTTCCCATTTGATAGCTGAAAAGTGGAGTTGCTAAAAATATGTAAAATTCGGTGGCACTGCCTCATATGCGCTTTTATCTAACCGGCTGATGCATTTCACCTTGCATTTTTTAGTACATTTCCTTCATTTTTGAAAGTAGACTAGCTCCAATATTTTATTGTCTGAGAAACTATTGATCAAATATTTAAGAAAACAAAAAAATCAGGTAGATTTTGAAACCTTTCCACATACTTCAAACAATATTTCAGACGTGATTAAATTTTCCTTTGGGAGTTCAAAATAACTTTTGAGACAAGTATGTGACAAAAGTGCCAGAAGTGTTAGTTTACGTAAAGCCTGAATAAGCATTTCATAGCATAGCAGCAGATAGTATGGCGTTTAAATACTCTCTTTTTATGTATCCATGTGAATAACTAAAGTGTTTACTTATCCTATAAACTACTACATATGAAAAGCTCAGAGAAAGTCAAAGGGGGAGATTTATCATGCTCCGGCATATGACAGTGGGTACGCTCCCCCCCTCGTTGCGCTGGATACATCAAGAGGCTTAAAGGACATCTACCACCAGGATGAAAGACTGTAAGCAAATGAGCCCGAGGGGCTTCAGGCTCCATTAACACCTACGGAGCCTGGAGACCCTCAGGCTTAATTCTATACAGTTCTTCATCCTTACGGTAGATGCCCTTTAAGTGTCGTTCACTGTTTTTTTTGCAAAAGAACACAGGCACGCCCCATGCCCCCCCCCCTCCACCAGTCGCCGCATCCTTCTACGCCACAACCAGGTGGCTTGCAGGCGGAGCATTCATGATTTTAATCACAAATTCTTGCACTGCGTAAGATAAATCTCCCCCAAATTTTTTTAAGTCTAACTTTTAGCTCCCCATCATTTGTAACATCCAGGTTTCCCCTTTACGCTAATCTGCACATCTGGGGTGGACCCTGAGCAGTAGTGGATTATAATATAGACGGTTTGGGCGGTAGCCTGGGGCACAGGCCTTCTAGGGGGCCCATGGCCACCCAAACCACCACCAAATTTTATACTAAGGAAGAGCTTCACCCATGAAATCCTTGTACATCTGTTCCCGATCACAATACACATGAATACAAGAGCCATTCAGTATCATTGAAGGTCCTCCAAAGGTCCTGAACATGTAAATTTAAAGCAGGCAGAAAGGACACATCTTCTATTCCTCAAGAAGTGAATTCCAGACTTGTAGGGGCTGTAATATTCATAGAGCCCAGGGCCCATGGTGGTCTTAATCCAGCACTGGCCCTGAGCAGAATCACTCTCCTTACCTTCTGAGAGCTAACAATAGAGTAACGTATTGCCTTCCTATGTTTGCTCCTGGAAAAGCAGAATCTATCACCTGGTGCATAATTTTACATTAACACTAGGCCCCGGATGTTGGACACAGAACATTCTCCTAGTGTACTCATTAAAATCCATTTTACCTAGCTTTTTTATTTTGAGTTTAGATCTGATCTTCACTAGCAATGAATGGTATTTCTGCTCTGTCATGCTCAGTTTTGATCTGCTCTGTCGGTTTTGGACTGGATTGCGATTGGGCTTGATCTTGGTCTTAATGAAATAATCAAAATATTAAGCAAACTCATGAGTGGACTCTGCTATGATCACATAACATGTTTGGCATACTATTGGAATACATGATGGAAAATTTTCCTTTTTTAAACAGCAAACATTTCACCTTGAAGGGTCCTCACATGTGCTAAGAGACATCGCCACTTCCAACGAGACCAGAAGCATCCGTGTACAATAAATTCTGATGTAATCTTATTTGTATATAGACTTGTATTATCTTCCTGCATATTTTGATCAGTATTTTACTATGAAGTTACAATTCATTGAAAATATCTTTTGATGTCCACTTAAATTGCTTCAAGATCATTAATCTTAAGAAATATCAACATCCTGCTGTTTTCCTATATGCCTCCAGCTTATTACTAAAGAGGTTGACATGACTGCAGAACCTTCACTCTGCCAGAATAAAACAGCCCAACATGAAGTTAATGTTGGAAAACACTGTCCCTCTACTGAGTTTCTGCTAAAGTAAATGCTTCAAGGTGGCCAGGCTTTTTATACCAGCTGATATTTGATTTTTAGGTCCACTGCTGAGCTTTTATACTACACACAGGAACTGCTGCTCGTATAAGGCAATCCCCAGCTGCTGGAAGAATCTCAGCCATCATTTCTTATTTCTACATTACAAAACAATGGCCTTTAATGGCGTTTTAACTTTAGCCCTTATACAATAAGGTATACATTATATTTTTCAACTTAAACTCCTTTTTGTTTTAATTCACTTTGTTTTACCCAAACTTAAAAAAAAAAAAATAATAAGTTATGATGCGCCACAATCGATCTGTATTTGTAGCCAGCACAATCCAATGAAATTTAACTGTTAGATTTACTAAAACACAATTCAACAAAAAATATTTAATACTAATTAAAGTTTTGAAAAGTGTCATAACATAGAGAAATATACTAGCTAAAATAAAAAATATATTGGCTTGAATATACCAAACTGAAACCAAAATTTTCTGTAAGATTCTCATATGAGGAAGGCCAACCAAGAGGCGGCATAAGAAATCAAAAAGTGGGCATGGCTATCCTCTAAAAATGATTTATGCCAAATTAAGTAAAAACTGAAATCTCACTGCAGTAACAGTGAACAAACAGTGTTACATTGCTGGTCAGATATATTTCTTAATTTTGAATAAATTTGGTACGCATAAGGCAATGCAATACTAACTTTAAATATTCCCAATACAATAATCTACCCTTATGTGTTTCTTTGTAACGCAATAAGCAGATGCTGGCAGCAAGCAGAAGGAAATATATACACATTTTTATATAAGTTTGTAGGATGTACACCACGTAACGTCATCTGTATAAATATGTGTTGCGCATAAAGTTTCCAAGTCCGAGTCTACAATAAAGAATTTTACATAGCAATCCAACACATAACAAATATGCCCGGTTCTATTAATAACAGAAAGAATAATTTTTTGTTGGCCTTTACTATTGACACATATTTAAGGTGTAAGTAAATCATTTTCATTTTTATTATTAGTGATGATCCACAGAAGGATCAAAAATGCAGCTGTCCCTTTAAAGGATATAATGCACCCTTTCGGAGGGCCCTTCTTCCTGCCAAGATCTTTTTTGGCTTAACAGTCAAGCTCCTTTATCCATGATGAATTGATACAGAAAGCAAATACTGACAATAAAATCTATTTGCTGAAACTGGACAACCCCTTTAATTTCAACCACATTCTTCTAAATAGTATTGAAAAGGAATAGCTGATGTATCCTATTAATGTTACTAAAGCTGGCCACATGCGTATATATGTGTATCAGCCAAACTTACTGACTGATACAACTTTGCCAATGCAAAGCTTATAAAAATGTAAGGATCTGTAATTCTTCCGTTTCAATATTTTACAAACATACCGTATATACTCGTGTATAAGCCGAGTTTTTCAGCACAAAAAATGTGCTGAAAAACCTCACTTCGGCTTATACACGAGTCAATTAAAAAAAATACATTTTAATACTCACCTTCCGGTGCCCGGATCCACCGGCGGCGGCTCCCGATACCCGGCGGCGGCTCCCGAAGTTCAGCACATTAAAAAAATAAACTTAGTTCTCACCTTCCGGCGATACTCACCCCCGATCCACGGTGCCGGCTTCCGATCCTCGTTGGTGGCTTTCGATCCCCGGCTGCGGATGTCTTCTTTCTTCTTTTGCCATGCGATCTCCCCGCCGGCGCTTACTATGATGCAGCGGTGTGACGTCATCAGCGGCGACACCGCCGCATCATAGTAAGCGCCGCCGGGGAGATCGCATGGACGCTCCTCCGCCAGTAAGAGAAGACAGAAGACGCTGCCGGGGATCGAGAGCCACCGCAGAGGATCGGGGGTGAGTATCGCCGAAAGGTGAGAATTAAGTTTATTTTTTTAAATGTGCCCAACATACATGGGGGCAGGCTGGCTGTATACGTGAGGGGGCAGGCTGTATACATGAGGGGGCAGGCTGTATACATGAGGGGGCAGGCTGTATATATTAGGGGGGCAGGCTGTATACCACTTGGGGCTGGCTGTATACTACACCCTCGGCTTATACTCGAGTCAATAGGTTTTCCCAGTTTTTGGTGGTAAAAATAGGGGTCTCGGCTTATACTCGGGTCGGCTTATACTCGAGTATATACAGTATCCATCATAGATAGTCCTGAACAAGGCGAATTGATAAACACATGAACAACATTTATTTGTGTGTAACTTGTGCTAGATTCTTTTATAAATCAGCTTGTTTGTACATACATATTTGTATTACACACAGCCCATAGATCCTATGCCTATGTTATGACATGCATTTCTTTTCTATCTCACACAATTAGATTAGATGAAAAAAAAATATTACTAAAGCTGTAACCATGAACTTCCCCTCCAAATCCCTGTGCAGGTCATTTCTATAATACATATCTTTCATAGCTAAGATTCATATCAAATAATAACACCGCTTATGACAAGGTCACATCAAATTCATTGAACAGTTTTAAGCACGATGGAAAAAGCAGTGACCTTCAAACACAAACAGAAGGTTCAAACCAAGAAAGCAAGTCCACCATGATAGTCCTGTGTAATGTTTGTACAAGTGTCAATTATTATTAGACAACGCTGCATATCATATAATGGATTTTTTGTTGTGAAGGTCCTGAGATCAGATACTAAAATAGAACGGTTTTCCACAAGCTTTATTTTTTTCTGCTTCAGTTAAAAGCCCTTAATGTGATATAAAATTATATGTAGAAAGAAGTTGGAAATTTTAGAAAGGCTTACAGACCTGGGCTATTTTGAGATCTTGGTTACAACTCCCGCACAACCCAAGATCACTATATTGCCCTGCAATACACAAAGTCTAAGGGTCTTCGAAATGTTTTGTCTGAGTTGTATTTCTCCACTAATCGCAGCTCTGACAAACCAGAACAAATTTTTTATGCCAGATATGCAAATTACTAACCTCTTTTGAATCTGTCTTAAAAAGTTTTAGTTTATTTATCTTGCCACCTTTAATATTAAATTTGTATGGGTAAGTACTTTGAAATATACCATTGACATACCATGCTATTGGGTTACATGCACACACAGTGCTCTTACCTGTTCTTAGAATTCATCTTTGGACTCAAAGGCTTGCAGCAATCTTCACTGGAAGAACTTTTAGATTCAAAGAAACCACTTACTTTTCTATTCAGGACTATAAACCTTTAAGTTAGTCTACTCGGTCTTTAAAGAAAATCTTCTATCAAAATCAAGCATGGATGATTTTAGTAGGCAGGAGGCCATGGATAACAAACATAAGAAATACCACAGTCACAATGCTGGATCTATGAGTACCGGTAAGTGGTTTATCATGATGGATTTTGATGGTAGATTTCCTTTAAGCCGGTTTGTGGACTGTTAATCCTTCAGTACATACAGCTTCCATTCTCATGCTTTGACTGGTTTCAAACACTCTATTAACAGCCATTCAGTTTTGGTTATCCATGTTGAGTTTTGGATAACCAAACCAAATGGCCATTCCTATGGTCAAAACATAAGAATAGAAGCTGCTTAGTTTGGTAAATATTTTACATTAGTCTTTGTAAGCCAAAGCCCCTTCATCTGTTTATGGCCTCCTTTTCATGTTCATGGTGTGGCGAGACCAATTTGTGGTGCGGCCGAGCACTTTGAATGGACATGTCTTCAGTGAAGACAGATTCAAACTCACATGGGAGGTGCAGAGTTGAAAACACAGAAAAACTTTTTTACAAAGAGTAATTAGAAAATCTGCCATCAAAATCTAACATGATAAACCAAGGACACTTATTCATAGATCCAGGCACTGTTATTGTGGTAATATTCTTATATTTATTATCTATGGCCTCCATCCATATAAAATAAACTTTTACAATTATGCTAATTAGCATGAAGGGCTTTGGGGGTGTTACCAGAGCCCTTCCATGCTGCAGCTTCACAGGCTGTTACAATGAGCAGAACATGCCTCACCCAACCTCCTGCTCTCTTCCTCCTTCCTTCTGTGTCATCTAGCAGCAGCGGGAATGGCAGGGGGAGACCTGCTCTGCTCATTGTAACAGCCTGTGAAGATAGAGCATGAATGGACTCTGGTGACTACCCTTGAGCCTCTTCAGGCTCATTGGCATAATTCTAAAAGTTGATTTTAGAAGGAAGGGGGCAATGGATAACAAAAATAAGATTACCACATGTTGTCATGTTGCCTGGATCTATGAGTAAGTGTCCCTGGCTTATCATGTTTGATTTTGATGCACTGAGAATTAAAGAAGTTTGTAAAGATATAGAGGGCTATAGTTGGATTTCTATAAACATTGGAGTTTGCTTCTAGATGGTGGGACCACACTTGTAAAATTAAATAGTAATAGTACTTCCATTTTCTTAATGGGTTATTGGAACACCACAGATCAAATCAGTATCCTATGGCTGGTGGGACAGCTTTAAAGTGCACTTTCAGTTGTAGCTACACCAAACACCACCAGCAACTACTTCATGATGTTGAAAATAATCAAAAATAAAAAGAAACAATAAACAAATTAAAATAAAGTTATGCTGTCACACCTGTCTCTTTAGCTACACAATACACATCAATAATCAGAACAAGAAAGCAGAAACAATATGGAACAAAACTTACTTAATATAGTAGGGCACTTTGTTAAGTGAAACAGATCGTTGCCATGGAAGCTGTACAGAAGCTGAGACAGTAAAGAAAAATGGAAAAGCCATTAGACACTTACATCTGAAAAGAAAATAATGAGACAAAACTAAAATATAAAAACACCTTAACAGGTGCATATATTTCTGTACTTGTTATAATGAGGTTTGCGTGAACAAAAAATGTGGAAGATAATGAAATATCAAAGGGAACCTGTCAAGACAGACCTCCCCAATAAACTGTACCCATTTGTTGGGCGTAATTGTGTCCTTATGTATATTGTTGCTACAACCACTAGAAAAAAAAATTACTTCTATTCCATGTACCGTAATTGCATTCAGAAGAGCCAGTCAAGGAAGCGGGGGAACTCTACCATACAGTCAAGGTGCCCCACCTCCTCTCAGCCGCTCACAACCCTTAACCAACCCCAAGAATGGTGACGTCATCCTCCTATTTGGATTTACCGTGCATGGCGCTATCTGAGGACGCAGAGGGCTGCCGCCCACCTTCACCACTTCTGTCGCATTTATCACTCACTTCTGCTATGCACTGAAATTTTGCATACGCTGTTTCAATGCATCGCAGGAGTGAATATGAGAGCAAGTCACTCCAGCTATGCACTGAAGTGGCGGATATGTAGTGGGAGTCGAATTGCGCCATTCGTGGTAACTCCAAAGATAAATATGAAGTTGCTGGAGAGGGGGCTGGGTAAGTGAGCGACCAAGAGGAGGCGGGGCAGCTTGACTGTATAGTGGAGCTCTCCGCCTTCATGACTGGATCTTCAGGACAAATGGACATGGAATAAGAGTTGTATAAGCAATAATATACTTAAGGGCATTATTGGGACACATTTATGCTTCACTAATTGTTACTGTTTATGGGGGAGATCTGTGGTGACAGATTTCCTTCAAATAGTTGTTTTAAAGGGAACCTATCAGCAGTACTGATCATACAAAGCTGCAGACAGTGTTTGGTATATGTCCTGGAGATCTGTGTATTCATACCTTTGTGTGTTTTGATAGTATAAGCAGGCTTCCAGAAATTGATTTTTTATTCCAGAATTGTAGCTGGACTTGGAACACTCTTTTGTTCTGGGGTGTAAGAGCTCTTCAAAGAATACAGCACAGCCCCTATAATAATTATACAACTTTCCAGGACTGCAAACTTACATGATCTGCAGCTTTATTTGATAAAAACTATTGACAGAAAAATGAAAAATGCAGCATAATCTGCAGGCAGCATGCTATAGTGCAGGAGCTAAGAATATTGCTATATGGTTCAGTATAACTTGTCATTTACCCATTTATATACTGAAAAGTTAAGAATGTGGTCAGAATCTCACAGAAATTTTTTTCCCCATATAGAGGATCCGTGTACTCAGCTACTGTCACGCATATAGATGATATATCATCCTAATTGATGCCCACACTCAGCTCCTGCCATCCATATACAGTATACCTGCCTACCTTTAATAAATTTCAGAGCTTAGCATAATTAAAAATGAGGTGGTTATCCATGGTTAGAGCTACATGAATCTTCTTATATGTGCCCTTTGACTATTTTTCTACCAATGATTCTATCATTGTTAAAAGGAACCCGTCATCAGCAACCCCCCTCCCACCAACACCAATTACACACAGTACCTTTTAGATATCTTCATGCATGTTTCACTGATGGTTCTATCCATGGGCTAAAAAAAGACTTACTGATGACCTCTGTTACTAAAGTCAAGGAGTCCGGGTAGCTCCAGCATACAGTCAAGCTACCCCACCTCCTAACTGACGCTGACACTGCAAACCTTTCCTGGCTGTGTGACTTACTGAAGAGAATTCCTGAGAGAGGGGTAAATGAGAGGGTTGAGAAATACACCGGCTGTGTGTGACACTGAAGAAAAATCCTTCATCTCTTTACACGCCCTAATTCCTGCAATAAGGCCAGGTTAGCAGTGTCAGTATTAGTTAGGAGGGTCCCCTGCCTCCATGACTAGACCTTCAGTAACAAAGGACATCAATAAAAATATTTTTTAGCAGAATGGAGGCTCTAAACCCACGGATAGAGGCATCAGTATAATATGTATAAAGACATCTAATAGGTGCCGTGTGTGGTTTGCGGTTCTCTTTTTTTGAATCAAATACATTTTTATTGAACATTTTTTTGTAACTTTACAAACAACACAGAAAGTTTTACCACAGTCACCCACTCCTTTATATAAAAACCTTTTACAGTAAAAGGCTTTTAAAATTATTGAAATGAGCCTTAGGGGCTCCAGACTCCATAGGGGTCCCAGAGAGGGCACACACCAGTAGTCAGTGTGCTTGTTTTACAATCCATCCCGACAGTAGATGTGCTTTAAAAATTCTGGAGGCACATACTAAACTTTACCACTAAATATAAGCACATAAGACCATTCTTCTCAACTCAAGATCGTCAATTGTGCGTAAGGTCATGGCACACACCAACTTACTAGACAAGAAGTGTTGGGAGGCAGGGCCAAAATCCCGATGTGCTTCTTGAAGTTGTTTTAGACGTTCTTCAACCGCTGCCTAGAAAACCACAAAAACTAATTTTGAGTAATGCTCAAAAACATAAAAAACTCAACTGATTTATTTACTTACCAGAGTAAGATCAAGTTTTGAGAGCATCAAGTTTATAAAACATGTCATATTAGCTGGAGTTGATCGATCTCCAAGCAGTAAAAGTTTCTTTGAGGTGTCCCAAATTCACTTAATTCCCCTCCCCTATTCCCATGTTATTTTAAAATGCCTAAGATTTAACAATTGAAATCTTTGTCCTCTGCGGAGTCAGCATCTCTTTGGGGACACACTGTCCATCCTGGGAAAACTAAATTTGTTTTAATCAACATTTTGCATGGGCTGCAATAAAGCAGATTTTTCTTCTGCCAAGTTCTGCAGCTCTCAATAACAGCGGCATGATTTATGGAGCTACAACACGGCTTACAAATTGCATCCAATATATGTATCACCGAGGTGCCAGGGAGCAACAGATAAATACATAAAAATTACAAATAGAGAGTATCAAAGTAAAATAAAACCATGTCCCGCTGGGATAATTTGCTTCTAGCAGTGGAAAGAATGTTGACAGAAACAACTGAGCTCACACAAGGTCAGGATCTACATTATTAAATATGTACTGTAAGGTCCAAAACAATATACAGTAATGCACAACTAGTTATTATGCTCTCCACAAGTAATATACTAAGGGAATCACCAGCTGTTCAGAAATGATGGTGTTTTCCCATATGGAGTATAAATATAGATTTACCATACAAAAAATAAATCCAGGATTTATTTCTTACACTATTGGGGGTAGGATCCCTATCTCAGACACCCACTACCTTCAGGAGTGAGACCAATATAACAATATAGATTTACCATAAATCCATATGAACAAAACTCAAAGATTCAACTGGACAAAGAGTGGTTGTACTACATGTGGATTCACACTCAATGCATGTATCTTAATATGATTCCAGGATACTTAATAAATATATGACCACTGGGGTTGCTAATGCTAGAACTTTCACAGATCAGAATGGGGGGGATCAGAATCCCAATGCATTCAAAGTCTATGGGGACTTTGAATAAATCATCATCTAAGCTGCGGAATATAGAAGAATGGAGAGAGACACCGACAGGCTCATTATAGGCACATCTGGGGCAATAAATTACTGACACAAACCACCAAAAAAAATAAAGGCAAATGTATCAGTGAGTAATGAATTAAAACAAAAAGCCTATAGCATGAATGAATATAGATAAGACAGATATACCTGTAGGAGCTTCCACCTGATGTTCAGGTCATCCAGTTGGCGAGCGGCTTTTGCAGATGGCTGTATATCTAGAGCAGAGAGCTGACTAGCCACATCATTTACTGTGTTCACCTTCAAACTGATGGGTGCAATTTCCTCTCCAAATGCCTGTCAAGACATAAAGTACAAAATATTGAAGACTGGTGTCAGCACAATGAGGCTGTGATCTGCACAGGGAACACTGAAAGGTGAGTGCAGATGGTACGCTGGGAAGTTTGTTGAGCATTGAGCTTTGTAGGACAGATTCATCTACATCCAATGTCATACAATAAAATATATGCTTAAACTTATACAGAACAGAAATTCTAAACTGATAGTTCATGATATTGTCTTCATAGGTGTGACCTTCCTTTATAAAATAAAGTTTTTTCTTATCTAACGCATCAGCTTGAAGGGCTTTTCTAGGTATAAATTTCAAAATGAATGTCCATCCATAACATAAGATAACAATGGGTCTGCCACATCAGGAGACACTCTCATGCTGCCAGTTCTGACCCATTAAGGGAATTCCAAGATGGAACCACCCTATGACATGTAAAATCCTCAACGGAGCAAATGTGGATGGATTTGGAATCAAGGGAGGAACAGTATGGAAAACCAGGTCAGATGTGATACATTGTATAGGATATAGCTCTTACTCTTGTCCTTCTTTACCTAATTAAATATAATTTATGTTTAATGGATAGTGGCTTCTGCACTGGTTTGCCAGGTTGATATTCAGCCATTAACCTCATACAGGAAGCAAAACCAGGTTGCTACCTCTCTAAGTATAAGTGAAACTTGACCAAATCAAGCAAAAGTAGTAAGAAGAAATTATTGCTAAAAATTACTCTGCTTCCTTTTTGCCGCAAGAAACCTGTTAGGCACAACAAACAAATAAATACATCAGTATGAATTCGGGATAAGATACAGAAACAGAAAGCTCTATATAACATAGCAAATAAACAACATAATCTCACAGCACAAGGCTGCATTTCACGAACGTCTGATTTCTCCTGTCCCGTATATATGTGTCGTTTTTTAATCCGTAAGCAGCACGTATTTAACCGGTATTTATACATCCCTATAGACTTCTAAGGGCATACGGAACTAAAATATGGGATGAAATAGGACATGCTCTATATTTTTAACTGGCTCATATACAGTATGGTACGGTGTAAACAACAGCAATGTAAATTGCTAGACGTATTGTCCATTGAAATGAATGTGACCACATGTAACCCGTAAAGAACGGTACATTACAGGTAGCATATGGCCATTTTCAGACGTTTGTGTGAATGCAGCCTTAGGATAACAAATCTGGGTAATGCTAAAATTTTAACAACATAAAATAAAATATATGCTTAAACTTATACAGAACAGTAATTCTAAACTGATAGTTCATGATATTGTCTTCATAGGTGTGACCTTCCTTTATAAAATAAAGTTTTTTCTTATCTAACGCATCAGCTTGAAGGGCTTTTCTAGGTATAAATTTCAAAATGAATGTCCATCCATAACATAAGATAACAATGGGTCTGCCACATCAGGAGACACTCTCATGCTGCCAGTTCTGACCCATTAAGGGAATTCCAAGATGGAACCACCCTATGACATGTAAAATCCTCAACGGAGCAAATGTGGATGGATTTGGAATCAAGGGAGGAACAGTATGGAAAACCAGGTCAGATGTGATACATTGTATAGGATATAGCTCTTACTCTTGTCCTTCTTTACCTAATTAAATATAATTTATGTTTAATGGATAGTGGCTTCTGCACTGGTTTGCCAGGTTGATATTCAGCCATTAACCTCGTACAGGAAGCAAAACCAGGTTGCTACCTCTCTAAGTATAAGTGAAACTTGACCAAATCAAGCAAAAGTAGTAAGAAGCAAGCCATTACCCAGCCAGGGGGAATGCACCTTTGGTCAATGAGACAGGCTGAAGGTCACGGTGGACCACTTAGGTTTGTAGTAAGGGTTTGCCATGGCTGTCACATGACTACATTTTTATCTTGGATGAAAAATGTGACCATGTTCCATTAATAATATGTCTTTTTTTGAGGCAGAAGGACCTAGGAGCGATTAATACCTATGTAACCCTATTGTTCTCTTGTTATGCTTTAATGAATGTGTTTGTTAGGAACATGTATAACAGGAAGTAACTATTTTCTCCTCCTACGCCTGAGATGAAAAGAAATATGAAAAGAGTGTATTGTATATCCCGACACACTATTTCTTCATCCCTAAAAATGTATTTTATATCTAACCAAAGCCCCAAAGATATACAAATAATAGAAAACTCAGTCCTTCATCCCCCAGATTTCAGCTTCTGCTTCTTTTCACGGTATGGAACATTAGGTCTTTTTGATTTTTTTTTCTTCTAGCCTGTCTTTCTTATGATTCTCATATATTTTGTAAATGTTTTATTAAGACTTAAAATAGGGAAGAGCAATAAAAAATTCATATTAAAAAACACAGCTTAAAAAAATGTGAGTATGCAGCAAGTGGTGTGTGGTATTATTAAATAAATACATCAGCTACTAGTTGAAAATAACAATATCTTCCTATTCTTTATAGCATATAATGGATTCCCCACTCCAGATATAGATTCTCTTCTATAATATCAAGGTTACAGCTTGATCCTAGCTGAAAATTCATTCCTGTAGATTGAAAAAGGCATAATGGTGAGCTTGTCATACGTCTATAAAAAGGCTCACCCAAGTCCCTGCTGCAGTCCGACACAGCAAATGTTATTCCAAAAATCTGTCATTTCATTTTCTGAGTTACATTATTAGTGTAAAGGCAGTTGGAACTTTGAAGTGAAAAAAAAACACTGATGACAAGATGACTTTTTGACTTTATTTTGAGTCTGGTGCTCAGGGTCCCATATAGCTAAATCTATACTGTATACCTTACAATCCCACGGCGTGTCCTGCATATAAGCCGCCAGTCATTCATGGTGGAAATTAGTTGTCAGAAGTGGCATATCCTCTTAAAATCTTTGTTTTTAGTGAGATATATATCTAAAAGTAAGGGTATAGATTGAATATTGTGGTATCCTAGACCACATTGAAATTGTTCATATCTTCTTTTAGGTTCCAAATTAGCCAAGGAAACTATAACAATGTAAACCTAACAGCTAAACCCTTTAATTTTTTGTAGAGTAATACATTATAGAAATATCCCTATATCAGGCGATTACAATGGGCACAAGAACTCTGCATTGTCAGACTGACAGAGCTTTGGCGCAGTAGAAAGGTTTGATGACAGTGAGGAAGATTGACAGTGCCTTATTCATCAGGTTTTTGGAAAAACACTTTTTTAAGAAAACATGTAAAAATCCTAATCCCTGACAGTTTTCTGGTTTTTCAGCAGATCTCACATTCACCTATACCAAGAGGCTCTGGCACTTAGTATAGCCAGGCCAGCAGGGGGCATGTTAAGACTAGAGTTTCAAATTCCTGGTCAGGGGGGGATTTATTAATGTGTCACAGCACTAGTTTTATGCTACGGCAGATTTATCACTTTTGGTATTAGTGGATGATATAGACAATTCTTAGTTTGGATGAGTAGCCCCCTTATTGAAACGTTCATTATTTGTCACATGCGTATTTAAAGAAAAGATCAATTTGTCAAATTATTGCTAAAAATTACTCTGCTTCCTTTTTGCCGCAAGAAACCTGTTAGGCACAACAAACAAATAAATACATCAGTATGAATTCGGGATAAGATACAGAAACAGAAAGCTCTATATAACATAGCAAATAAACAACATAATCTCACAGCACAAGGCTGCATTTCACGAACGTCTAATTTCTCCTGTCCCGTATATATGTGTCGTTTTTTAATCCGTAAGCAGCACGTATTTAACCGGTATTTATACATCCCTATAGACTTCTAAGGGCATACGGAACTAAAATATGGGATGAAATAGGACATGCTCTATATTTTTAACTGGCTCATATACAGTATGGTACGGTGTAAACAACAGCAATGTAAATTGCTAGACGTATTGTCCATTGAAATGAATGTGACCACATGTAACCCGTAAAGAACGGTACATTACAGGTAGCATATGGCCATTTTCAGACGTTTGTGTGAATGCAGCCTTAGGATAACAAATCTGGGTAATGCTAAAATTTTAACAACATTATATATGTATAAGCCTTATGTACTCGAGTATAAGCCTAGTTTTTCAACACAAAATTTGTGCTCAAAACCCCTAACTCGACTTATACTTGAGTCAACTAAAAAAATAAAGACAAAACTCACCTTTCTGACGTCCCCCGTAGGTCCTCTTCTGTCTGAGACAGAAGAGGACCTACGGGGGACGTCAGAAAGATGAGTACAGTGTTATTTTTTTTGGGCAGGCTGTATGCTACAGGGGATGGCAGACTATATACTGGGAGGCTGTAACCAATGCATTTCCCACCCTCGGCTTATACTCGAGTCAATATGTTTTCCCAGTTTTTTATGTTGAAATTAGGGGTCTCGGCTTGTACTCGGGTCGGCTTATACTCGAGTATATAGGGTAAATAATATAATAATGTCACAGTGCAGAGATGATACGCTGAGTGATGGGCCATTAACATAGGAGACGACTACCACACAGAGTGATATCACAGAACAAGTCAATGAGTAGTAGTAATGTAGTAGTAATGAGCTCACAGCTGTAGACATATGAGTGGAGGTATGCTTAACATAGCATCATGTGACAAGGGTAATGCATATATGTCACAGTAGTGGGATAGAGAACATAATGATGTCACCGAACAGAGAACATATAACTGTATAACTACAGTATCCTAACAATGAGTAAAAGATTACAGATTCATACTGTAAGAGAGGTGTATGGGTACGAGACGATGAGATACATGGGAGTCATTCATTGTATTGATTGATAGGAGTCATTCATGTATTTTTAGTGATTGTGTGCATTTATATCCTATTGTGGTTTTAGTATTGTGATAGGTTGTTTTATCTTATTTTTTATATTTACCGTATATACTCGAGTATAAGCCGACCCGAGTATAAGCCGAGACCCCTAATTTTACCACCAAAAACTGGATAAACCTTGAGTATAAGCCGAGGGTGTAGTATACAGCCAGCCCCCTGTAGTATACAGCCAGCCAGCCCCCTGTAGTATACAGCCAGCCTGCCCCCATGTAGCATACAGCCAGCCTGCCCCAAGTAGCATACAGCCTGCCCCCATGTAGCATACAGCCTGCCCCCATGTAGTATACAGCCTGCCCCCATGTAGTATACAGCCTGCCCCCATGTAGTATACAGCCTGCCCCCATGTAGTATACAGCCTGCCCCCATGTAGTATACAGCCTGCCCCCATGTAGTATACAGCCTGCCCCCAAGTAGTATACAGCCTGCCCCAAGTAGTATACAGCCAGCCCCCAGTATGCCAAGCAAATAAAAAAAACAAACTTAATACTCACCCTCCGACGATACTCACCTTTGATGCTCGGCACGGCTCCCAGTCCTCGTGGCGGCTTCCTAACCTCGGCAGCAGCTCCTCTCTTCTTTCTTCACTGGCGGCTCCGGGTCTCTTTGCTTACTTCACTAGCTGGCAATCGCGTCCATGCAATCTGCCAGCGGGCGCACACTATGATGCAGCGGTGTCGGCGCCGATAACGTCATCAGCGGCGACACCGCCGCATCATAGTGTGCGCCCGTCGGCAGATCGCATGGACGCGACTGCCGGCTAGTGAAGTAAGCAAAGAGACCGGGAGCCGCCAGTGAAGAAAGAAGAGAGGAGCGGAGCTGCCGCCAAGAATCGGGAGCTGCCGCCGAGGATCCGGACACCGGAGGGTGAGTATTATTTTATTTTTTTTTAGTTGATTCATGTATAAGCCGAGGTGAGGTTTTTCAGCACATTTTTTGTGCTGAAAATCTCGGCTTATACACGAGTATATACGGTATGTCTTTTATTGTTGTAATGTATACTTGGAGATGCAGGTAACATGAAATTTCCCAAAAGGGATGAAGTATTATTATTCTTATTATTGTGATCTACGTGAGAACACATATGTGGCACTATAAGACCCAAGGGCTCAGCAATGACTGCAGCAACTGCACCCGCATAGTTACACCAAACCACTTTTTCTATGTTTCCTCCTGTGCCAATCAAATGTTTGCCTATTACTGACAGATGCTAATATTTCAACTGCATTTAGCACCTATAAAAATCTGAGTCATTCAACCAGCAATGCCAGGCGAAGCATAAAGCATCTGAAACAAGACATGAAATGAAATTATTTTGATAGTTTGAGACTTTATTATACCCCAGCAGCTGGTTAGTGATTCATATTTAGAGATCTATTGCTTGCAAAACCTCCGTATAATTGAAGGTATAATTTCCCATGAAATGTGTGAAGGTGATAAAAGCAAAGCATTATTTCACTCTAATTAATTGATGGTTGAACATGTAATTACACCCTTTATCTACTAGTCTCTGCTCTCATCTCACACCATACAATCCCCGATGACATCACCACCTGAGGTCAACTGTGATGTAATGAACAAGGTGATACAGAAGGCCAAAAGAGTGGAAGAAAACTTATATAAAGAGATACATCCATAAATCTGTCTCTATGGCACAGTAGAATATCACTAAACTACTGTTATAAGCCATTACAAAGCTGACCATAAACACTATGGCCCACATTTATCAAAAAACGTGCAGACTGTACTATGTGCAGTTTGCCTGTGAAGTGTGCACCAGATTCATCAACTGTGGCGCACGGTCTTCATGGTCCCCCCAGCATTGCCCTGGAAGTGTGCACTATTTTTTGGTGTGCACTTAGTTCATGTTGCAGAATTGTGGCGCAGACAAAACTTTGGCGCATGTCACAGAATTGTGCTGCATGTCACAGAATTGTGGCACACAGTCCGACTAAGCACTCTAACCCTAAAAAACTGGTGCAGACACTTTATAAATACATGTCCAAGCAGTTTGCAGGTTCTTTTCAGTGCAAGGTCAGACAGAAAATTGGGCAAACACTTAAATAAATGTAATAACTTATGTGTATATTCTCAGAAAGGCCGAGAAAGGCTTCAGCTGGAAGCCGAAACGTAGCTTGAAAATAAAGTCCACCTATTTTTACTTGAAATTGCTGGAGTGCTGCCATTATTTAAAATTTGTCTATGCCAGGCCACACCTATTGGCTGGCACCCAAACTTATTTTTGTTTATAAGCATTGCCACTATGGACTTTTCCATATATATAAGTTAAGTTGACATCAGCACATCGAAAAGGTATGCAGACGCGGTAAAAGTAATTTTTTTTTACATAGATTAAGGTCAATTTATGTGTCAAGGACAATGATGGTAGGTTTTTATCGTACAGTTATGATCAGTGCATTTGCTTTTGCAGTTTGGGGTAACTGTATCTCTATTAGAGATTGCCAAAGGTTGGATAAGATAATTAAGGCTTCCTCGATAGTGGGAACAAGTTTTGAGAAATGGGAGGTACTGGTACATTGAGGAATATTGAGGAAAATAGATAAAATCAGACATAATATCGACCACCCCATGCATGATGTACTTCAGGCATAGATGAGTGGTTTTAGTTCCCGTTTTATTCTTATGCGGTGCAGGTCGGAGAGATTTAAGAAAACATTGATACCAGAAGCTCTTGAGATACTTACACTAGTCTTTTCAATGTGTTCCTTCAAAGAGTCTATTAATAAATCTCCAACTGGTTTCCAGCCATTGCGTACTTTCTCTGCAGCCACCAATCCGACATCAAGATCATCCATTGCACTTTGCAAGACCCTCAATTTTTCCAAAGCTTTCTCCACTTGCTTCTGCCAGCTACCAGCCTGCGAGTTCAGGCTTTCCCACTTCTCTTTAACTTCTACTGACTGCTTCCGCATAGTTCTCGCAATTTTTTGGGCTCTCTCCTCGGGGGTTAATTCTAAAAGAAAAAAGAAGAAGAAAGAAACTTTAATAAACTATATATTTCAAAGTTACATCCGTCCAAGAATGTCAAAAACAGAGGTCTAGACTAGCAGAGTGGTCCTATACACAGCAACCAGACAACAATTGCATAGCAAAAAACACCTGTATTACACATCCATAAAAGAAAATCTTGATAAGATGATTAATTGCTTTCCATAAGGCCGCTTCATGTCCGCCTGGCCCCCGGAACTGCACACCCTGCAAGGAACGGAAAACGGCAGCTAAGTCCTTGCATCATAATTTGGTACATTGCAAGGACTTCCATCCTCTGCAAGGTGTGCCGCCATGTGATCAGGCCAACATATGGGCTCATATCCAAACACTGCACACGATAGTGTCCAAGAGGCCTGACTCTCTGACCTCTTTTAGGGGTGCCTGGTGTAAGACCTAGCTAGAAGGTCTATGAAAAAGATTTTTTGTATGGAAGGTATGTAGGGCTCACCCGTTCTGAAGGTTTTCAGGGAGGACTTCCAATCGAGCAGCACGGATCTCCACGTGACCAGCGTGTCCAGCAAGTATACAAATCCAAAAGGAAAAACGATCCAGCGCATAAGATAAAAAGTTTTATTGTAGGCTACAGGCTCAAGCCTACGCTTTTAAAGCACTTTACACGCTCTTAGTCATGGCTATTACACATCTATGTGCAGGAGACTAAAATAGTGTGCACGGGAAAAACGTCAAA
Source organism: Engystomops pustulosus (assembly GCF_040894005.1). Lineage (NCBI taxonomy): Eukaryota > Metazoa > Chordata > Amphibia > Anura > Leptodactylidae > Engystomops > Engystomops pustulosus. The sequence continues at coordinate 57,508,889 of NC_092413.1, forward strand.
GGGGGAGGAACCGAAGTCCTGCCCCCAACAGTGACGCAACGTGGCATTAACATGCGAGTCTGCCGCACAGGTGTGTTTACATCTTAATGCTTTAAAAACACATTTATTTATACAATCCTTAAAATAGGCACCTTTTTAAACAAAAAACATATTAAAATGTGGAATAGAGCGAGTGGCCATTAAAGAGAAAGCTAGATGTAAAGTCAAGTATACTTTAAATAGAACAGTGGGCTAAAGATGATGAGATGATGTACACTGTATAATGTAAGGCTACATTCACACTGCCGTTGCCCGCCCGTATCGTACCGTAGCGGGCAACGGCAGGGCACGGGGAAAGGAGGAGGTGAGCGCAGCTCACCCCGCCCCTCTCCATAGGGGCACACGTGCCGCAAGTGTGCCGGACCGTACCGCTCCCGTAGGGCACCGTGCGCCCATTGCCATCTATGGGGGACGTATATCGGCCGTATATACGTCCCCCATACGGCAGTGTGAATGTAGCCTAAGGGTCGAAGATTTTATAAGTGGACTAATGTTCAATAATGGAACCTGAATTCTTGTTTAAAATTCATCCCCCTGGAAACTCTAGTGTCGAGATGCAGTATCCCTGTCAAAGAGGATTTATTTGACGATGGTTTTGACAAATTTGTTCTATGGCGTATGCTAGGAAACCTGTGGTATCACCCCCGTGTTGTGGTTTTTTTATGGGTTAAATTACCAGCTCCGGTTTTACCTATGTCTCCCAAATGTTCGAGGATGCGACGTTTTAGCTTACGGGTTGTAGCACCTACATATTTGACATTGCATAACGTGCATTCTATGATGTAGACAACGTGATCGCTATTGCAATTGATATACGTTTTGATGTCAACGTTTCGTGAGTTGTCTGAATTTGAAAATTGTTTTTTGATCTTGACTACTTTACAGGTTTTACAAATTTGGGCTCCGCAATGGTAAAAGCCTCTATATGAAGCCAAGTAGTGTTAGGTTTGATATTGTGTTTGTAACTGGGTGAAATCATGTTACCAATGGTTAGTGCTTTTTTGGATAACATGTTACAACCATTTTTCAATATCTGTGCCAATTTTTCATCTAGGTAAAGAATGGGTAAGTGTCGCAGAACCAGTTTCTTAATGTCATCAAATTGGTTACTGTATTGCAAAATTAGAAAAGGATTGGTATTGTATTGATCATCTTGTTTTGTCTTTTCTATCAATAAATTATTTCTTTGTTCTTGATTGACTATGCTGCTTGCCCGATTTAACATGCTATCAGTATAACCCCTTTTAGATAACCTCCTTTTTATTTTCTTAGATTCTATCAAATAATCCTGCTCTAAATTACAGTTTCTTTTTGCTCGCGTTAGTTCACCCACGGGTATTGACCTAATAGTATGCCTTTGGTGTAAACTGCGGGCATGCAAAATGGTGTTCCCTGACACTCTTTTTCTGAATGTGTTTGTGTTAATATAACCCTCATCAGTACGTAAATTAAGGTCCAGGAACACCATATGATCCTTATTGGTTGTACAAGTAAAGGTGAGGTTACACTCATTGTTGTTCAGGAATTCACAAATTCTGGCACGGCAGACACATCTGTGCACCAGATAAATAGCAGATCGTCGATGTATCTGCCGTACCAGAAGATTGCATCGACAAATGGGTTGACATCGCTGTACAAATAACATTCCTCCCACCATGCCATTGTTAGGTTCGCTATGGAGGGCGAAAATTTGGCCCCCATAGAAACCCCCTTTATATGGAGGTAAAACGTTCCATTATAGAGGAAAAAATTATGGGTCATTAGGAACCAGAGAACATCATTTATGTAATTCTTCAGGTCAGCATCGTAGGTACTGTATTTGTTGAGATGGAAATTGAGAGCTAACATAGCCTTTTCATGGGGGATGGACGTATACAGCAATACTGCATCGCAGTTAACCCAGGTAAACTGATCAGACCACTCAATGTTGTTGAGACTTATGAGAACGTCCCCCGTATCATTGAGGTAGCCAGCCGTTCTTATGACCAAAGGTTGTAGAAGTGTGTCCAACCATTCACAAAGGGACTCATTCAGCGACCCAATACCCGAAATTATGGGTCGCATGGGTGGTGGATGTTCCCCCTTGTGAACTTTAGGTAGAGTATACAAGATGGGGGTAACAGGGTTTTTCACTAGCATGTGATCTCTCTGTTTCGTGTTGATGACTCCTAGCTGGAAACCCCCATGGATTATGGTTATGATTTTTTTGCTGAAAATTTCTGTGGGGTTGGAGGGTAGTGTGCGATAGGTGGTGCTATCTGATAACATATTTTCAACTTGTTGTATATAATCTTGGGTATTCATTATCACCACTGTGCCCCCCTTTTCCGCCATTCTAATTGTTAATCCCTGGTCTTCCCTCAATTCTTTGAGGGCGCATCTCATTTTTTAGCTCATATTGTGTATTTGGATTTGTAAGTGTCTGAAAGTTTTTTCAGTTCACGTTCCATAACATCTTGGAATAAGTCCATGGAATTTGTCCTGGATTGAGTAGGATAAAAATTGGAATTCTTAATGTATCCGGATTGAGGCATAGACACGTTTTCTATGGTCTGAACAGTGTCCAGATCCTGTAGAGTCATAAGCGTCCGTTGTTCCTGAAAGTTATGTTTTTTGTAAACATTGGGTTCCTGTTTCCAGTTATTTCGTTCTAAAATACTGTCTGTACTGTTGTTTTCCAGAAAATGTCTCTTGACTGTTAAATTTCGAATAAACTTATTAATGTTTAGTTACATGACTAAGAGCATGTAAAGCGCTCGAAACGCGTAAGCTTGAGCCTGTAGCCTACCATCTGGAAGCAGTGCGGTAGTGCGTTTCTCTATGTATTGCTCTGCTTGGAGATTACAATAAAACTTATGCGCTGGATCGTTTTTCCTTTTGGATTTCTATACTAGCTAAAAGGTCCCTTTAACTTAAGAATATGTGATAAATGAACCCGTTAAAGTTCTGCCATATCTAAACTTAAAAAACTGTATTTGGGCCTCCTAGTAACACTCGCAATTGGTGCTGGCACTGATTACTGTTGTTAACTTTTTAAATGCCAGCAGCATTCCAATCAATGTGGTGCACGCAGCGCCACTTACATGCCAGTGGCTTGCCTCCTATGCTGGGAAGATTGTCTCTCCCCATGACATCTTTGGGGGAGTGCCGATCCTCCCCAAAATGGCAGTGCTCAGCGCCACATTGATTAAAATGCTGCCAGCATTGCAACAGTGCAAGGGGTGACCGCAAGGTGAACCCGGACCCAAACTTTTGACTGAAGTCCGAGTTTAGGGGACCCAAATCCTCAATGTTCATTAACTGTGGTTTGAGTATGCTCATCATTACTTACGATTCCAATACTTGCTTAGACGATGAAATCCTTGGTAGCTGCTAAAACATACATACGGTTGACACATGGCCCGCAAAATGGATGAGACCAAAGAGAAAGGGGTAATCTCATCTTATGAAGTGTTAGCATGATGTCTAGCTACGTCAATACACGTCCTCCTCATGCAAACTTCACTCCTCTCCTTGACTAAAGATCTTGCAGATTTAAAAACTATTTTTGCCAGGATCATAGATTGGCTTGGCTTCAGGGGCTCATTTGGCATTATAGATTTACTTTAATAACAGCAAAGGTACAGAGGGTTTGCCATTAAAGGACACAATTTTTGGTGTACGGAGACCGACATGCTTCGATGGGGATTCTGCAAAATAATTATGAGATAAGGAAAATGTTGCCTCAAAGCTATCTTAAAGGCATTCCCTTAACATCAAGCATGATTTTTTGTGGAATTCTAATGACATGATGTGGGATAATAGCAAAACAAACTCCCAACTGTAGACAGCGTTTTGATGTTCTTCCAGCATAGAGCAGGGGACTGATCTGGCTGAATGAGAGGCCATAATGCAGGTCAGGGAAGAAACTATTCTCCTTATGGAGATTTTGTCATTAAAACCCACCTTTGAATGTGTACAGAGATGCTGGGGATTCTAAGAAATAGATTTTTCAGAAAAAAATCAAGCTTGATGTATAGGGAGCTGACTTTAAAGGAAACCTACCACCACAAATCTACCTATAAAGGTAGATCGGGTGGTAGGTGAATCAATGGGACGTGAGGATAGCCCTTTTAAGGGCTAATCCTCACGTCCCCGCACTGTTTTATAAACTTTTATTACTTATATATGTTAATTTACTTATGCGGCTACCGGGGCGTGGAGTAGCCGCATCTGAGGTTACACGAGGCCCCGGCTTCAGAGCAGCCTGCTGTTCTGCGCATGCGCAGACGGCAGGATCGGCGGACGAGGGCGCGCAGCTACGAGCAGCTGCGCGCCGAACATGGTGAGTAGGAGGGGTAATGTGGCTACCGGGGCGTGGAGTAGCCGCCTCGTGTAACCTCAGATGCGGCTACTCCACGCCCCGGTAGCCGCATAAGTAAATTAACATATATAAGTAATAAAAGTTTATAAAACAGTGCGGGGACGTGAGGATTAGCCCTTAAAAGGGCTATCTTCACGTCCCATTGATTCACCTACCACCCGATCTACCTTTATAGGTAGATTTGTGGTGGTAGGTGCCCTTTAAAGGCAATCTACCATCAAAATCAATCATAGATAAACGAGGGATATTTACACATAGATTCAGGCACTGCAATTAGTAAAATTCTCATGTTTGTTATCCATGGCTTCCTTCCTAAAATCAACTAAAATTATGCTAATGAGTCTGAAGAGCACCTTGAGGGTGTTACCAGAAAACCTCCATGTCACCCTCCCCATTTGCTTCATGTAGCAGTAGAAGTTTCAGCGCACAGGAGGAGGCGGGAAGTGCTCCTGCACAGTGTAACAGCCTGTGAAGCTGCAGCACAGAGGGGCTTTGGTAATGACCCCCTCAAAGCCCATATGGCTAATTAGCATAATTTAAAAGGTGATTTTAGTAGGAAGGTGGCCATGGATAAGAAACTGGCCAAAGCCACAGTGCCTGGATTTAGTAGTAAGTGCCCGTGGTTTATCATGATGGATTTTAATGGTAGATTTCCTTTAAGACAACTTTGAGACAAAAGTTTCCTTATCCCATGCTGAAAAATGGATTTGCTTAAATATTCTCCCAAGCAAATAATAAATGCCTACAGTACCTAAAGTTTTAAATGGCTACAAATTATTTTAAGATTTTTTTTAAAGCCTATACAGGCGGTCCCCTACTTAAGGACACCCGACTTACAGACAACCCATAGTTACAGACAGACCCCTCTGACCTCTGGTGACCTCTCTGGATACATTACTAAAGTCCCAGACTGCAATGATCAGCTGTAAGGTGTCTGTAATGAAGCTTTATTGATAATCCTTGGTCCAATTACAGCAAAAAATGTTTAAACCCCAATTGTCAATGGGGCCAAAATTCTTTTTGTCTGGTTCTACAATTATAAAATATACAGTTTCGACTTACATACAAATTCAACTTAAGAACAAACCTCCAGACCCTATCTTGTACGTAACCCGGGGACTGCCTGTATTGTTTATGACCATTCAGATGTCATTTTAACAGTGTAGATTGAATGCCCAAATCCAAAAAAATCTAGTGGGCTACATCAATGTGAAAGAAGAAGAACAAGCTTCAGTGCACATAACAGTAGACTGCGAGCAAATGAGACAAATACTTTGTTATAAACAGACAATGTAGGGGGGAGATGCAAAAGCCACGACCCAAGCACTTTCCTAGCAGGAAAAAAAGGTCTTGCTAAAGCTTCTATGTGACTGCAGAGCAATTTAATGGATTATTTCAGAATCCTTATAGAGACTATTCCGGGAATTTGTGCTGCACCCCTAGCCAGCTTTCATTAGGAAACTTAGCAGAAGATAACATTTGATTGAGATAAGTAAGTCAGCAAAAGGAAAATATTCTTTTCATGATTAAGTACAAAAAAAAAAGAAACTGGTTATTAGGTGGATGGAGCAGGAGACTTTATAAGCAATTCCAAATCCTGAGCCCCAGATGGTGACACATATTAATGGTGGAGTCCTATTAGGACACAGTCAGAAATCCTTAAATGAATTGCGCTCCCTCTCCCTGGTGCTCATGTTTTGCAGTCACATCAACAGCTGGTGACGAACATCATGTCATACTTGCTGGAATCTGCCATCTGCTTTACCAAGAGATAACTTATGCTATCCTTTATCTAAAAGTACAAGAGTAGGAAGAGTTACAAAAAACTTTTCAAGTTAAGGGCCTTACCTTTAGTGAACAATAACTCTATGTTTGCCACCAAATAGTGTATCTATAAGCTATAGTTGTGAAGGATCTTGATAAAAAAGCATGCATGTCTTCATTAGGAAAATATGGGGAGATATCTCCATGTGCCTCTGTGTAAAATATATTTTTACATTAATATACTGTACTGCAGTGCTAGGTATACAGTGGTTACAGGAAGTATTTAGACTCCTTTACAAGTTTCACCTTTAGTTCCATTGCAGCCAATTGGTGAGATTATGAAAGTTTTTATATACACTCTCAAATTTTTGCTAATTTATGAAACAGACAAACTAAAATATACAATGGTCTGACAGGTGCAAGGCGCTGAGCAGGACTTTTCGCCTGAAGAGCTTTCTGCACCTTGCACTGAACTGTTCCACTGCTTATCCCTTGTGCTCTGAAGGACTACTTTAAGTATCCAACTAAAATCCTCAGCAGAGGGTAGGGTCTGTAGAGAAACACAATACAGAGAGCAGAAAGCCCTCCAGGCAGAAAGACCCACCCAAGGGCCATGCAAGAGCCACAGTGCTGGATAATAACTTCACTTTTCACAGTTCTGCAACTACTTACATCATACACAAAGCTACGATTACACAGCTCAACAGGGCCACCCCCTAACACTGTCTTCAGCTTTGTATGGCCAAAATAAAAGATTTCCTTTAAGGTTGTGTGAATACACACACAGCAATATTAGATTTTGATCGTGAAAAAAAAATAAAAAATTCCCTGGAAGAGCAGCCAAGAGGGATTGTCCATCAGGAATGCCTTGAGGAAGGTGAGTACACAGAAAATGGGTCCGATGCAGGATTTTTTTTTTTGCAATAACTTTTGCAAGTTTGTACAATTAAAATTTGTAACAGTTGTTACTTCATGAGGTAATGGTGCAGGAGCTAGGCTCATCTGTTTCTGGAAATCAACAGCCTGGAATATATAGAGCCTTTTGAGTAGCAGACTACTTAAAGGACATCTACCATCAGGATCAGGGTTGGTAAACAAAGCACACATTGACATGCTGGTGTGTGCCTTCTCTCCCCGGATCCGCTCTTCTTTTAGCTTCTTGTGTCCTGGTTTTTACAAACAAAGGGCTTTTAAAATTATGTATATGAGGGACTCTAGGTTCCATAAGTGTTAATGGAGCCTGGAACCCCACAGGCTCAATTACATTATTTTTTAAAGCTTTTTTCTTAAATGTAAGGGCTTATGCAGCTTAAAGAAGACCAAATCCTGTCATAGGTGGTACACCCCAGTATGTCAGTGTGCTTGGTTTACAATCTTTGATCCTGGTGGTAGATGTCCTTCAATGGGCGGAATGGGCTTCCATTCTACAGTCCTAGTTGCACTGTGCTTTAGGTCCAATGGATACACCATTGTGTAGGGAAACACCTTAAAAATGGGTAAATTAGAACATGTAATACTAAAGGAATAACCATGAAATGTATGCAGCTAGACATTTGTAGCTATTAAACTACTCTTTCTATCTAATAAAAAACAAAAGGTGAAGAGGTCAATAGGAATAAACATTACCAGTGCAATAAAACATATTTATTTGTTTTCTCTGTGTATCGAATAGGATAGTAGGAAGATTCAGTCTAGCTTATGCTCACATTTTAAGTGAAAGTTAACTGTGGGTCATGTAATGTTCCGTAGATAATAGTCTCTTGGGTCTTCCTCGTGAATGGAGATTTGCAGCCTTAAGGCCATACAGAAAGATAATGTGTTTCTAGTTGAATCAAAGACGACAAGGTAGCTTAAAGTATAAAACAGCGGATTACTTGACTTGTAGAGCATTGAGCCCAAGCTGGATAACATTACATATAGCTTAATTTTGTGATGACTTCTTTATTTAGTTTTTTGAATGTAAAAGTCCAAATAAATTTCACTGAAACAAAGAACCCGAGTCACATCTTTTTACTTTGTTTTAAATCCTTTCCCATTATTCTTCTGTTTCTGCCGGAAACAAAAGTTCAGCAGAAAACCATCAGCACAGCACAAGATGAAGAACTAGGAGGTGTTTATCAACCAAACAGTAACATTTTGACAACCATATAGTCTTTGTCATAGAGAATACACAGTAGAAACGCTGCTCTATGGTGCATAAACACTCTCTGGTTCTTTATGCTGACATTTTTCTAGTGAATTTTGGATTAAGTTTGGACCTCAAACAATTTGGGAGCACCCTCCACACCTCATTTCACTTGATTGGAATGCTGTCTACTATCTCTTCTGTTCCTGGAAACAGTCAGTATGTTTTATGACGATCATTTTCCATAAGTGAGGTTATAAACGGCATTAGTACAGCATATTCTACCCGGTTATCTCTTGGCATATTCATGGAATGGTAAAAAGGGTATGTCTGCCCATGTCAAATGCTTTCGGGCATTTCTTCAAGCCGATAGGAGTCTACATCTATCTTATGGTACAACAACATCATTGCACACTGGGCTGAAGACTGAGAGACTAAAAAAACCATATCCTGGCCAGGTACTTCGCACTCCACACACGGGGGGAAACGGTTCTAGTTGGCCATGGCAACCAATCAGGGCTCGGGTTTCATTTTTCAACAGCTATAAAACTAAAGCTGAGCTCTGATTGGTTTCCATGGGCAGGTTTACCTCAGACATTTCTGATAAATCTCCCCCAGTGTGCTTTGCCAGGACTATGTACAAAGACATATATTGAGGCTACCAATGTGACTTGAAGGATCAAAATTTTCCACTCGGGAGCCTGCATAAATTGGAAAATAATAAATGTACATAGCAATCCTGGAAGATTACAGTCACCTATAGAGATTTATTTCATTCTCAAGCTATTTTGCTTCATGCTAAGCAAAATCAATGGCAAGCTAGCAAAGGAACAACGTGGCGTGCAGCCCATGTATTGCCTACAACTCTGTGTATTCCGTCTGACACCAATACAAGGAACAGAACATTGTTTTTATAAGTGTCCAACGTGATGCTGGTTTCTACTGCAAAAAAAGGGGAATATTTTGGTTTGTCATGGATTGCTAAAATGTGATTCATTTCCAGGTTGGAAATATTGAATTTGTCAGCAGGAATAAATAACTGAATTCTCTACATTGTGGTTGTACACAAATAAAAGTTCTTAGCCTAACTAAAAAACTTAAATCCAGATATAAAATTACCACCCGTATGGCTAATATACCTCATCTGATCAGAAGGCGTAACATTTTGGGGCATATTTATCAGGGCCTCTGTGCCACATCAGTGAAATATGGCAGGGAAATGTGCCCTGAAATATTTGCAAATGCTAGCTTATTGCTAGCACTCGTGATTATTATGCTCTCTTTGCCACCTTCACGCCAGTGGGCCGTGAAGAGGCGTGTTGGGGGGGGGGGGGGCGGCCGGCAGGGACTAGGCCCATTACTGTCCCTGTGCCGGTGCAGTCTCTGCTGCTGGCGATTTTTCACATGTGAAAAGTCACCGGCTGCATCTGTTTCTATTTACTGTGTCTTAAACTCAAACTAAGCACGCCCTTTGGTGTCCCTTGTTTTCACAGTGCAGCCACGACACAAAACTGGCGCAGACACTTTATAAATACTTTTAGATACTACAGATCCCTAGTCAGTTGTTGCTAAGGGGGTGAGTTGTACTACTTGCTCAAAAGGATTTGACTATTTAAAAAAAAAATTAGAGCATAATTTAGATGTGTTAATTAGTATCAACCAGTGTAACAAATTTAAGTTGTGCTGGGTTCATCAGCTGTATCCAATTCACTTAAAGGGCACCTACCACCACAAATCTACCTATAAAGGTAGATTGGGTGGTAGGTGCATCAATGGGACGTGAGGATAGCCCTTTTAAGGGCTAATCCTCACGTCCCCTCACTTTTTTGGTAACTTTTATTCCACATATATTTAAATTTACTTATGCGGCTACCGGGGCGTGGAGTAGCCGCATATATGAGATTACATGAGGCGGCTACTCCACGCCCAAAACCAAAATCGTACATCTCTGTGCACTGTATATTGGCTCTGAAACCCATTGCTGCACGTCACTTGAATTGGAATTGAGCTTCAGTTGCCCAGCACAGTTAATAATATTAATAATAATAATAATTCCCTGTCCCCAATGGGGCTCAAAATCTAATCAACCTACCAGTATGTTACAACACATCATAATGTTCATCACATTATAATGTATGATAATAAGAAATGGGCCTTTAAAGGAAACCTACCACCACAAATCTACCTATAAAGGTAGATTGGGTGGTAGGTGCATCAATGGGACGTGAGGATAGCCCTTTTAAGGGCTAATCCTCACGTCCCCTCACTTTTTTGGTAACTTTTATTCCACATATATTTAAATTTACTTATGCGGCTACCGGGGCGTGGAGTAGCCGCATATATGAGATTACATGAGGCGGCTACTCCACGCCCCGGTAAAGTGGGTACCGGGGCGTGGAGTAGCCGCCTCATGTAATCTCATATGCGGCTACTCCACGCCCCGGTAGCCGCATAAGTAAATTTAAATATATGTGGAATAAAAGTTACCAAAAAAGTGAGGGGACGTGAGGATTAGCCCTTAAAAGGGCTATCCTCACGTCCCATTGATGCACCTACCACCCAATCTACCTTTATAGGTAGATTTGTGGTGGTAGGTTTCCTTTAAAGGCCCATTTCTTATTATCATACATTATAATGTGATGAACATTATGATGTGTTGTAACATACTGGTAGGTTGATTAGATTTTGAGCCCCATTGGGGACAGGGAATTATTATTATTATTAATATTATTAACTGTGCTGGGCAACTGAAGCTCAATTCCAATTCAAGTGACGTGCAGCAATGGGTTTCAGAGCCAATATACAGTGCACAGAGATGTACGATTTTGGTTTTGTCCACATGGGATGAGAATCAGGTTAGTCACAGGTGGAGACACTGGTGTACTGTAGTAAAAAAGTGGAATGTGACTTTACCAAATCTCATCTACATGCGGTGCCTAAAACCAGCAAAACAAAGTGACCTGCACTGTGGGTTCCTATTCTGCAGTAGGTCAGGCTTTGGAACAGTGGCGATTTCCAGTGACAGACCATCCTTGCTATTATTACTATTTTCTTATGGAAATTCCTGTTATTAAACCATTATTAACAGCTGGTAGACAAATGAAAAAAAAGTTGTTAATTAATTGACCAGGTAAACAATCATATAAATTAATGAACATATGCTTCATTACTTTTACATCATAAACAGAGGTAGCTGTTATCTGGATCACTATTGCTATCCTGCATCTTACTCTTAAGTAAAGTAATTACAAGTCCCGGTTGATAACAGATTGTGCTAGTAAAGACTCCATTATCCACTCAGCAATAATACATTCCTGTAATAATGAAGCTTTTATTTGCAGCAGAAGAGGAAACAGTGAAGATCAAGTGAAGGTAATGAAAGAAAACTGGCTTTCCTGTGGACACTTACTGGTGGTAAATAACCATGGCGCACCTCCAGTCATTGCTTAAATGTGACATCTACAATCTATTCTATTCCCGTAACAATATACCCTGGCTTTATCTCTTCTGAGCACAGACTATATTGTGAAGTCATTCATATTACTACAGGGAATCAGTTGTCAGATGAAGATTAGGGACTTGTGATTAGTTCTGGTAAAATAAGTAAGTTATTTGCTGTTTTATGCCTCCCAAAAACAATGTTACATCACATTATAATATATATGCTAGTCATGTAAAAATCTTTTGATTTTCTCACCTTCTTGCATAAAGATTATTATCACAGCTATTATCGGTAAACATCATTTCACCAAGTACCCCTGTATAAGACTGAAATCGTGGAAAGTGTTTTGACCCAAATTTAAATGGGTTTCTATTCACGTTTGCTGGTGTAATGAACCTGCCCTGCCTCTTTTCTAGCTTCCTCGGACAAAACATTCACCCTGTCGTATTGCTATTTGATGTATGTGACTACTTCGCATGGGTGATCTTGTAGAAATTGATAATGATGTAATTAAGCAAAACTATGTTACCCAGTTTTGCCAGAAGTTCCTTGCCTATGATTGTGCCTTACAAACTGGTGCTATACAGGGCTTGCCGTTCACTATATTACTGAAAGAGTAACTGTAAAGGTTTTTCCCCCACAAATCAATAGCTCTTGGGATGCAAAAACAATGTTGCCCATTATCTTGTTACCTATATCCCGTAGTTTCCCCCTCAAATTACCTGCAATAGCTGCGTCCTCTCAATGTGCAAACAAGCCCTATGAGTCCCTACTTCGTTTACACTTTGTTTCTTGGTCGGTTTCATTGGAGGGGAGGACCTGCTGCTCCCTTCTCACAGGAGAGGAGGTCATGTGACAGTGAATGCAGAAGAACTGGATGTGTCCAAAACAGTGAATACAGGTGTCTCTTGCACAGAATAGTGAGGTACAAGATCTCCCTGTTCCATATCAGTCCCTTCATTCCAGCTTGTGATTCTACAGGACTTTCTCTATCTGTCTCTGCTCTTCATGCTGCTCCCTTCCCCCACCTTGTCATCTGCAGTATCAGCTCTGTCCAGATTATTAACCCTCGGTGCTCACCAAGCACTGGCACAGACTTCACGTACTAATGATTTCTACCACTTAGTACATGTTCCCTGCTCCTGCATGTGATGGAAGCTGCCAGGCTGTCACCATATACATCCTGTATGTGCACTTTGCAGTGTTCAGTGGGTTTGCATGTGGGAAACTAAATGGATTTAATGCAAAATTACTTTGAGAGAGAATACAAGGCATCATAGGATCTGTAGGCAAGCTAACTGGCCTCAGCCTGAGGGCATAGACTGACAGATATTGGTCTTTGCCCACTTCTCCCCTGGATAGAAAGATTTTTGCCAAACAGTTTAACTTTGGAAAGAAAAGGGTGAGCAGCACAAAGTAGGCATCATTCTTTTTGTTTTCAAAGGGGAAATCACATATAATTTTTTGGTAAAAACACTAAAACGTTACAGTTACTCTTAAAACCTTGCCTGAATCTTGGATTTTTCTAGAGTTACCACTGGGTTTCTTTTTATGTTTGACCAAAAATGTGCAACTTTGACTAGTCTTCTTGGTTTACCTTATGATTACCTCTCATGTTTTAACCCGACTGCTTTGTCCCATATCAATTGCTTAACAAGCTCTGACTACAGGCCTGTCTGCTCCACTAGTTGTTAGCAACTCCATAAGCACAAAGTAGGAAATGAAGCATGTCCTGAGCTCTGTATATGGGTTAAAAGCTGAATACCTGTGGACTTTACTAGCCAGAGTTTTTTGAGCCACTACTGACAGTAAATGTATACTATTGAAAAGTCTGCAATTAGTATTTGGTTCTGATATTTCTTCAGTCAGTTGATTGGGTCTAGGGTGCGAGGTGTAGAATGGGAAGTGACATGTTATAGCTCAATGCTATCCCCTGCCAGCAGCACACTTGTGTACCTGATATAGCAAATGGCACAATGCACCAGCTCAAGATAAATCTCCCAACAAAATTCTTTGTGTACAGCAATTTTCCTAATCCACTCAAAGTGGCTCAAATACTAAAGTGATACCAAAACTACTTGTTAAATACCATATGAATTAAGGGGTGAACTTCTCAAAGGAATAGACTTTTGGAAAGCATACACTGTATATAAATACATACACAAACACTATACAATACAGTATAACCTCTCTTTGAGAAGACTTTGCGTGTACTTAAAACCTTCTGTCTGAGATTTGCAATTCTTTGGCATTATTCACACAGTGGTCATCTTCTTTGAGAAGACCACATTTCAACTGTGTGGGTTGATAACTGCAAAAAGCTAAAATAATGGAATTATTAGTTTTCATTTTGCCGCAGGGTTATACACCTGTAGAAGTCATTTCCAATCTATTTCTCATAGAAATTTATATTCATGCGTCTTTTGAAAAGATTACAGGAATGAATAACTCCACTGTAAGCGATATTTCGAGCTCACTAACACTTGCTTTCGACTTGAAATGGTGCTTAAGAAAAAGCAATCTTCCTTCCACCATACCGTTTCCATTCTCCGTGTAAGTAAATCTGCTATGAATTGCTGTCCATAACCGGGCAGCGGCTAGTCCATTTGTTTTCCTGAGGTTTAACTTATTGAAGCTTATTTATACTACTGTATTGATTATCTGTGAGAGTCATTTCTCACTGTCCCAAACCACACATGGAACAATCCACATCCAACCGGCTGAGGCAGCAGAGAGAGCAAGATTGAACTGAAATGAAATTGTTTTAAACATAGTTTACATAGTGATTCCATTTAACAGAGTCCTAGATATAAATGTATGGATACCATTATAATATTATAAAACTCTAATTCCTGCATGAATTAAACTGAATAAATATGTTTTTCATAGCAAAAAAGTTACTTATGAGAACAATAATTTAGGTGGTCTACGACCAGCGGAAAGTGATCTAAATGCAAACAATAGGAAAAAAGGAATCTTGCACATGACTAGAAATTGCTAATCTATATTTTCATTCACATGTATTCATATGGATAGGTGCATTCTACTAAAGCACTGCTTCAAGGAGAGAATACCTTTGGAACTCTGAGCTACCCCAAAGGAACACTAAAGTAAAAAAACATCATATCTGCAACCAGATGATATTTAGATTGTATTCTTAATAATCGAAACTGGCTGCGATATCCAAGGTCAGGAATCTAGTCGCCTGTAAGCTGCCTAAATTGGTAAAATATAACAGTTGTCTACACAATATCTTGCCGATGTAATCTCCACTACGTAGGCATGACAACTAGTCTGCTACCAGTAATAATGCTGGAACATGTATGTTATATTAAGGCAGTCATGGACCTAGAATAAGTGAGTAAATGCAAATCTATTCTAAGGCATGTCTTAGATTTATGGTGACTGATAGAGTGAGGCTTGGTATTCATGAAGGGGACATACAGAAAGTTTTTTTACAAAGAGAAATAAGATGGATAATTCTCTTAAATACAGCTTTTCCATTGTGCCTAAATGAGATGGTCAGCTTAAGATCTTTTTTTGTGTGGTATGGTATAGTATGATATGTATCCCAAAACAGATCTCAAAACGGCACACATCTTCTGGCTATCCTTATCTATAATGTTTTTTAGTATAATCATGGGATAATAAGACATTTGTATGCTATCATGTGTTTATTTTCCTGTAATTTCACTGCTTTATAATATAAAGGATTGCTTGTGAGTAGGGATGAGCAGACCAGGTACTGAACCAGAACTCTTACCCCAACTGGTCGATCTGTGCCTGCAAGGCTGTACACTTTGATGATTTCAGGAGCCACGATCCTTGGGTAAAAGTAAATAGGAAGCACCACATGTGTTTTTGGCATCTCCCGACGGTGTGAGCACATGCACGCCATACAACTGAACCAGGAAGCTAATCATCAGAGAGTGTACGTGTCCATAGGTGGATTCCTGTAGGGTGTAACATCTCCTCCTCCACTCAACAGCACTTATACTTCCCTAGTCCATTTTATTTTTATGTTCTGATGAAGTCGGTATAAGCGTGTTTAGTGATCAGTCCCTTGTCACATCCCCTTCCTGTCTTCAGGTGCATTCTCTGCTTGCTAATTAGCTTGTAATTAAGAGAGATTTGTGATAACTGTGTATGGCTGCCGTAGTTCCACCGAACCCCTTGACACTATTATTCATGGCTAAATGTTACATTTGCCTAGAATGACCCTTAAAATATTAAACCTACAAAAGATTTATAAATGGAAACAACAAATATAGAACGGGGGCACTCTGCTGGACATTACGTTAACGGGGGCACTCTGCTAGAGCATTACGTTAACGGGGGCACTCTGCTAGAGCATTACGTTAACGGGGGCACTCTGCTAGAGCATTACGTTAACGGGGGCACTCTGCTAGAGCATTACGTTAACGGGGGCACTCTGCTAGAGCATTACGTTAACGGGGGCACTCTGCTAGAGCATTACGTTAACGGGGGCACTCTGCTAGAGCATTACGTTAACCGGGGCACTCTGCTAGAGCATTACATTAACCGGGGCACTCTGATGAGCATTACATTAACCGGGGCATTCTGATGAGCATTACATTAACCGGGGCACTCTGATGAGCATTACATTATCGGGGGCACTCTGATGAGCATTACATTAACGGGGGCACTCTGATGAGCATTACATTAATGGGGGAAATCTGCTGGACATTTTAATAATTGGAGGGGCTTCTGCGGACATTTGATTGGTGGGTGGTGAGGTGGGTGGTATATGTGGGACCAAGGCAGTGGATAAGGAGATCCACCAGTTGCAAAACAGTAGTGAGGATATATGTGCCGGTAAAATTACTTTAAATAAGATAAATAAATGTGGAAAATTAAACTGTATGTTCACAAATGCCAGAAGTATCACAGGCAAAATGGGTGAGCTTGAGGCTCTGGTATTAGAGGAACAGTTAGATGTTGCTGGTGTAGCGGAGAAATGGCTCGAGGCATCACATGATTGGGGTGTTAATATTCAAGGTTTTACATTTTTTTCGGAAAGATAGGGCAAATAGGAGAGGAGGTAGTGTATGTCTGTATGTCAGAAGAGACTTAAAAGCGTGAATGAGACATGTGAATGAGACTGTGGTCTCAGAAGAGTGTGAGGAGGCTGAAACTTTGTGGGTTGAAATTCAAGGCCAAAAGAGCTTTGAGAAAATTATTTTTGGTGTAATATATAGACCCCCCTAACATCTCTGAGGAAAAAGAGGGTCACCTATATAAACAGATGGAGCGGGCTGCACAGGAGGGGACAGTAGTGATAATGGGAGACTAACTTTCCAAATTTAAATTGGGGTCAAGGCTCTTCTTTATCTGTGAAGGGGAGACATTTTATGAATATTCTTCAGGATAATTTTATGGTGCAGCTTGTAGAAGATTCCACAAGAGGTGATGCATTGTTGGACCTTGTGATATCTAACAATGAGGAGATTTTCCAAAATGTCAGTGTCCGGAAACCCGTTGGGAACAGCGATCATAATTTAATTATTTTCCTCTTAAACTGTAAAAAGTAGAAACAGGTGGGAAAATCGAAAACTTTGAATTTTAAGAGGGCTAATTTCCAGAAATTCAGGGCTGCAATACAGGATATAGACTGGGATCAGATACTGTCACATGATGATACTAATGTTAAATGGGAGAAATTCAAATCTATCCTTTTTATACTTTTAAATTTATTCCAATAGGTAACAAGTATAGACGGGCTAGATTACACCCCGCGTGGCTTACAGCTACAGTTAAAAGGGCAATTAATGAGAAAAAGAGGGCATTCAAAAAATATAAATCTGACGGGTCATCTGAGGCTTTCAATACTTACAAAAAACTTACCAAAATCTGTAAAAAGGAAATCAAATCAGTCAAAATACAAAATAAAAGACAGATGGCTAAAGATAGCAAAACAAATCCGAAGAATTTTTATCAATGCAAAAAAAATGGGTCAGAACAAGTTGGACCCCTTTATTCTGAAAATGGTCATCGGTGACTGGAGACCAAGAGAAGGCAGAGATACTTAATAGGTTTTAGCTCCGTTTATACAATAGAAGAAAGAATTTCTGACGTGGGTGGTGCCAGTGCGGGTCGTGCACCCTGTAATATACTAGACTGTGTAAATGTAAACATGATCCAATCTAAACTCAAAAAGAATGTGTACAAGGCTCCTGGACCAGATGGGTTACACCCCAGAGTTCTTATAGAACTCAGTTCTGTTATTGCTGTACCGCTATCTAAAATATTCAGGGATTCCGTAATGTCTGGTGTGGTGCCAAGTGACTGGCGCAAGGCAAATGTGGTGCCAATATATAAAAAGGGCTCTAGAACTTCGCCAGGCAATTACAGGCCTGTAAGCTTAACTTCCATTGTGGGGAAAATTTTGGAAGGGTTAGTAAAAGACAATATACTGGAGTATGTGACATCAAATAGTATAATAAGTGACAACCAGCATGGGTTTACTAAGAATAGAAGTTGTCAAACTAACCTGATCTGCTTCTATGAAGAGGTGAGCAGATGCCTGGATGGAGGAGCAGCTGTGGATATTGTGTTCTTCGACTTTGCAAAGGCATTTGACACTGTACCTCATAGACGCCTGATGGGTAAAATTAGGGCTATTGGGTTTGGCAGAAATCATTTGCAATTGGATTGAGAACTGGCTGAAGGATCGTATCCAGAGAGTTGTGGTCAATGATTCCTACTGGGAATGGTCACCAGTTATGAGTGGTGTACCCCAGGGTTCTGTGCTTGGCCCAATACTATTTAATATATTTGTTAATGATATAGAAGTAGGAATTAATAGCACTGTGTCTATTTTTGCAGATGACACCAAGCTGTGTAGTGTAATACAGTCTAAGGAGGATTTTCATAGGCTGCAGAGTGACTTGGACAAACTGAATGTTTGGTCATCTACATGGCAAATTAGGTTTAATGTGGATAAATGTAAGGTTATGCACCTGGGGGCTAATAATCCAAAGGCAACATATGTCCTTGTTGAGAAGGACCTGGGGGTACTAGTAGGTCATAAATTGAATAACAGCATGCAATGTCAATCAGCTGCCTCTAAAGCCAGTAGGATCTTGTCATGCATCAAAAGTGGTATTGACTCTCGTGATAGGGATGTAATATTACCACTGTACGAGGCATTGGTTTGGCCTCACCTGAAATATGCTGTCCAGTTCTGGGCACCGGTCCATAAAAAGGACGCCCTGGAGCTGGAGAGGATTCAACGTAGAGCCACAAAAATGATAAGCGGTATGGAAATTCTCAGTTATAAGGAAAGATTAAAACAACTAGATTTATTTAGTCTGGAAAATAGACGACTACGAGGGGACATGATTAATTTATATAAATATATGAATGGTCCATACAAAAAATATGGTGGTAAGTTGTTTCAGATTAAATCAAATAAAAAAAATATATACAAGGTTTAATCACCAGAGGCGACAGGGCTTTTTTACTATGAGAACTGTCAATCAGTGGAATAGATTGCCTCAGGCGCTGGTCACAGCAGGGACAGCATAGAGATTCAAGAAGGGTCTAGATGCCTTTTTACGCCTAAATAATATTGATAGTTATGTTACATGGAATTATTTCCCCTAAATCCCTTCCTCATCGAATCCCTTCCCTTCCTTGGTTGAACTTGATGGACAAGTGTCTTTTTTCAACCGTATAAACTATGATACTATGACACTATGATGAGGGGAGACTACTGGACATTTTATTAGAGAGTAGCGGATGCATTTCCCACCCTAGGCATATACTGGAGTCAATACGTTTTCTCCTTTCTTTTGTGGTAAAAATCAGGCGCCTTGTCTTATACTCGAGTATGTACTGTACGGTACATTAAGTATTAAGTTTCATCTTACAGTTTTACTTCTAGGTAGATTTGGGAGATGTAATTTTATAAAAACAAGGTTCCACTACTGCACTGCTACTGTAATGAGAAACACTGCATGACATATTGCCAGAAGAATAGTTAAACTAACTAATCCTATTTCCTATTATCAAGACTTACAGACTTGTGAAAAAATTACAAGCATCTCCAATTGGAAATCCGAAAAAGTCACCTTGCATTAGCTTAGCACCAGCTTCAAGCATTGATAGGCTTTAAAGTCTAAATGCAGCCGCAACGTGCTGTACATGATTTGATAGCCAATCTCAAGTAACCACTTTCTGTAAAGCAATACCAGCTCAGAGGTTCAGATCCAGAGGTCACAATGGATGACCTCTATATCTGGCAGTGATGCACCTTGTTGTGGAGCCTGTTTTCTTGTAGGACTACAGATAAAGCTGTAGTATACTGCAACAGCCAGAAAACGGAATTAAAATAGTGTCCTGTATAGATCTGCACACATACAATGCAAGATTTCCCTTGTGATTTTTACCCAGGGAAGCAGAACTCAAGCAATAGAAAAAAAATCTCAATCTCCTTGAACTAAAAATAAATTATTCCCAGCAAACACCTAAATCACATAGGTATTAGAGAATGTTAAAAGAATTGCAAGTTTCAAAGAATTACTTTTCTCCTAGTTCCATAATCCATTAGCACACCAACCGGACCAGAAATTAGAAGACAACTTTGTTTTAGCCTGTTTCCTAGCTACACAACTTCCATTCTATTTCCTGCATACTATTTATGTAATGTCGAAAATAAAAAAACTTCTACTTTTGTACAATGACACTTGCAAAATAGTTATAAAATACTGTAACCGGAAAAAAAAATACAATAGATCATATCCAGGATAATAATAAAGGGTCCATTCACTTGACTGTTAGAACAACCATGGTAAAATCCAGAGAAACAGACCGTAGTAGTCTCCAAATAAATGAACCAGTGTTTGGTCACTTGTTTCTGTACTCTAAGTAACCAATAACAATTAAAACATTAAACACAAATTAAAAATAAATTTAAAAAAATGGAATGGTATATGAAGAAGTTCTATATTTTACAAAATACTGAACAAAAAAGACCCAAAAAAGGTCATTTAACATGAGTTAAGTACCTTAAAGAGGTACTGATTTGGTGCTGATTTGGGGCACTAAGGCCCCAGGCACATGACCATATGGAGGCCCATGATCCAGCTGCATAAAGTGCAGCCAGATCAAAGCCCCTTTAGAGGTCTTTGGCACCCAATCGACTGCTCGGATTTCAATGGAGAGAGGTGGGGGGGGGGGGGCTCAGTCCTCCTCCCTTATCTACCCGACTGTGTGCTACACCCTGGATCCAGTCCAGGCTAGCACACAGCTGGGTGAATGAGCTTCCCGCACCAGCACAATGACACAATGAAGCCAAAGCAGTACGCCCCAGCTTCATTGCGTATACAATGTACCTACGCAATATGTGCAGGGAAGCCACAGTGTATTACAGTGGCTTCATTGCATGACAGCGCAGTGGACTGGAGCTTTGGACCAGGGTAAGTATTCAAGTTTGTTTTTCAGGCGTTGAGAGAAAAACTGATGGCTTATTTGGGACTCTAAACCACTAGTCCATAAGGATCTGTTGGTGGTCTAGTATCATGACTCACCATTGCAGGTTCCTTTTGAGATCCTGTGATCATCATTTGATCTAAATTGATTAAATGACCTTGTAGGAATGAATGTTATGACATTATTTATCATCAGCTTACTAGTGTCCATTGAGCACAGACTTCCAAATCCACCAGCTATGCATTAGGCCTATACGTCAAAAACATGTTACACAGGGTTGTCTATTAACTGTCTCACTAGATTTACTTTTCATCTTTGAATTAGTAAACTATTTGTATTTTTAATTATGAAGAGATTCCTGGTTTCTGGAGAACCCCATCTTTAATTTATCCTTCATCACCTAAGATGGGATGGGCAATTGTGTATGTGCATGCCAACTCATCCATCCATCAAAGAGTTGGTGAGCTGGCATCCAAACTTCTTTTTTTCCTTCTTTTTCTTACCAGAATGCTGCAGTAGTTAAGGGATTTAAAAGTGTTTACCAATATTCACTCCAGTGACTGAACTATATGAATAGTAACTGGTACCATAGCAGAAATACATAGGATTTTGGAACTATTCATACAGATAAAAGTTATACAATAAAAAATATATAGTCATAGATATTAATCCTGTGACACACGCAAAGGATCACTCTGCAGTAAATGTACTTAAAATGAGGAAGAATCACACCAAACAATGACAAGCAGTGGATGTCAATGACGCCTAACCACTTTAACTTCTTAAAGATCACTTTAGATAATGAGTCTTCAAGCTGCAGAGGTGAAAGGATAATGCTAGGAAATGAGCAATATATCAAGTCACTGTCTATAAAGCAAGGAGTGGGAAACTCTCAGAAAGTATCTGTCAGGCTAATCATTTCCCTTACTAAACAGTACAAAGAATATTTACTTGTGCACTAGCTTCTAAAGACCAGGGCTACTGCACAAATATAGTGGGATTCTGCCTTCAATGTTACCCTTCTTCCTAATATAGGTTATGACACAATATGAGTTTACTGAATGGTAAACTGGTCTAGAAGGGGCATTATCAGTCCAATGTGCAGCTTATAATAAAGTACAACTCCTTCAAGACAATAAGACCAGTATGTGGGGTCTCATCCTGTTAGTGATGGGGTTGATGTACAAGTGTCTCAATGATTTTATGTTTATCCAAGACTCACAGATTCATTAGTGGGATAACCCCATTAAGATCATGCTTATTACCAAGGGTGTAACAATCGCAGTGGTAGATGGTCCGACCGCAGCCGGGCCTGCAGGGAGAGGGGGGCCCTTGGCTGTCAAAGATGTATGTTACATCAGAACTAGCTGAGCTGCACAATAGCAGCAATTAATCCACTAAGGTTGTGTGAGCAACTGGATGGCACAGAATTAAAGGAACATAAGTGTATAAGTATGGTACAATAATTTGTGACACAGGAACTTTTTTATATGATTTGATTTTCCCATGAATCTTTATTATTTACGACTCTCTGCAACTCTATCAGTTTCTGTTATATTTATATTTTATTACAGCACGATTAAGAATCATCATACCTGTTGACAGTTTCTGGACCCAAACAGGGGGGAAAGACTAACCTGTTTTAGGAAGTAAGTTCCTTCTAGGTTCTTCCGGACCCTCAATAGGCTGCTCAGATATGAAAATTCGTGCTTGCTCTATAGTACTCAGCACACTCTGTTCCTTATCCTTCAATTCACGTTTCAGAACCTAGAATGAAAGCAATATTATATCATAAGAGTCCATGAGATTTAAGAAAAACGCTACTACGCAAATGCAAGCAATTTCCTTTTAAAGACACTAACACAGAATGAAAGCAAATGGCTGCATTTTGTATTCCTGGAAGCTAAAAAAAACAAAAGCTCAGCACACAATATAATGAGAAGAAAGAAAAAAACTGTTCTAAAATAAGAAAGTGTACAATTTATTAGTCTCTAAAATTAAATATCCCATGTTTACTTTTACATCTTTAAATGATTTGATACTTTTCATCCTAAGCCACATAATGCAGCCGAATACCTTGTCCTGGGTCTGTAGATTCTCTGATTTCTTCACAAAGAAAAGATTGTTTATTACTCTAGGATTAACAATTCCTTACATTGCGTAATGTAGATATTAAATATTTTTAATACTCAAAATGTTTAGTATTTTATCCCTTACATCAATGCAATAAATTAGTCTCCATTAATACAAAGGGATTTTCAGAGAGAAAAAATGTGACGTTAGTGGCCACATGGCTTCGGCTAGGGACACAGATGTAACTGAAAACTCTTGCACCCCAATGCAAAATTTGCAACAGGGTTCTTTACCATCATCAAATGCCTTCAAATCTAAAAGAGAGCCTCTCCGAGCATAAAAACACCAGGACTGAATGTGTTTACTACTTATGCCTCTGATCAAAGAAACAGATGAGGGTTTAAGGCATCACACACTTCACTGGCTGTAAGCAATGGTCAGTTTTGCAACCCATGTGTCATCAGTGCATGTCTGCTCACATGGGGGTGACAGTAGAAGACACTGCCTGGGCATAAGTAGAACCTGTGCTATGTTCTGCAGCTCAGCAATTGGCTCATATGGTAGGCCATGGAAAACAAGACTATGTATCTCGAGAGCCCATAGTAATATATGGGGACATGTGCTAGAAGTTGAAAGTACAACTGCCAGTCTTACTATTTGTTCTAATTCAGTACCTAAGATTCTTCACTTAACAGATATTAAAGGGGAAATAAATAGGAAAAGAGGCTTCAGAACCTCTTGTCTGTCCATAATATAGTCATGCAAGGCTACATCTGCTGTAATGGTTTAGCACATAAGAATTCAAAAGTGAATTACTTTCAATATAATCAAAAACATAGCAGTTGAAATTTTCTTTTAATATCTTAAGCTACAAGTACTGTATGAAGAGGGCCTGATCATACAGAGGTGGGGTTTGCTGCATATTGCATACTGCATATATCCATTGTAAGAACGAGGCTGTATGGCATATGCATATTCGCTACAATGTGCCAGTAGCACATTGTAATGAATGGGGTGTAAAAATGCCATATACTGCACTACAGTAGTATTGCAATACATGGTAGGAACGTTTAGACCATCTAGGGCAGTGATGGCAAACCTTTTAGAGGCCGAGTGCCCAAACTACAACAAAGACCCGCTTATTTATCGCAAAGTGCCAACACAGAAATGTAATTTGTGATTTATACTCCCTTCTCTGTCACAGTTTTCATTGATACCAGCACCTGAGGACACCAATAAAGCAGAAAATAGTCCCAGGTAGAGCTGTCAATTTAAAATACCTCTGTGCACAGCAAGTCCTGGGCTGTCTGGGACTGCATGAAGATACCTGGAGTCATCTCTGGTGATGGCCTGAGTGCCAACAGAAAGGGCTCTGAGTGCCACCTCTGGCACCAGTGCCATAGGTTAGCCATCACTGATCTAGGGTTAGAGTACCCTAGAATTTTTTTAAAAAGTTAATTAAAAAACCTAAACATTAAAATGACCCCCTTTCCCCAGAACTTATATAAAACTAAATATACAGTAAAAATCACAAACATGTTAGGTATCATCGCGTCCCAAAATCAAAATATGAAACCGGTTATTCCCAGCGGTGAACTCCATAATGGAAAATAGCACCATCATAACAGTCTGAAACACCACTTTTATACCATCTTAGGCTACATTCACACGGACGTATGAAAACGGCCGTATCCGTACCGTTTTTTTACGGATTACATATGGCCACATTCATTTCAATGGACAATACGTCTGACCATTTATATTGCCGCTGTTAACTCCGTTCCGTACCGTACCGTACCGTATACTGGCCGTATAAAAATATAGAGCATGTCCTATTTTCTCCCGTATTTCAGTTCCGTATGGGGACGTATAAAATACGGGTCACATACGTGCTGCATACGGATGAAAAACGTCACGTATATACGGCCCGTAAATACGGGACTGGAGAAATCATACGGTCGTGTGAATGTAGCCTTACATCGCATAAAAAATGTATTGAAAAGTGATAAAAATGTTGTATAGTCCTCAATGGTGAAGTGAAATCTGAGCCCACAAGAAAGTG